>NC_041392.1:342683736-342701070 GCF_002162155.2 Triticum dicoccoides
GCCGCCCAGCGCCACCACCGTCGCCGGCCGCCCCGCCCCCGTGCCCAAGCTGCTGCCGCCCCGCGCCACCACCGTCGCCGGCCGCCCTGCTCCTCCTCGTGGTCAGTTTTATTTTTTTTATATTTAGTTTATGTTTATTGAGTTTAGTTTAGGTTAGGTTAGGTTAGTTTAAGTTAATTTAGTTTATTTTAGGTTTACATTTCGTTTATAGTTTAGTTTTGGTTTTTCTGTTTTTTAAGAATAAACAAGAAAGATGAAAAAAGAAGCAAAAGAAGAAGAGGAAGAAGAAGAAGATAAAAAAGAACAATAAGTAGAAGAAGAAGATGATGATGATGATGAAAAAAAGTAGAAGTAGAAGATGAAAAAAAGAAGTAGGAAAATTAGAAAAAGAGGGTCGCCGAGGGGTGGAGGGTCGAAAAAAAAGAGCTTTGCCATCAGCCAGCAAACGGCAAAGCTGCCACATGGCAGCTACCTGTGCAACCTGGGGTGCACTGGCTGGCCTATTTGGCAGCTTTGCCGTCTACTGGCAGACGGCAAAGACCTTGACATCTTTGCCGTCTGCCAGTAGACAACATAGCTTGCTACTTGGCAGCTACCTAGGGGCATCTGGGCTGGCATATTTGGATACTTTGTCGTCTATTGGTAGATGACAAATATGCCAAGGTCTTTGCCGTTTGCCAGCAGACGGCAAAGCACGCCGTTAACCCCTTAACGGCCCTAAGCTGCCATGTGTGCCGTCCAGGTCCTTTGCAAAGCGCGCCGTTAACCCCTTAAAGACCATTTCATCTTTGTCATCCGCCAGCAGACAACAAAGTGCCCTTTGCCATAGATTATTCAGCCGGACCTGTTGCCATCTGCTGGGTGACGGCAAAGGCCTTTCGCGTCCGCCAGGCATGCCTTTGCCATCAGCCATGGCAGACGGCAAAGTGCCTGTCGGCGTTCTGGGAACGGGGGTCCCCAGACTTGCCTGCCTGCGGCCCATGGCGTGGCTCTGCGAGCGGGCCCATACGTCCCATCTTCATCAACAAGAGGTTCAGGACCCTCACGAGGGGCCAAGCCTCATGAGGCGGACGACACAAGACCTCCTCAGGAGCGGCCTCACCAGGTAGTTCATGAGGGGCGGAGAGATCAAGGCACGACAAACCTCGCGAGGTCCTAGTGACGTGAGCCATGACGATTGAGACTAGGCAGGCGCCAGCACGCGCAACATCCTTGTTTCCTCATTGGTGCTAAGGGGGCAAGCGCAGGCGCGGAGTACCAAGGCGTCAAGCAAAGGTTTCTATATCAGTGCAACAAGACCAAGACGAGAAGGACAGCAAGACGGAGGTCACCATGGAGCCCAGGACGGCGTCACCACCAGAGCCTTTGGCGGCGAAGACTGCTTTTGTCAGGATAAGTTGTACTAGCTGACCCCTTTCAAATTGGCCGTTGTTGGCTCTCTTCCCGCTCAATATTTGGGGAGAGGACCAGGGCCTCTATAAATAGGACTAGCCACCACCATATCTAGGGGGATGGAGGGTGAATCGAATCCACACATGCACAAGTTCGCCAAGCACAAGAACACCTCAACCTTAGGAGGATGTTCTTCCCTTTGTACCGTTCATCCTCAGCCCAAGAGGCAATCCACCACCACCACACCGGAGTACGGTATTACACCACAACGCTGGCCCGAACTAGTATAAATCTTGTGTCCTTTGTGTTGCCAGTTCGTCGAGTTAGTCCATAAGATCTTAGCTGAGCTAGGGCGTGGATTGGTAGGGGGAGATCTTTGCGCGAACCCTAGTGTTCGAACCTTAAGGGCTTTGCCGGAACCGGTGATCTGACATTTGGCGCGCAAGGTAGGGGTGCGCCGAAGATTCCCTTCCGTCGCTCCGCGTCATGTTGCTTCATCGTCTCCATGGCGGACGCACGCCGCACCCGCACCGAGCGTCGGGCTGCCCTCGCCACCCGCGTTGCTCAGACGGCCCCTATCGGCGGGCCACCCCGTTGCTCTCTATCGCCTGCCACCAACGCCGCCACCGGCCCGGCGGGGAACGAGCAGCAAGCATCCTGGCTGCATCCCTCGGTGCGACCGGATGGACACACCGCCACTCCATCACTGACTCCCGCTGATTCGTCGTCTCACGCTCGTCGCGTTCCCACGGACGCACGAGCTGCGCTCCTCATGGCGCACGAGCTCCTGCGCCACCGCCCAGTCGACGACCTCTACGAGGACTGGCTTGACCGCATCGCCAAGCTTGTCCGCGCCGCAGGAGGCTCCCATGCGATGTCCCACTCTCTACCTCGCCCTCTGCCAGCCACAGGCGACACAGCTCATGAAGCACCTCCACCACCTCTGCACCAAGACGGCACCCTAGCGCCAAGGCGCGCGGCTCCACGGCGCGGCCCACCGCGTCTGTCGCCCGCCGTGAAGAAAGAAGTTGTCAAGAAGTCCCTCATCCGCAAGAGAACGCTCCGCCACTCCTCGCACCGCCGTGCTAGGATCGTTTGCTGCGGCAAGGCCCCGCACCGCTTGCCATAGAGGCGCGCGGGCGCCAAGACCAAGTTCCACCTCCAAGGCGGGCCCCGATGACCATGGCCGGCTGCCGCGCCTTCACCCCCGAGCTGCGTAGCGTCGCCTGGCCGGGCAAGTTCAAGCCAGAACTGCCTCCTCGCTACGACGGCACCCCCAACCCTACGGAGTTCCTGCAGCTCTACGAGCTGAGCATCGAGGTGGCCAACGACGATGAGAAAGTCATGGCGAACTGGTTTCCCATGGCTCTCAAGGATGGCGCCCGCTCCTGGCTCCTGAACCTGCCTCCAGGCTCGATTTCCTCCTGGGACGAGATGCGCAACCGCTTCATTGCCAACTTCCAGGGCACTCGCGACCGCCCCCCATGTCGCGGGTGACCTGCGCCGCATCAAGCAACAACCAGGAGAGACCCTGCAGAAGTACATCCAGCGCTCCAACAGTGCACGAATCAGGATCCCCAAGGTGACCGACGAGGCCATCGTCTCATCGTTCTCTAGCGGCATCCGCGACGTCAAGATGAAGGAGGAGCTCGCCATCCATGAGGAGTTGTGCACGACCTTGGAGCTGTTCAACATCGCGACCAAGTGTGCAAGAGCTGAGGAGAGACGCCTCTCCCTCCTCGAACTCCCTGTTGCGGACCCGAAGGAGAAGAAAGCCAAGGCCAAGGACGTGAAGCGCAAAGGAGTGGCTGTGCTCGCGGCGGAGCCAGACACCAAGCGCGGCCGAGATCTTCTTGAGTCATCCAAGAGCAGCCGACCGTTTTGCGCCTTCCATAACTTGCATACCCACAACACCAGCAACTGTGAAGAGCTCGGAGCCGTTCGAGAAGGATGCTTCGGTCGACGCCCCGAGCGCAGCGACCGGGGCTACGACCGAGGAGGAGGACGTGGTGGCGGACGCTGGGATGACCGTGGCCCGCGCCAGGAGTGGAACGACCGGCCTCGTGAGGACCGCTGGCAGGATCAGCCTCGCGAGGGCGCCTGAAGGGACCTGCCTCGTGAGGATCGTCCTCAAGGCAATGCTGGCCTTCCTCCACTACCGCCACCACCCAGAAGGAATGACGACCACCATCAAGAAGAGGGGGCCGGGGGCTTCCAGGAGCCGCGCGCTATCGCTTGCATCTTGGGCGGAGCTCAAGCCCTAACCTCGCAGCGTATCTTCAAACTGTTTGCTCGCGAAGTGAATGCAGTCCTCCCCAAGCTCGAGGCTAGACGCCCGCTCAGATGGTCCAGGTGCCCCATCACGTTCAGTTCGGATGATCAGCTAAAGTGCGCGGCTACTGCAGGCGTCCTCCCAATGCTCTGTTCACCAGTCATCAGCAACTTGCAAGTTACCAAGACCCTCATCGACGACGGCGTAGGGCTCAATATCCTATCCGTAGACACGTTCGACAACCTCAAGTGCCATATGACCAGCTTCAGCCTACCAAGCCTTTCTCAGGAGTGACCGATGGCTCTACTACCCCGATCGGGTAGGTCCGCCTCCCCGTTACCTTCGGAGAACACAACAACTACCGCACCGAACTCATCGACTTCGACGTCGCCTACATCTGCCTGCCATACAACGCCATCCTCGAGTATCCAGCCCTGGCCAAGTTCATGGCGGTGACCCATCACGACTACAATGTCCTCAAGATGTCGGGAAGCGGCGGAATCATCACAGTCTCGTGCGAGGAAAGAGACTAGGTGTGCTCCCTCGAGCGTGCCTTCCAAGCTGTAGCAATCGACGACCCTAACAGCCAAGGTGAGCGCCCTCCTGAGGCCACCCCCAATAAGAAGGGCCTCAGGCAAGCGGCCCCTCATCAGGATCGGCGCCCACGCCTGGGGCGCCTCCCTCCATCTCATAGGAAAGCGTGCCCAGCGCCCCTCTCGGGCAGGACTCGGGGGCTCTCTTCTGGAGGGCCTCAAACTTTGCCAACATCACTAGGGAAGCGCTTGGGCACCACTTGGAGGCGTGCTTCGTAGCATGTTTCCCTCAGGAGAACACATGGCAAGGAGTGCCCACCGTTCAGGAGTTCATCACCAAGACCACTCAGGAACTACAAGACACAAGGGCCATGCGCGGCAACCGCCGCTCACCAAGCGCAGCTCCCCTTCCAGGCGAGGATGCCGGGATGCACGTCTGCATGTCCCAGGGCTCAACCGAGCCACCTCTCAGGAGCTTTTCTGGCCTCCGCGCATGGGACGCTGCGAGGGCCCACCTCACAACTACGTTGGCATGTCTTTTGGCCTGCCGACCGTGACGGCCTATCAGCGCAACCTGTGGAGCATCCTGACGGCTCAGGAGGCCAGGCACCATGTTGTGCTGACGGAGATGAAGACGGTCCTCAAGGAACCCCCTGGACCCCCAAAGCCTCCCAAGGCTCAGGGCCCCGGCGGCTCATGAGGAGTAGCCCCTTCACCATATACCTTCAGCTACCCCAACTCTCCTTCGTCAACAGAACCAGGTGACATTTTCCAAGTTCATTCAGCTAGGAGCGCCCCCAGGGCTACATCATTCCCAGGCCACGTGGGTTCGTCCCTGTGGCATGTATCTTTCCTTTTTATGTCTTTAGCTTACCATGTTGGGGGCGCCCCTCGGGCTGCATCATCCCCAAGCCGCTCGGGCCAGACCCAGTGGCATGCATCTTCCCTGCATTTACTTAAGCCTGCTGCTTACATGCATGCTTAATCTATCTATGACTATCACCTGCTTGATTATTGCCCACCATGGGAGCCATGCGCCGGTCATCTTTCTTCAGGACCCTTCGCATGAGTAAGTTAATCACGACGTCTGTGCTCGGGTCCGTCCCTACAGCGTTGATAAATCCAGTGGCTGAGCTCTGTTTGGCGGGCCGGCCACGTTCACGTCACCTCCTGGGGCCGTTGGTGCTTGGCTTTTTCACGCGATGACCTCAAGATATTCGATCGGTGCAGGTTGTCTAACTACCTCGCAGGACCAACGCAGCAAACAAGAACCAAGACCAGGCGTGACCCGCCTTGAGGTAGGGCCTCGTGAGTCCCGGGCTGGCTCACAAGTGTCCAAACACACCTCGTCTAGCCCTGCCGTGCAAGCCATGTGTCAGGCAGGGCTGTACATGCCCCGGGGGATCTCCGCGGTAGGGAGTCCACTCTCACGCACCAGAAGTGAACCAGCAATCACCACGGCGACGGGTGCCCTTCCTCGCACTCAGGAACTTCCTAAGGGCCATAGAAGGCGGTACCGCGGACTCTCCCTCTTCTCTCATGCGATTCGCTTGCACGTTAAAAGGGGGCTCCTGAGCATGGTGCCTCAGGTGCTCTTACTAGCTCTCAGCCCTCACCCCGCTGGCCTTGACCACGGCACGCGACCTGGCATACCAGCGGCGGCTGAGCTCGCTCGAGGGCCGGGACCTAAGGACGCAGAGCACCAAGAAGAACATGGAGGGGAGGGGAGACCTGCATGGGCCTGGCCAAGCTACACTACAGTGGCCGACGTATGAGTTCGGCACGACTCGAGGAGCCGACCCTGGAAAGCCAAGATAAGTTCTTGCTCTGGATCCACCATTCGCTATGGCACGAGACCCTCACTCACTCCCTTCGCTGCCCTGCTGCGGCAACATTCTCTTCCTTTCCCATCCCGAGACAGTTGCTTGTGCGCTAAAGGGGACCTCTTGAGCATCGTGTCTCAGGAGCTCTTACTGGACCTCAGGCCGTTCACCTCCTGGCCTTGACCATGGCACGCGACCTGGCATACCAGCGACGGCTGCAGCCTTCCTGGGGGCCGGGACCTGTCAGCATAGAGCACCAAGCTGTCGCAGGATTGGAAAGGGGAGGCCGAGCCTCGGCAGGATATACGCACAAAAATCTTCATAATGAGGGCTATGTTGACAAAAGGCATTACAGACGTTTTACACGCCCCCACGGGGTTCATTTCTTGATTCCTCACAGGGAACAAAAGGGAAGGAATTCCTAGGAGTTCTATCTACACGCACCCAATGTCGCTGACGCCATCATCAACAGTGGGCCACGCGAGGCCGGCGCCAACCCCATCCAGATCAGCAGCTACGGTGGCTGGACACCGCAGCCCTGCTTCGGGCTCGGCGGGAGCTCGGGGGCACGTAGCTGTCGTTGCTTGTCTCCGGAGACTCCAAGAGCTCAGGAGAGTCGCTGGACCACCAGGAGTTGCCGCTGCCACTGGAGGAGCTCCAGGCGAGGGCTGCGGGCCCAGCGCTCGCCACAGCGTCGTCCTGGCGACCTCCTTCAGGGCAGCACTCCAGGCGGCGGCCTTCCTCGTCGAAGACCTTGAAGAACAGCACGGAGGCGCCGTCGTACTTGAAGTGGATCGCGTGGGCGCCCTCCACATGGAAGACTCAGGCAATCTCGCCCCAGCCTCGGGTCATGAAGATCTTCCCGGAGGCAACGGCTCCAATCTCTGCTCCAGTCGCTGGGGCGCCGTAGTCGGCGTGTTGCAGCCAAAGCTCGCGAAGGCCCCTCGGCGGCATCTCGGCAGCAAAGAACTGCGGTAGGCTAATCCAGGTGCTCGAGGGCATCACCGCCCACAGCACGAACTCGCGCAAGGAGTCCTCAGCATGGACCACTAGGGCGACGGCGTGCGCCTCTGCGGCGCGGTGGCCGCGGCCCTGGCATGGGCGGCGCCGCTCACCGATCCTCCCACCGGAATCATCGGCGTGAGCATACAAGGGCAGCGGGTACCCAGGAGGCGGTCTTTCATACCAAGGCTGTGACACCACCAGCCTCACTACCATCTCGCGGCGATGGGACCTCCTCTTCTTCGGCGGGAGCAGCTCGGGCTTAGTGAGGGTAGCCTTCCCCTTCTCTGTGGCAGTGAACCTCCTCGACAATGCTATTGGTAGCAAGAGAGGAGCAAGGAAGGAGAAGAAGCAGGAGAGGCAGAGGAAGAAATGGGCGACGGGGGCTCTGCCCCCCTCCTCATTTATACCAGGAGAAGGCCAACCAGTACCCCCCACGATCACAGGTAATGATGGTTTTCCTTGCATGTCGCAGGGACTTGTCAAGTCAGGAAGTTGCCGAGGCAGCGTGGGGAAGCGGAGACGCCCACGTCCAATCAGCCGCCACACGTCGACCAAGGCCGCGGGCTATTGGGGCCCGCGACGCTCCGCACTTGACCTTTGTATTTGCCTCGAAGCCAAGCCCGAGCGCGCCTTGGGCCCTGGGGCTACTGTCGGCGTTCTGGGAATGGGGGTCCCCAGACTTGCCTGCCTGCGGCCCATGGCATGGCTCTGCGAGCGGGCCCGTACGGCCCATCTTCATCAACAAGACGTTCAAGACCCTCGTGAGGCGGATGACACAAGACCTCCTCAGGAGCGGCATCGCCAGGTAGGCTCGTGATGGGCGGAGAGATCAAGGCACGACAAACCTCGCGAGGTTCTAGTGACATGAGCCATGACGATCGAGACCAGGCAGGCGCCAGGCCGGCGCCAGCGCGCGCAGCATCCTTGTTTCCTCTTTGGTGCTAAGGGGGCAAGCGCAGGCGCGGAGTACCGAGGCGTCAAGCAAAGGTTTCCATATCAGTCCAACAAGACCAAGACCAGAAGGACGGCAAGACGGAGGTCACCATGGAGCCCAGGACGGCGTCACCACCAAAGCCTTTGGCAGGCGAAGACTGCTTTTGTCAGGATAAGCTGTACTAGCTGTCCCCTTACAAATTAGCCGTTGTTGGATCCCTTCCCACTCAATATTTGGGGAGAGGACCAGGGCCTCTATAAATAGGACTAGCCACCACCATAGCTAGGGGGGATGGAGGGTGAATCGAATCCACACACGCACAAGTTCGCCAAGCACAAGAACACCTCAACCTCAGGAGGTTGTTCTTCCCTTTGTACTGTCCATCCTCAGCCCAAGAGGCAATCCACCACCACACTGGAGTAGGGTATTACACCACAACGGTGGCCCGGACCAGTATAAATCTTGTGTCCTTTGTGTTGCGAGTTCGTCGAGTTAGTCCGTAAGATCTTAGCCGAGCTAGGACGTGGATCGGTAGGGGGAGATCTTCGCGCGCACCCAGTGTTCGAACCTTAAGGGTTTTGCCAGAACCCGTGATCCGACGGTGCCTGATTCCTGTAGTGCAACAAAGTCCCTTTTATCATATCTTTTATTCTTGGGTTGTGGGTTATCAAGATCAACTGCTGGTTCTATTTCAACTTCATTGTCTGGTTCTTTATTATTTGTTTGAGTGTCTTCATGAACCTCATCATTATCTTCTTCATTATCAGAAGGTGAATGTTCATTACCAAATTGAGTTTCAGCATCAGAGCTACATACTTCATTATCATTATCAGGAGGTTTTCTACTTCAGGTTCACTAGAGACATGCAAAGTCCTACCATTTTTCTTCTTATATTTCTTTTTAGAAGGACTAGGTGCATCAGTGTTAACTCTTTGAGAGTCTTGTTCAATCCTTTTTGGGTGTCCCTCAGGATAAAGTGGTTCCTGAGTCATTCTACCTCCTCTAGTCATTACTCTAACAGCAAGATCATTGATATTATTGTTCATTTGATCAAGCAATTCTCTTTGAGATTTAGCAACTTTTTCTAATTGAGTTTGAACCATAGAGGCATGTTTTCCTACACCTCTAACATCATTGGTAACTCTAAATAACAAGTCACTCAAGCGAGGAATCATATCGGAATTGTATCTCAATTGTTTCATAACATTTGCATTGAAGTGATCTTGCTTTCTAGTGTAGTTATCAAACTCATAAAGGCATTGACTAGGATACATATTGTAAGGATTGTCAATGTCATTGAATTTAATTAAAGAATTTACCTCTAACGCCTTAGGTGGTGGTGGTGTATCATGTAACGCCCTGAGATCGTTGCGCCAGGTGTCTTCCAGTTATTCGTTGTTGTTGCATTGCCATTTCCTTGCGTGTCGCATCTTGTCATGTCATCATACGCATTTGCATCATCATGTTTTCTAAACTTGCATTCGTCCGGGTTCCCTCGTTCTCTCCGCTGTCCGTTCTGAGCCCAGACACACTTGCACGCGCCCGCGACACGTCCGAAATATTATTTTATAAATGGCCGTAAAATGTTCTCAGAACGGGTTAAAAGTTGACATGCGGTGTTGTTATGTTTTCAGTACACCGCCTGTCAAATTTCATCGCATTCGGAGTTCGTTTGATAGCCCAACCGTTAAACTATAGCGACAATATAGTCAGTCAAATCGTCGGATGTTTTCGGTCTCCGGAAACAGAGGTCGGGCCTCTCTATCTCTCTTCTCTCGTCTTAGCCCGAGGCCTTCTGCACAGCCCACAAGATCAAACCTACCCCTCCTCGCGTCCGGAGCCGTCGGATCGCGATCGGAGGCTCCGAAAGCCCCCCCCCCCAAACACCCCTAAACCTAATACGTGCCCTATATATACACCCCTTCCTTCCAAATATGGGCTACCCTAGTTTTTCCCTACCCCCTAGACCCCTTCTCCTCGGATCCGGTGCCTCCAGCCACAGCCAACCCCCTCCTCCTCATTTTCCGGTGAACCCCACCTCCTCTGTGCCACTTGGCACTCAGCCATTGGCCAAGTCGCCACCTGCGCGCCACTCCAGCCAACCAGGGCCCTCCACCTGCCCCCGCCACGTCTCCCCACTCCTCCCCGCCACCGCAGGCCCGCGCCAGGCCCGCCCAGGCCCCGATCTGGGCCCGAGATGCCCGCATCCCGCCGCTACCCGCGTGGTTGTGACCCTCGTTCCCGAGCTCCATCGAGAGGAGCCCGAACCCCCGCAAGCCCCTGCTCCGTCCCGCCGTCCTCGCCGTTGGCCCCGGCGGCGCCGCCCCTCGCAGGTCATCCGTGCCCCTGCTCTTCCTTCTTCTTCCCCTATCCCATTCTTCTCTCAGTGCCCTCTCTCTCCCGTGTAGGAGGACAACCATGGGAGCACCTCGAGGAGCAACACCGCAGCAGCCTCGTCCTTACTCCGCCACCATCTCTGGCAAGATTCGACAAGCAGTGACAAATCCGACCTCATCCCATTCCCCTGCTTCGGATCAGATGCTCCACACCCCTTCGTCGCCATGACCGCACAGGTTCAAGCTCCGCCGCCCGTTGCTGTTCATCGCGCCGTCCCGCGCTCCAACTGTCGGGAACCGGCTCCTCGTTGTCAAGACCTCCTGGATCCGCCAGACTCCGCCAGTCCTAACCTCGCCGGAGTCGCTTCCCACCGTGCTGTCATTCTCATTGCTGGCAACCGCTGCGCCCTGAACCTGTCTGTGCTTCTCGCTCGCCCCCTCGTTGACCGCGACGCCTAGGGTCCAGCAGCGCCCGGCCTGCTTCTTCCTCCAACTGGGCCTGGCCCATGGCTGAGGCCACACCCCAGTGCCCCTCCTATATTTTTTCCTCCTGTTGGGCCAGATAGTTTCGGCCCAGTGTAGTATTTTTTTCAGATCTGTGATTTTGCCTATTAATCCTGAGACAACAGTTTTACACGAAACCCCTCATGTTCATACATTTAATATCTCACAAACTATGCATCACATGTAAAAACTTTATATATGAAACATGCTTAGAAATTCATCTAGTTTCATAATATGTCACTTTCATGCATGTTTAAAATGTTGTTTGCATATATTTTGCCTAATGCCATGCTAAAATGCTTTAATTCATAACTAAATAACAGTAGCTCCAAACTTTATATGTAAATGGGGTAGAATAATGCATAGATTATCATGGTGGCATCACTCTCCATGTTTAATAACTCTAAAATTTGGTTTAGGGCAGAACAGTACCAAATCTAATATATACACATGAGGATTTTTCTGGACTTGTTGCTTGTTGTTCTGGCCTCATTTAAACTTGCCTAGACAGGTAGTTTTGTCATACTTCACCTCTTGCCATGCTAACCAACATTTAATATTGTTGAGTACATAAACGGGAGAGAACTAAATAAGTCTCGTGGTGTTTCGTCAATATGCAGCTCGTTGCATATTGAGCTCCACTTAATTTGTAGGATTGCTTGTGCACTTTGCCATGCCATGCTTCATTAAACTGGACATGCATCATACTTGATTGTGCATCATGCCATGATTATGTGATGGTTGTTTACTATGATGTTTGCTTCTTTCTGGTGTTGCTTCTTCGGGTTGGTTCCGATAACGTCACGTTTGTGAGGATCCGTTTGACTACGCCCGTTTGTCTTCTTCATGGACTCATTCTTCTTCCTTGCGGGATTTCAGGCAAGATGACCATACCCTCGAAATCACTTCTATTTTTGCTTGCTAGTTGCTTGCTCTATTGCTATGCCGCAATACCTACCACTTGCTATATCATGCCTCCCATGTTGCCATGTCAAGCCTCTAACCCACCTTTCCTAGCAAACCGTTGTTTCCCTATGTTACCGCTTTGCTCAGCCCCTCTTATAGCGTTGCTAGTTGCAGGTGAAGCTGAAGTTTGTTCCATGTTTCGAACATGGTTATGTTGGGATATCACAATATCTCTTATTTATATTAATGCATCTATATACTTGGTAAAGGGTGGAAGGCTCGGCCTTAAACCTGGTGTTTTGTTCCACTCTTGCCGCCCTAGTTTCCGTCATACCGGTGTTATGTTCCTTGATTTTGCGTTCCTTACACGTTTGGGTGTTATGGGGACCCCTTGATAGTTCGCTTTGAATAAAACTCCTCCAGCAAGGCCCAACCTTGGTTTTACCATTTGCCTCACCACACCTACTTTGCCCTTGGGAGTCGCGCTCCAGAGGGTCATCTTTATTTGAGCCCCCCCGGGCCAGTGCTTGTCTAAGTGTTGGTCCGAATCGAGCTGCCTGCGGGGCCACCTTGGGGAAACTTGAGGTTTGGTTTTACTCATAGCTAGTCTCATCCGGTGTTGCCCTGAGAACGAGATACGTGCGACTCCTATCGGGATTGTCGGCACATCGGGTGGCTTTACTGGACTTGTTTTACCATTGTCGAAATGTCTTGTAACCGAGATTCCGAGTCTGATCGAGTCTTCCTGGGAGAAGGCATATCCTTTGTTTACCATGAGAGCTTGTGATGGGCTAAGTTGGGACACCCCTGCAGGGTTTTGAACTTTAGAAAGCCGTGCCCACGGTTATGGGCAGATGGGAATTTGTTAATGTTCGGTTGTAGAGAACTTGACACTTAACTTAATTAAAATGCATCAACCACGTGTGTAGCTGTGATGGTCTATTCTCGGTGGAGTCCGGGAAGTGAACACGGTCCTTGTGTTATGCTTGAACGTAAGTAGATTCTGGATCACTTCTTGATCACTTCTAGTTGACGACCGTTGCATTGCTTCTCTTCTCGCTCTTATTTGCGTATGTTAGCCACCATATATGCTTAGTGCTTGCTGCAGCTCCACCTCATTACCTTATCCTACCCATAAGCTTAAATAGTCTTGATCTCGGGGGTGTGCGATTGCTGAGTCCTCGTGACTCACAGATACTTCCAAACAGTTACAGGTCCCGATGATACCAGTGCAGATGACGCAACCCAGCTCAAGTGGGAGCTCGATGAAGACCTTTTTGTTGTTGTGTTTTGTTTCCTTTTGATCAGTAGTGGAGCCCAGTTGGGGCGATCGGGGATCTAGTATGAGGGGTGGTATTCTTTTATTTTGGTTCCGTAGTCGGACCTTGATTGTATTTTGGATGATGTAATGCTATATTTATTTATTGTGTGAAGTGGCGATTGTAAGCCAACTCTTTATCCCTCTCTTATTCAGTACATGGGATGTGTAAAGATTACCCCTCTTGCGACATGCCTACTATGCGGTTATGCCTCTAAGTCATGCTCCGACACATGGGAGATATAGCCGCATCGTGGGTGTCACAAGTTGGTAATCAAAGCCATCCCCGACTTAGGAGCCCCCTGCTTGATCGAATCGCTGACGTTGTTGAGTCTAGAACAAAATGTTTTGAGTCTTATAGGATTATATATATCGGAGAGTAGGATTCTTTTTACTCCTCAGTCCCTTCATCGCTCTGGTGAGGCCTCCTGATGTAGAGTTTTGACTCTTCTCTCCTCAAATTTCATGAAAAAAAATTAGGATCACGCGGGTATCTTGGAATCATTTCGATGGTTTTGTGACGAGAACATTGTTCTTGGTGCCTCCTGACATGTAGGGGTTGTGGCAGTGTCCCGGGGAGTTGAGCTCCGAGGTGTTGTCGTCACAATTTTATCGTTGCAGTTCTGGAATACCTGAGTTCGCCGACATTGAAAATCTCTTTTATGCAGTTGTTGGTGAGATAACCTCGACGCCACCCAGTACTGGGGTGGGAGTTCGGGAGTATTGCCATAACTCATATAACGGATGCTTTTCGAAGGTTGAGGTAAATGATTTCCGAAGGTTTCTTGGTTATGTGTTGAAGGATGGATACATGTGGATGTAGGTGTTGTTAGTTTGGGTGAGATATTATGCTTCCCTGTATCCCCAACACCTGATTGCATAACCAGAAAGTTTCGGGAGTTTTATAAGTGGGAATTCAAGTATCACGTAGGAATTATTTCCAACAGACACATGATACGATATGGGATCTATCATATGTTTGTTTCCGGCTTATTCTTCAAGCCAATCCTTCGTTTTGTTTTGAGTTGTGGTATTCGAGTTGCTTCGAAGTCAATTGTTGATTCCATACATTTCCTAAGCAGTGTCCTCATACTCCTATGTGAATACCAATCCTTCTTGATCATCGAGTTTGTCATCTCAATTTCTTCTCAACCAGTGTGCTCCTCTTCAAGTGGATCTGATCATTTTAAACATCTGCAAGTTCAATTCTAAGTTCTCTCAACGGTGCTTGTTTCATCCACCCCAAGTTTTCTTTGTTTTCCCTCCCTCCCACCCACCCCTTTTTCTTCAAGGACTCAAATTTCTGAATCAAGTATCCATTTTATTCATGTGAAGTCTCTCCATTCTTTTCCGTCAATATTCTTATCCGGTGATTCTCATGAAGATACTAAGGAAGCCTCAAGTTCGTCACTTTTCACTCGTTTTCTTCTCTGGTGTATTTAATTCAAGATTTGTCGATTATATCTGTTCCTCATTTCAAATGTTTTCTCATGCCGGTGCACCTCTTAATCATCCGCTTCTCGCCATTAAATTGTTCTGGAGTGCTGAAGATATCTCGAAGATTCGTGTTTCCACTCTACATTCGTTCAAGCTCTTTCGAGGATGTTATCTCTTTCAAGCCATTTAAATTCAACCGGTGCAATCTCTCTTTTCAAGCAATCTTTTCAATGGTGTTTTATTTTGAGTGGGCCCTAACCCACAGGTCTTTCCCAGGATCTTACCCGACTCTCCTATTTTCCCGATGTTACTCTCAAATTATTTTCCAAGTTTGACGTAAGAATGAATTATCATCAGTCATATGTCTTTCTACAAGATCTGTCAAATTCTTTTCATTGTTGGTTCAACCTTTATATTCTTCATTAGTCCAGAGTGCCTCAACAATTCATGGTGGTGTTTCTCGTTGTCATTCTCAACACTTGAAGACCAAAGAAGAGTTTCTCTCAAATCTTGGTACATTCTCTCGAAGATTCGTATTCTAACTTGTTGCCATCCTCTCATAATTATTTTCGATTGTGAGAATTCTTTTCACCTATCCGGAGCAATTCAAGAGCCTTTTCATTTTGATTCTCCGAAGGCCATCATTTCGGGTTTATTCATTCTCAGCTTTCAGCTCTCCTTCTCTAAATCTTACCGGTGCACCATTCAAATATTCTCTAATCAGCTCGTGATCTCTTCATTCTCTTGCATCTTGATTCACTCAAGTATTTTTGTTCATTTTCAATCCTACCGGTGGTTCGTTTAAGTCCTTCACAAGTTGGCGCTATATCTCTCCTTAATCCTTTCTACGAGAATAAGTAGTATGCCAAATCCGTTGCTTGTCATCAATTTAAATTGGTGAAGGATATGCATAACATAATTCTTATTCTTGCTTCATAAAAATGATGGATTCATTCTTCCGGAGTTTGTTCACAATGAGTAAATTCTCGGCTTCAATTGTTCATCTTTCTTTTCCGGAGTTCCAAGTTTTATTGGTTATATCATCGTGATGCTCCATCTAATCATTCTAAGACGTCAATCTTGTTCGCTTCAAACCTTCAATTCTTTTATGTTATCATTCTTCATCTTGCATTCCGAAGTGCAATTCTTTCTACCTTATCTTTTGAGATGGTGTTATGTCATTTTTGTCAATTTATGTGTGTTTCATGATTCACAAGTTCAGGTATGGGATATTTAAAACCATCACCTTCTTCCTTGGAGTTATCTTGGTATAGATTTCACCTAAAGCCTTCCATTAGGAATGTTTCTATTTATGGTGTTTATCGATGATCCAAGTTTCCTCCAATTCTCGCGATGAAAGATGTTTTCATCTCTCCGTCGCTCTCAAGCAAGCAATGATTCTCGTTTGTGGCAGGTTTTCACCTCAAATTTTTGAGATATTTTCCATAAGCCCTCAACAAGCATGTTCTTTTCTTTGTTGATTCCCAACAACTCTGTTCAATCCTTCATTTTAAGGATGCTCTCTCAAATTCATTTGAGGTAGAACATGTTGTTTTCTTCTCCGTTCTTTTCATTGCATTCTTTCATTTCTTCTGGGGGCATTGTGATGATGCTCTCTACACTCATCATCTCGTATTGTTAAGATCATGTTCTTTCCTTTGCTTATCCATTCAACCGGAGTGTCGTGTTTTCATTCGAGCTCTCTCATCTTATCAAGTTTTTCCTCCCTTCTCAACCGGAGTGTTGTCTGAAAAATATTTCTTACCCCTTGTGCCATTCTTTCAATAGTTCCGGAGGTAGTGTGTTGTTGATTTCATCAAGTATCTTCTCATCTTGTCAAGCTCATGTTCAATTCCTTCCATTTACAGTTGGAGTGTTGTCCAAATTATATCATTCTTTTCCCTTCTCTATCTTGTTTTAACGGGAGTGTTATGTCTATAATTCCTCTTCTAACCGGAGTCTCATCCAAGTGTTTTCGTTTGCCAAGTTCATATTACTGCCTTCCTTTTCCAATCGGAGTGTTGTCGTAATTGACCCTTATCGTTCCTTGTACATCTCGTTTCTACCGGAGTGCTTGCATGGATTTTTTGTCCATTGCAACCCTTTTCTCATGTCTTTCAACCTACAAGGTTCCTGTAATGTTCCTTGTTCCTCTTTTCTAACGGAGTGTTTTCAACTTTGTTCATCTTCGTTGTATTCTTTCTTTCAAGTTGTTCAACCTCTCAAGGTTCTTTAATTTCACTCGTTTTTCAAAGAAGCAACTTAGTTTTACCTCTTATCTTCCTCTTCCTTTTCCCTCTGGTGCCATCCTAGATCTCGGGACGAGATCCTCTTGTAGTGGTGGAGTGTTGTAACGCCCCGAGACTATTGCGCCAGGTATCTTCCAGTTATTCGTTGTTGTTGCCTTGTCATTTGCTTGCGTGTCGCATATTTTCATGTCACCATGTGCATTTGCATCATCATGTTTTCTAAACTTGCATTCGTCCGGGTTCCCCCGTTCTCTCCGTTGTCCGTTCTGAGCCCAGACACACTTGCACGGGCCCGCGACACGTCCGAAATATTATTTTATAAATGGCTGGAAAATGTTCTCGGAATGGGTTGAAAGTTAACATGCGGTGTTGTTATGTTGTCAATGGACCGCCTGTCAAATTTCATCGCATTCGGAGTTTGTTTGATAGCCAACCCGTTAAACTATAGCGACAATATAGTCGGTCAAATCGTCGGACGTTTTCGGTCTCCGGAAACAGACGTCGGGCTTCTCTCTCTTCTCTCGTCTCAGCCCGAGGCCTTCTGCACGGCCCACAAGATCCAACCTACCCCTCCTCGTGTCCGGAGCCGTCGGATCGCGATCAGAGGCTCCGAAAGCCCCCCCCC
>NC_041392.1:342701338-342776843 GCF_002162155.2 Triticum dicoccoides
ACCCCCTCCTCCTCATTTTTCTGCGACCCCCACCTCCTCCGTGCCACTTGGCGCTCAGCCATTGGCCAAGTCGCCACATGCGCGCTGCTCCAGCCAAGCAGGGCCCTCCACCTGTCCCCGCCACGTCTCCCCACTCCTCCCCGCCGCCGCAGGCCCGCGCCAGGCCCGCCCGGGCCCCGATCTAGGACCGAGACGCCCGCACCCCGCTGCTGCCCGCGTGGTTGTGACCCTCGTTCCCGAGCTCCATCGAGAGGAGCCTGAGCCCCCGCAAGCCCCTGCTCCGCCCCGCCGTCCTCACCGTTGGCCCCAGCGGCGCCGCCCCTCGCAGGTCATCCGTGCCCCTGCTCTTCCTTCTTCTTCCCCTATCTCGTTCTTCTCTCAGTGCTCTCTCTCTCTCTCCCGTGTAGGAGGACAGCCATGGGAGCACCTCGAGGAGCAACACCGCAGCAGCCTCATCCTTACTCCGCCACCATCTCCGGCAAGATTCAACGAGCAGCGACGAATTTGACCTCCTCTCGTTCCCCTGCTTCAGATTTGATGCTCCACACCCCTTCCTTGCGCCTACGGCCTCCCTCTCGTCTCCATGACCGCACAGGTTCAAGCTCCGCCGCCCGTTGCTGTTCGTCGCGCCGTCCCGCGCTCCAACTGCCGGGAACCGGCTCCTCGTCATCAAGACCTCCTGGATCCGCTCGCCTCTGCCAGTCCCTGACCTCGCCGGAGCCGATTCCCACTGTGTCGTTGTTCTCATCTCCGGCAACCGCTGCGCCCTGAACCTGTCTCTGCTTCCCGCTCGCCCCCTCGTTGACCGCGACGCCCAGGGTCCAGCAGCGCCCTGCCTGCTTCTTCCTCCAACTGGGCCTGGCCCATGGGTGAGGCCACACCCCAGTGCCCCTCCTCTATTTTTTCCCTCCTGTTGGGCCAGACAGTTTCGGCCCAGTGTAGTATTTTCTCAGATCTACGATTTTGCCTATTAATCCTGAGACAGCAGTTTTACACAAAACCCCTCATGTTCATACATTTAATATCTCACAAACTACGCATCACATGTAAAAACTTTATATATGAAACATGCTTAGAAATTCATCTAGTTTCATAATATGTCACTTTCATGCATGTTTAAAATGTTGTTTGCATATATTTTTCCTAATGCCATGCTAAAATGCTTTAATTCATAACTAAATAACCGTAGCTCCAAACTTAACAAACTTTATATGTAAATGGGGTAGAATAATGCATAGATTATCATGGTGGCATCACTCTGCATGTTTAATAACTCTAAAATTTGGTTTAGGGCAGAACAGTACCAAATATAATATATACACATGAGGATTTTTCCGGACTTGTTGCTTGTTGTTTCGGCCTCATTTAAACTTGCCTAGATAGGTAGTTTTGTCATACTTCACCTCTTGCCATGCTAACCAACATTTAATATTGTTGAGTACATAAATGGGAGAGAACTAAATAAGTCTCATGGTGTTTCGTCAATATGCAACTCGTTGCATATTGAGCTCCACTTAATTTGTAGGATTCCTTGTGCACTTTGCCATGACATGCTTCATTAAAGCGGACATGCATCATACTTGGTTGTGCATCATGCCATGATTATGTGATGGTTGTTTACTATGTTGTTTGCTTCATTCCGGTGTTGCTTCTTCGGGTTGGTTCCGATAACGTCGCGTTTGTGAGGATCCGTTTGATTACGCCCGTTTGTCTTCTTCGTGGACTCGTTCTTCTTCCTTGCGGGATTTCAGGCAAGATGACCATACCCTCGAAATCACTTCTATCTTTGCTTGCTAGTTGCTCGCTCTATTGCTATGCCGCGATACCTACCACTTGCTATATCATGCCTCCCATGTTGCCATGTCCAGCCTCTAACCCACCTTTCCTAGCAAACCATTGTTTGCCTATGTTACCGCTTTGCTCAGCCCCTCTTATAGCGTTGCTAGTTGCAGGTGAAGCTGAAGTTTGTTCCATGTTTGGAACATGGTTATGTTGGGATATCACAATATCTCTTATTTATATTAATGCATCTATATACTTGGTAAAGGGTGGAAGGCTCGGTCTTATGCCTGGTGTTTTGTTCCACTCTTGCCGCCCTAGTTTCCATCATACCGGTGTTATGTTCCTTGATTTTGTGTTCCTTACATGGTTGGGTGTTATGGGGACCCCTTGACAGTTCGCTTTGAATAAAACTCCTCCAGCAAGGACCAACCTTGGTTTTACCATTTGCCTCACCACCACCTACTTTTCCCTTGGGGGTCATGCTCCCGAGGGTCATATTTATTTTAGCCCCCCAGGCCAGTGCTTGTCTAAGTGTTGGTCCGAACTGAGCTACCTGCGGGGTCACCTCGGGGAAACTTAAGGTTTAGTTTTACTCGTAGCTAGTCTCATTCGATGTTGCCCTGAGAACGAGATATGTGTGACTCCTATCGGGATTGTCGGCACATCGGGTGGCTTTGCTGGTCTTGTTTTACCATTGTCGAAATGTCTTGTAATCGGGATTCCGAGTCTGATCGGGTCTTCCTGGGAGAAGGAATATCCTTCGTTGACCGTGAGAGCTTGTGATGGGCTAAGTTGGGACACCCCTGCAGGTTTTGAACTTTCGAAAGTCGTGCCCGCGGTTATGGCCAGATGGGAATTTCTTAATGTCTGGTTGTAGAGAACTTGACACTTAACTTAATTAAAATGCATCAACCGCATGTGTAGCCATGATGGTCTCTTCTCGGCAGAGTCCGGGAAGTGAACACGGTTCTTGTGTTATGCTTGAACGTAAGTAGATTTAGGATCACTTCTAGTTCACGACCGTTGCATTGCTTCTCTTCTCGCTCTTATTTGCGTATGTTAGCCACCATATATTCTTAGTGCTTGTTGCAGCTCCACCTCATTACCTTATCCTACCCATAAGCTTAAATAGTCTTCATCTCGCGGGTGTGAGATTGTTGAGTCCTCGTGACTCACAGATACTTACAAACAGTTGCAGGTGCCGATGATACCAGTGCAGATGATGCAACCCAGCTCAAGTGGGAGCTCGACGAAGACCTTTTCGTTGTTGTGTTTCGTTTCCTTTTTATCAGTAGTGGAGCCCAGTTGGGGCGATCGGGGATCTAGCATTAGGGGTGGTCTTCTTTTATTTTGGTTCCGTAGTTGGACCTTGATTGTATTTTGGATGATGTAATGCTATATTTATGTATTGTGTGAAGTGGCAATTGTAAGACAACTCTTTATCCCTCTCTTATTCAGTACATGGGATGTGTAAAGATTACCCCTCTTGCAACATGCCTACTATGCGGTTATGCCTCTAAGTCGTGCTCCGACACGTGGGAGATATAGCCGCATCGTGGGTGTTACATATCAAGCCCATGTATTTCTTCAATAGGAGGTAAAAAATTTACATCCTCAGCTTTAATACCTTTTTCCTTCATAGATTTCTTTGCCTCTTGCATATCTTCAGGACTAAGATATAAGATACCCCTCTTCTTAGGAGTAGGTTTATGCGGTGGTTCGGGAAGAGTCCAATCATCATAATTTTTCAATATGTTATTCAATAGTTCTTCAGCTTGTTAACAGTTGGTTCCCTGAAAACACAACCAGCACAACTATCTAGGAAATCCTTAGAAGCATCAGTTAGTCCATTATAGAAGATATCAAGTATTTCATTTTTCTTAAGAGGATGATCAGGCAAAGCATTAAGCAATTGGAGAAGCCTCCCCCAAGCTTGTGGGAGACTCTCTTCTTCAATTCGCACAAAGTTAAATATTTCCTGTAAGGCAGCTTGTTTCTTATGAGCAGGAAAATATTTTTCAGAGAAGTAATAAATCATATCCTGGGGACTACGCACACAACCAGGAGCAAACCAAGTATTAGCATCACCCTTTAATGAGAAAGCAAATAATTTGAGAATATAATAGTAGCGAACTTTCTCATCATGAGCCGAAAGAGTGGCTATGTCGTTCAACTTAGCAAGATGTGCCACAACAGTTTCAGTTTCATAACCATCGAAAGGATCAGATCCAACCAAAGTAATTAACTCTAGATCGGCAGAGAATTCATAATCTTTGTCATCTACAAAGATAGGTGAAGTAGCAAACTTAGGATCACATTTCATTCTAGCATTCAAAGATTTTTCTTTCAGTTTGCATAATAATTTCTTAAGATCATCCCTATCATTGCAAGTAAGAAAGTCTCTAGTTGTCTCCTCATCCATAACATAACCTTTCGGTACCTTTGGCAATTCATATCTGGGAGAACTAGGTCTAATAGGTATTTCAAGATTTCCAGTTTCAAGCTCTTCACCAATTTCAACAATTTCATCAGTTTCACCATTCTCAAAAGCTTTAGTTTAAGCAAGTTGTTCATCAAGAAATTCACCTAGTGGCACATTATCATCAAGCAAGGTACTAGCATCATCATGAGTATCATTCATAGCAGAAGTAGCATCATTAATAACTTGCGACATATTAGGATTAATAGCATGTGGTGGTGTTGCAAGTCTACTTATAATAGAAGGTGAATCAAGTGCAGAGCTAGATGGCAGTTCCTTACCTCCCCTCATCTTGGAGGGAAAATCTTAGTCTTAACATCCTTCAGATTCTTCATAGTGGTAATTTGATAATAATACCAAGTGACTCAACAAATATAGTTATGCTCCTTGGCAACGGTGCCAGAAAAAGGTCTTGATAACCCACAAGTATAGGGGATCGCAACAATTTTCGAGGGTAGAGTATTCAACCCAAATTTATTGATTCGACACAAGGGGAGCCAAAGAATATTTGTAAGCATTAACAGCTGAGTTGTCAATTCAACCAGACCCGGAGATTAATTATCTGCATCAAAGTGATCAGTAGCAAAGTAGTGTGATAGTTTTGATAGTAGTAGCAATAGCAAAAGTAACAGCAACATTGATAGCAATGATTTGTAGCAAGAGCAATAGTAACAGTAGCAGTAGTAACTTAGCAGGAACAATATAAGAGAAATTTGTAGGCATTGGATTGGTGAATTTGTTGGATTATATTCATCATATAATAGTCATAACCTAGGGCAATACGGCACTAACTCCAATTCATAAATATAATGTAGGCATGTATTCCGTAAATAGTCATACATGCTTATGGGAAGAACTTGCATGACATCTTTTGTCTTACCCATCCTGTGGCATTGGGGTCCACATGGAAACTAAGGGATATTAAGGCCTCCTTTTAATTGAGAACTAGAACAAAGCATTAACACATAGTGAATACATGAACTCCTCAAATTACGGTCATCACCGGAAAGTATCCCGACTTCTGTCACTCCAGGGTTTACGAATCATAACATGTAATAGGTGACTATAACTTGCGGGGTCGGATCTAGAACATAGATATAATGGTGATAACATAAATGGTTCAGATCTGAAATCATTGCACCCGGGCCCAGAGTGACAAGCATTAATCATGGCAAAGTCATAGCAACATCAATCTTAGAACATAATGGATACTAGGCATCAAGCCGTAAAATAATGACTCAATTACATGATGAATCTCATCCAACTCCTCACCGACCAGCTAGCCTACGAAGGAATTACTCACTCCCGGTGGAGAACATCATGGAATTGGCAATGGAGAAGGGTTGGTGATGATGAAGAACGAAGATCACCCTCTCCGAAGCCCCAAACGGACTCCAGATATGGCCTCGCGATGAAGAATGGGAGGTGGCGGCGGCTCCGTCTCGTGAAACGCAATAATTCTTCTTCCCTAATTTTTTTCTCTAGAAATGTGATTTTATTGTGTCAGGGTTGAGGTCTGTGGGGTTACCGGGTGGGGACAACCCACCTGGGTGCGCTTGGAGGGGAGCGCACCCTGGTGGGTTGTGCCCACCTAGGTGCCTCGTGCCCCCCTCCGGTGGTTCTTGGCTCCAGAAATTATCTTTTATTGTATAAAAATTACTCGCAGAGTTTCGTTCCAATCCGAGAACTTCCATTTCTTCACAAAAACCACACCATGGTAGTTCTGCTGAAAACAGCGTCAGTCCAGGTTAGTTTCATTCAAATCATGCAAATTAGAGTCCAAAACAAGATGATAAGCGTTAGAAAAAGTAGATACGACCGAGACGTATCAATGTGCCATCTTCGGCCTTCATCCATGGCGATGGTGACGACATGGTTGAGCATGGGATTTTCCCATCGATCGAGGAGGCGTATGGTGATGAGTTGAGTGACTTGTGCATACATATTGAGAGTGAGAGTGACTCCACCACTAGCCCCATATATGACGAGTTTCCCCAATTCCCATGTGAGGAGAGCCATCACCACCACCACTTGAGTGATTTGAATGACTCCATCATATGTGACATTGGGTGCACATACCTTGAGGAAGTGAGTGAGCCACCACCACATAGAGAGAGTGAGGTAGTTGATATGGCATGTGAGGCCATTTCGATTTCTAATAACTTAACATCTACCTCTATTGTGTATTCTCATTTGATGCTAGGTCCCATATATGATGATGTGTCGATCGTCGATGACTTCTTTCTTCCTTTGGATAAGACGATGGCCATGGTGGAATATGATGCACCCCCCCCCCCGCCACACACACACATGGTTCCATCACGATGATGATGACCACGGTTTGGTCCTTGCCACCTCACCTACACCACATGAGTGGAATGAGAAAGGTAACATAGGTGAAGGTGATGCTCTTGTCCGACTAGTGGACATTCTTGATATTGATTGCTTGCAAGATGTTGGTCCACCTATTACCATGATTCTCATGTGGATTTTATTAGTTGTGATGCCAAGTTGCATAGGATTTCTTGTGATAATTCTCTCGGTCACATCATGTTTGACAATCTGCTTGACTTGTCATATACTATGCATGAGATAAACAATATGTCTTATTTGCAATCTCATAGTAGTAACTATGAAGATGCAATTAAAATAAACCCAATTTGCACATATGGCATAGATGACAAACCCATGGTTATTGGCATTTGTTTTTCTTGTGATGATATTGATATGCTCCCTTTGCATCATTTCTCTAATATGCCATGCCTTGACCACCTAGCTTCGGACGTGCATTGTTTGCCATGTTGTCAATTTTCTCCATATTATGCTTCCGATATTGCACATGAGGAGACCCCCATAGTTTCCTCATACTTATTAGGAGATTTTGGTCCATCCTATGACTTGCATGGTTCCCATGATTGTGTGCACCATATGCATCCCATTAATAAAAATGCTTTTGTTGTGCCACACACTTGCTATAAATTGCATCCCAATCATGTTGAACTTAACAACTATTCTTTCATGATGGTTGACATGTTCTTATACCATGCCTCAAATTTCTTTGAGCATTTTTTATCTTGTGCTAATTCACACGTGCACATACACATCATGATGGATGATGTGTACATTTACCATGCACACACTTTGTTTTGTTTGTCTCCTTGTTGTGTAGGTACACATAAGCTTAAAAATATCAGATATCAGATTCCTATCGGTTTGGCTTTGACATATTAGATGTCAGATATCGGATGATATATCGGACGATATGTAGATATATCGAAGAAAACATGTCAAGTTTTTTTCCATTATTCATGGTCAAAACATTTATTTTTAGTAAAGCAAAATGTATGTTGTTAATGCTTTAACATAACACTTTTAGATTCCTTGTTTATTATTCTAAAAAACTATTGAGGAAAGATTCACAAAATCCTTACTCTATGATTAAAATTAGTATGATATATATGCATTTTATGAAGATTGTGCATGAATTTGATAATATATAATGAAGTTGTAAATGCATAATCTTATTTCACTACTATCCCATGAAGAATTGTTTTCATCTACATATCATTCTACATCGGTGGACATATCAGGCTAGATATCGGCCATATTCAATATTTCAGTCCATATCGGATGATATGTTTGAAAATGCAAAATGATATGTTATGCTTATATCGGTGGAGCCCAAAAAGTGATATATCGGCCTATATATCGGTCGTATCGGCCTAGATTTAAAAGCTTGGGTACACACACTTACTCGTCAACATCACAAGAGCATGAGTTAGCAAAACGAGCTCTAGGGAGCAATGATGATTTGGGATCCCGTGGATTGTCCTTACCACTGCTCCCTTCACGCAAAGACTTCGCGCATTTCTTCTACATGGCCCTCACACGGCTATGGATTATTGTCCATTATATATCATTTTCCCATATTGTCATGTTCACTTTGCATGATATGCTCATTTCTATGCCTTTGCCATGCATTTGTGACCCATGTTTTGCATTACACATGATGATTGATTCAAGTACTTGTATGTGTATTTGCAAACTGGGTGGAGATATCACTTGTTATTGCCATGATTGCTCTGTACCCCATGCCTATGATCATACTTTGTTCTTCCTTTTTGTTCATGCTTGAGATGTGTCATGCGCATTGCCTATATCTACTATTTTCTCACATGACATGATTGCCATGATTTCCTCTAGTGTGCTGCATCTTCACTCCACTAGTTTGCATGACATGACTACTATGCTTGCTTCGTATAGTGCATCACCCATGATTCATACTTGCTTATTTCATGCGGTTGATAACCACTATTGCCATGCTTTGCACATGATTGCTATTGCTACTTGTCACATGTCTCCATATGTTGCCTCTCCCATGCTAGATAATTTGCCATGTATTGAGTGCTAGTCTTTCTCATGAGATTGCCCCCAGAGCATTCTCACACATATTTGGAGATTTTGACATATTTCTTGTGAACCATGCTTATCTTCTTTCTTTGCACCATATGCCTAGTACCATGAGTATAGCCATTGTTGCATCATATGATTCATGCACTTTTGCTTCTAATGGTTATGTGCAAGAGAAGAGAACCATCATGATGGATGATGTGTTTATCTACCATGCACATATGTTCTTTGCTTTGTTTTATGCATGTGTAGGATCTTTCGACATCATGTCAACTTCTCCTTCACGTGAGTTGACCATTCAAGCTCTTGAGAGCGAGCCTCATACTTTCGACCACGTCTCGCTTTTATACCGCTTTTGCATGTGCTTCGGTATTATGAAGGATGCCCAAGGACATGCTTTCAAGGTGGTATCTTCTCTTTCGAGAACACCCAAACCATGAGCATGCATATTGTGGATCATACTTCATGTGCTGCTTGCACCATGACACTTCGCACACATGCTAGCGATCTTGCTTCGACTTATCATTGCCACATTGCCATGCCCCATGACATATATGCCTTGTGTGTTGCATCCGACTTGTGTGTTACTTGCTCGTATCATATGCTTGGTTGCAACAATGTCATTTCTTCATGTATGTCGTGCACCTTTGATTTTCACATGCTTGACTTGATTGCCTCACACATGATGAACAATTTCTCTTTCCATTGTGTTGAGTGCCACTATATCTTCACTACGCCATATGCACTTATGCTTGGATTGTCTTGCACTTGCCCCACGTGTTTAGACATCACATTATATTTGGTGTTGTCAGTGATTCCTTTGCCTACTATAGACCTTCTGTTGAGCACTTTGTGCATTCTTGCTATGGCATTGAGGTAGATGCTTGTTCACTTGTCACGCATATTAGCCTCACTACCTCACATTTGCGTCGTTGCTTCCATGAGGCATTTACATGTGCCCAACTTATATACTTACTTGCCATGACACACTTATTTGTCACACCATATGCTATGCTTGACGACGACACTTGTTGGGTGAATCACCTCTTGAATGTGTGGTTTTGCACAAACGCAAACCACATTTGTATTTCCAAGTGTTTATTGTCTTTGCTCCTTTTAAAGGAATTACAAGACGGTGTGACATTTGAGAGTGCCCATTTCGAACATCAAGATGATAAGTGCTTGGTGACCGTCCACTTTGACACAGCGACGCCCTCTCTTTCCCATGGTGATTTGGTTTTGATCTGAGCATGGATCTTTTCCAAGGGGGGGGGTGATGCAGATCATCCTATAGACATCACCATGTGATGACCCACAAGTATAGGGGGATCAATTGTAGTACTTCCGATAAGTAAGAGTGTCTAACCCAACGAGGAGCAGAAGGAAATGACAAGTGGTTTTTAGAAAGGTATTTTTCTGCACGCACTGAAATAGTCGGTAACAGATAGTTTGATAGCAAGATAATTTGTAGCGGACAAGTAACAATAACGGTAAATAAAAGTGCATCAAGGTAGACCAATCCTCTTGTGGCAAAGGATAGGCCAAAACGGTCTCTTATAATAAGCAAAGCGTTCTTGTGGGTACACAGGAATTTCATCTAGTCACTTTCATCATGTTGGTTTGGTTGACGTTCGCTACTTTGATAATTTGATATGTGGGTGGACCGGTGCTTGGATGCTGTTATTACTTGAACAAAACTCCCACTTATGATTAACCCCCTCACAAGCATCGGCAACTATGAGAAAATTATTAAGATAAAATCTAACCATAGCATTAAACATTTGGATCCAAATCGGTCCCTTACGAAGTAGAACATAAACTACGGTTTAAGCTTCTGTCACTCTAGCAAGCCATCATCTAATAACTACTCCACAATACATTCCCTTAGGCACAAATATGGTGAAGTGCAATGTAGTTGACGTTCACTTGACACCACGAAGGGAATCACAACATACATATCATCAAAATATCGAACACATATCAAGTTCACATGATTACTTGCAACATGATTTCTCATGTGACCTCAAGAACAAAAGTAACTACTCACAAATAATAATCATGCTCAAGATCATAGGGGTATTAAATAGCATAATGGATCTGAACATATAATCTTCCACCAAATAAACCATATAGTAATCAACTACAAGATGTAATCAACACTACTAGTCACCCACAGGAACCAATCTGAGGTTCCGGTACAAAGATTGAACAAAAGAGATGAACTAGGGTTTGAGAGGAGATGGTGTTGTTGAAGATGTTGATGGAGATTGGCCTCCCAAAGATGAGAGGGTTGTTGGTGATGACAATGGCTTTGATTTCCCCCTCCGGGAGGGAAGTTCCTCCAGTGGAATTGCTCCACCGAAGGGCAAAAGTGTTCTTGCCCAGGTTCTGCCTCGAGATGGCGGCGCTCCATCCCGAAAGTCCTCTCCTTATTTTTTAGGTCAAAATGACTTATATACCAGAAGATGGGCACTAGAGGTGCGCTGGGCTGACCACAACCCACCAGGGCGCGCCTGGGGGGCCTGGTGCACCCTGGTGTATCGTGGTCACCAGGTGGCCACCCTCCGGTACTTATTTGCTCCAGTATTTTTCATATATTCCAAAATAATTCTTCATAAATTTTTAGCTCATTTGGAGTTGTGCGTAATAGGTAACTCTGGCATAGCTTTTCCAGGTCCAGAATTCCAGCTGCCGATATTCCCCTTCTTTGTGCAAACATTGCATATTATCAGAGAAAAGGCATTAGAAATACTCCATAAAGCATTATTATGCATAAAAACATTATAAATAACAGTAGGAAAACATGATGCAAAATGGACGTATCAACTCCCCCAAGCTTAGACATCGCTTGTCCTCAAGCAAAAAACCGATATCGAAAAACATGTCAACATGCTTAGAGAGAGAGGTGTCGATAAAAACAAAATGCGGACATAGAAACATCATGCATATTATTATAATAGAAACAAACTTTATCATAAAATTTGTTCATATAATAAACTCCATTGGAAACCAACAAACTATGTTCTCAGTCAACTTTGCAACTACAATTCGTCATCTTTTCAGGAAGGGTCTCATATCGAAGCCTTTTGGCAAGTCCACATATTCAACCATCATTTAATCTTTTATGATTGCAAACACTCACCGCATACACATGATCAAAAAGTTTCAACCAGACACATAGAAAGATAGGGGCTTATAGTTTCGCCTCCCAACTCATTCGCCTCAAGGGTGATGTCAACAATAATAACTCATCTCCACTCATATCCAACTAGATATATGTGACTAGATCTTTCCCCACCACATGATGCTTGCCAAAGAGAAAATAAAAAGGAATAGAGGAAAATACTTTGACTCTTGCATAAAAAGTAAATACATAAAGTAAAAGATAGGCCCTTCACAGAGGGAAGCAGAGGCTGTCATGCGCTTTTAGGTTTGTGTTCTCAATCTCTTAGTGCAAAAGAATGTCACGTTATATTGCCCCTTATGATAGAAACCTTTATTATGCAATCGATCGCTTTTATTACTTTGCCATCACAAGTTCGTACAATGCTCGATTTTCTCTTACACTAAATGGTCAAACACATTTAGAAGCAATTTTCATTGCCTTATTGCACCGATGAAAACTTACTTGAAGAATCTAGCTCAACCCATAGGTAGGTATGGTGACTCTCAAAACAAGATTTTGGGTTCAAGGGTTTTTGGATGCACAAGTAGTATCTCTACTTACTGCGGAATATTTGGCTAGCAAAGATATTGGGCAAGCACCACATGTTGAAGGATCTATGACAATATAACTTCTATGTGAATATGAACAAACCTAAATCATTACAGTGTCTTCCTTGTCAAATGTCAAAAAATTTGGCATATAATATTTTGATGGGGCTCACAATCATAAAAGATGTCCAAGATAGTGTATCTGCATGTGAATCTTCTTTTCCCTTATTAATTCTGTCATGAATTGCATCATTGACCAATGTTATGTTTGTCAAGTTTCAACAAATTTTACCACTTGTACTTTTCTTTATGTGATGTCATTACTTACCATAAGATTAGCATATGATCTTTTTCATTATTTTCTTTTATTTTGATTGCAACATAAAAGTAAAGAAACAAAACTCAACTAAACTTTATTATATAACTTTCACTCAATTACATAGAAGGATAGATCACTAAACTAGCACACAAAAATAGATCATGCTAATTTTTATTCAACTAAATCATGAGAAAACTAAAGATCGAAGTAAGATAGGGAAAGGCAATAAAAGTGGTGGTGATATGATATTGGGGCTTATCCCACCAGCTTGAGAAAAGCCAAGGGGAGTGCCATACCCATTACTCAAGTCTCCTTCTTTGGTGGGGAAGATGATGATGGTGGTGTGGCCATGTTCTCCAATATATTCATGAGTAACTCCCTCAAACCTTGAATCTCTCGAAGAGCTCAATGAAGCAGCTCAATGTTCTTTCTCTACTTCAGCATGGTATGTTTACTCTCCGGACCCCAAGATTTTGTTCCTGCATCAGTTTCTCTTGGACGAGATATGTCCCAATTGGATGGCAGGTGCACACTAGGAGTATTCTCGAACCCATAATTGTGAATCAAATTGTAGAAATTATTTCGATGTAACCTGTGTAAAGGCCTCCTTGGAGGGAGTCCTTCTTGCTCTTCAGGTCCCTCTTGATTGTTTGTTGATCCCATGGCTTGATGGGGATTAGGATGAGTGCAGATGCCAGCTAGTGTGCCCCTCCCGTAAGCCGGAGGGTGGAATCAAAGAGAAATTCCTTCATCTTCTTCCATAGCAACCTCCTCATGTACTTATTCCCTTAACTCCTCAGGTAGCAACCAAGCTTCACCTTCTTCATTGTTGGAGGAGGGAGAAGACATGATGCCTGGCTTGACAGATTTGACAGAAAACAGCACGAAACAAGAACAGAGGATTTCTTTGTGATACGGTGGTCAATACGTTCGGGGGGTATATAAAGATTTTTATCTTGGGAAACAAGTAAAACGGAACAAACGGAGTCAGGAAGGTTCCCGAGGTGAGCAGAACCCACCTGGGCACGCCAGGCAAGGCAGGCGCGCCTTGGTGTATCATGCCCTCCTCGGTTGCCTTCCTAGTTGTTTATTATTTTCCTAATTTTTATAATATTCCAAAACTGACAGAAAATATTTTTGAGGATTTTTGGGAGTCCGTTTACTTACCGTATCACGTACATCCTATTTTTCAAGATTCTAGAGTGTTCCGGAAGGTTTCTTTTATGTGATCCTCCGGTGTCATGGTTTGGATAATATTCGTTTCAACATTAATAGGCGTACCTAAGATATAGTGTTTAATTCTTTGCCCATTGACCACCTTCGGATCAGTGCCTTCAGCATTATTGATCTTAATGGCTCCAAAACCATAAACCTCTTTGATAATATAAGGTCCTTCCCAGTTGGAAATAAGTTTTCCTACAAAAAATCTAAAAAGAGAATTGTACAAAAGAACATGTTCACCAACTTTGAATTCCCGCTTTTGGATTCTTTTGTCATGCCACCTCTTAACTTTTTCTTTAAATAGTTTGGCATTCTCATAAGCTTGGGTTCTCCATTCATCAAGTGATCTAATATCAAATAACCTCTTTTCACTGGCAAGTTTGAAATTTCCAAATATGCTTTATGTTATACTCAAGAGGCAAATGACAAGCTTTACCATAAACCATTTTATAGGGAGACATACCCATAGGATTTTTATAATGTGTTCTGTAGGCCCGAAGTGCATCATCTAATTTCTTAGACCAATTCTTTCGGGACCTATTAACATTTTTTTAAATTAATTTTATTTATCTATTGTTAAGTTCAACTTGACCACTAGATGGATGATGATAAGGTGAAGCAATTCTATGGTTAACATCATACTTAGCAAGCATCTTACAAAAAGCACCATGAATAAAGTGTGAACCACCATTAGTCATTAAATATCTAGGGACTCCTAACCTTGGTAAAATTACTTCTTTAAGCATTTTAATGGAAGTGTTATGATAAGCACTACTAGTTGGAATAGCTTCTACCCACTTAGTAACATAATCAACAGCAACCAACATATGAGTATACCCATTAGAGGAAGGAAAAGGTCCCATGTAATCAAAACCCCAAACATCAAATGGTTCAACAACAAGTGAATAATTCTTAGGTATTTCCTAACACTTACCAATATTACCTATCCTTTGACATTCATCACAAGATAAAACAAACTTACGTGCATCCTTGAAGAGAGTAGGCCAATAAAAACCACATTGCAATACCTTGTGAGTAGCTCTGTCTCCCGCATGATATCCTCCATAAGCTTCGAACTGACATTTCCGTCGAATTTGTTCCTATCCATGCTCAGGTACACAATGTCTAATAATACCATCTACTCCTTTATAAAGGTGTGGGTTATCCCAAAAGTAATGTCTTAAATCATAGAAGAATTTTTTTCTTTTGTTGGTATGTGAAACTAGGTGGTATAAATTTAGCAAAAATATAATTAGCATAGTCAGCATACCAAGGAGTAATATGAGAAACATTTATTGCAGCTAGTTGTTCATCAGGAAAGCTATCATCAATAGGTAGTGGGTCATCAAGAATATTTTCTAACCTAGACAAGTTATCAGCTACGGGGTTCTCAACTCCTTTCCTATCAGTGATATGTAAATCAAATTCTTTTAGTAAGAGAACCCACCTAATGAGTCTAGGTTTAGCATCTTTCTTTTCTATAAGATATTTTATAGAAGCATGATCAGTGTGAACAATCACTTTGGAATCAACAATGTAAGATCTGAATTCGTCACAAGCAAACACAACTGCTAAAAATTCCTTTTCAGTAGTAGCATAATTTCTTTGGGCACTATCTAGAGTTTTGCTAGCATAATGAATAACATTTAATTTATTATCAACTCTTTGTCCTAGAACAACCCCAACAGCATAATCACTAGCATCACACATAATTTAAAAACGCAAGTTCCAATCAGGTGGTTGAATAATAGGTGCAAAAGTTAAGGCTTTCTTAAGTGTTTTAAAGGCTTCTACACAATCATCATCAAAAACAAATGGAACATCCTTTTGTAAAAGATTTGTAAGAGGCCTAGAAATTTTAGAGAAGTCTTTAATAAACCTCCTATAGAAACCAGCATGACTAAAAAAACTACGAATACCTTTGATATCTTTAGGACATGGCATTTTCTCAGTTGCATCAACTTTAGCTTTATCCACTTCAATACCTCGTTCAGAAATTTTATGCCCCAAGACAATACCCTCATTAACCATAAAGTTGCACTTCTCCCAATTCAAGACAAGATTAGTTTGTTCACATCTCTGTAAAACTCGATCAAGCTTGCTTAAGAAATCATCAAAACAAGTTCCATAAACGGAAAAATCATCCATGAAAACCTCAACAATATTTTCACCAAAATCAGATAGTGTAGCATTCATACATCTTTGAAAGGTAGCAGGTGGATTGCATAAACCAAAAGGCATACATCTATAAGCTTAAGCTCCAAAAGGACAAGTAAAAGTGGTTTTATCTTGATCGGGTTGTGAAACAGGTATTTGAGAAAAACCAGAATATCCATCAAGAAAACAAAAGTGTGTGTGCTTTGATAATCTTTCTAACATTCAATCGATAAAAGGAGGAGGATAATGATCTTTTCTAGTAGCATTATTTAATTTTCTAAAGTCAAATACCATTATGTAGCTAGTGACAATTCTTTGTGGAATAAGTTCATTTTTATCATTAGGAACAATGGTAATACCTCCCTTCTTAGGGACACAATGAACAGGGCTTACCCATCTACTATAAACTATGGGATAGATTATACCTGCTTCCAGAAGCTTTAGTACTTCAATTCTTACCACTTCTTTCATCTTAGGATTCAAACATTGTTGGTGATCAACAAAGGGTTTAGCATCAGGTTCCATATTAATCTTGTGCCGACATAGAGTGGGACTAATGCCGTTAAGATCATCAAGAGTATATCCAATAGCAGCACAGTGCTTCTTAGGAATTTTCAATAATCTTTCTTCTTCGTGTTCTAAAAGCTTAGCACTAATAATAATAGGATATATCTTTTTCTCATCAAGATAAGCAGACTTCAAAGTGTTTGGCAATTCCTTTAATTCAAACACAGGATCACCTTTAGGTGGAGGAGGACCTCCTATAGTTTTAATAGGCAAATTGTGTTTAAGCATAGGTTGTTGTTCAGAGAATATTTTATCTATTTCATTTCTTTCACGCAAGTGCATATCATCTTCATGGTCTAGCAAATATTATTCTAATGGATCTGTAGGAGGCATAGCAATAGAAGCAAGACCAATTATTTCATCCTTACTAGGTAATTCTTTCTTATGAGGTTGTCTACTAAACTTAGAGAAATTAAACTCATGAGACTCATCACCAAAGCTAACACCGATAGTTTGTTTCTCACAATTTATTTTAGCGTTAACGATGTTTAAGAAAGGTCTACCAAAGATAGTGGGACAAAAGTCATCTTGTGGGGAACCAAGAACTAGAAAATCAGTAGGGTATTTTATTTACCACACAAGACTTCAACATCTCTAATAATCCCAAGTGGTGTGATGGTGTCTCTATTAGCGAGTTTAATAGTAACATCTATGTCCTCTATTTTAGCGGGTGCTATATCATTCATAATTTCTTGGTATAAGGAAAATGATCTCCCATTTTAACTAAGACAACAGGTGTCAGGACCCCGATTCCAAGTCACATCGATCTAGCTGGTAACACCTCATATCACTTTGCGGCCTCACGCACGGTATTCCCACGGGTGTCGCCTTACCATGGCCCGGGACCGTTTGCGCCTTTTGGCTCACGAATATGATAGTGTCACTAGCATCCATATGACAGAGAACCCGGGCCGACATGGCTAGTCATGAACCCAAAGTGGCACTAACCTATGGGGACAGGCATACATCAATCACATCGAGCATGTCGGTCAGCAGCGTGTGAATCCGGGCTGTAGCACTAGGCTAACAGGACTCCAGGAACCCGGGCTGTAGCAGGCTAGGCAGGACTCCGGATGTCACCGCGTGACATTTCCCCGAAGGGACAAACACAGGAACGAAGTGAAACACATGCCGGCCAGTCAGGTGTCCTGAGCAGTAGTGCTGGGCTAACAGGACTCCAGTGAACCGGGCTGTAGCGGACTAATATGGCTCATGGAAGCACTAGGCTACATTTCCCCATAAGAGAGGCTGCCAAGGATAAACAACTAGATTGTTGGATCCAACACATACCAAGCATTTCAATCATACACACAATATGCTCGATATGTGTAAATACAACATGGCATCACAACATAACTCTACGACTCATGTATTTATTCATTAGGCTCCGAGGAGCCAAGTACTACAAACATGGGTCTCATGACCCCAACATACAGAGCATACAAGCAACGAGCACATGCGGAAGCTTAACTTGTCTGGGTACAGACAACTACAAATCAAGAAGGCTGAGAAGCCTAACTATCTACTAGATCCTGCCGAGGGCACAAGATCGTAGCTGAGGTATCATGCTAAACAATGAAGTCCACACGGAACTACTAGCGAGACTGACGTCTCTCTGCAAAACATAACATAGGCCAACGTGAGTACAAATGTACCCAGCAATACTTACATCAGAACTATCTACATATGCATCGGTATCAATAAAGGGGGTGGTGGAGTTTAACTGCAACAAGCCAGCTTTGACTCAGTGGCTAACCTGAACTACGACTGCAAGCAACTCTTTTGAGGTGGCGCACACGAGTCCACATATTCACCATATCAATACACCACTACGAATCCGCTCCCGTCTCCCTACAACAACGCCATCCATAGCACTCACGCTTATCTTGCGCATTTTAGAGTATCCACTTTCACTTGTCTATGAACTATGCAAGGGGTCCAAGTTTCCATATCCAAGAAATCTGGCTATTCGAATAGATAATGATAACCCTGCAGGGGTGTACTTCTTCACACACGCTCTCACCACTTATCACCATATACACGTCATGTATCTCGGCAACCTTCAAGCGGAAGCCTGGCGAGGGTGTCGGCCATGACCTGACTAACCACACAAGTCTCTAGTCCAGGTTTATCACCTATTCAGGTTCCATCGGCGAGGAGATCCGGCCGGAGTTTCGCTCACAGCCCAAAACGATGTGTGCAGGGTTCCCGAGACACCAAATGGGCGCCCGGTACACCGTGCCATGGTGTATCTACCGCATCATAGCCCACCCCTAGGGTCAGCGCTACGCACGGCCGCCACCACATATCCTATAAACACCAGAAACTAGTTGCAACTCCTGGACAGAGGACTTGGGCAGTTAATAAGTCGAGAGGGTCAATTAAGGATCCCAATGAGTGGTAGTTGTTGTTCATGGATCACAAACACAGAACTCAGTTCCTGAGGACGGTTTCAATGAGACAACCCACCATGTACTCCTACATGGCCTCTCACCGCTACCTTTACCAAATCGTGTTCACACCCTTAGCTCACACACAGTAGGACATGTTCATCGCCATTCCAATTCATCCCCGATGAATCAGACCTGACTCAACTCTAAGCAGTAGCAGGCATGAAAAACAAGCATGAATGAGTAGGCACATCAGGGCTCAAACAACTACTACTCATGCTAGTGGGTTTCATGTATTTACTGTGGCAATGACAGGTCATGCAGAGGACAAGGGGTTCAACTACCGCAGCAAGTAATAGATGAATCGTTGTTGTCCTAATGGAGTAAAAGAGAGCAGGAGCGAGAGAGTGGGATTGTATCGTAATGAACAAGGGGGTTTTGCTTGCCTAGCACTTCTCAAGATAATATAGCTCTTCATCGGTGTCATCGAACTCATCGTCGGAACACGTCTATCGAGAGGGGACAACCACCAGCAACAGAGAAAGAAACACAATCAATGCAATGCACATTATGATGTATGATCATGACATGGTAAAATGAGTGTGTTGGGCTAATGCAACTACAAACAGATGGGTTTGAGCTATTTTGAACCAAAGATTCAAAGTTCAAACTTATTTGTGATCTTAAATAGTGCTTTATCATGTTTTGCATTAAACAGCAAGTTAACTTGTTTAAACATGCATGAAACTAGTACACATGGATAGATTGGATTTTTCTGATCATTTTTCATATATAATTTATTTCAATCTGAGTTATAGATTATTTTCTATGATTTCTAGAAGTTTTGAACATTTTCTGGAATTTCCCGATTATTAATAAATCCAGAAAATGTATTACTGCGTCAGCATCAGGTCATGCTGACATCAGCAGGTCAACTCGGGCTGGTCCGGATCAAACCTGACCTGTGGGTCCACTGGTCAGTGTCACGGTACTAGCTAGGGTCGCTGACTTGTGGGCCCAGTCAACGGCCACGTCAGCATGGTCAAAGCTGACGCGTGGGCCACTGTGGTTAGGTTAAATCTAAACAGGGGTTTACCCCGTGGTTAATTAGGGTGTGGGCCCATCTGTTAGTGGCACAGGGCGAGATTAACGCAGTAATTAGCTCAAGCTAATGACGCCACGTCATCTCACCAGAGTTGAACGCCGGCGAGCACATCCGACAACGGATCCTCATCTGGATCAAGCTATGGGCAACCATTTGCCTCGCCGTTAGCTCCTATGGGTTCCTCAGGTTCGTGCGCATCCAAAGGAGCAAGCAAGAGGAGCCGGGGTGAGCTGTGGCGTCGGCGGTGGCGAGCGAGGCGGCGGCCGGAGTTCAGGAGTAGATGGGTTCGGGGCTGTGATGCGCTAGGGGAGGAGCGATGGCGTTCGGTGGTTGCGTGCGAGAGAGACAGAGGAGGGGGAGGAGGAGTGGACAGGCTAGAGGGGTCGGGCGGGTTGCGTGGCGTCTCCAGACAGCCCCCAGCGTCGGCGAAAGCAGGAGGTGGCTCGGGCGCGTGCCGGCGCGCGGCGGCCACGCACCTCTCGTCCTTCTGGTGAGAGGTTGGTGGTGACTGGGACGGCCAGTGGGCCAGGCCAGCTTTTCCTAGTTGGGCTGCAGGTAAGGCCAGGTACGTTTCTGTTATGTTTTATTTCTGTTTTGTTTTGTTTTTATTTACTCATTTTGCCACTGATTCAAAATTCGAAATAAATTCAAAACAGGGCAAAACCTTCTAAATATTTTTATGTTGCCATTATGGACTTTTCCAGAGGCACATAAATAATTCCAGGGCCTTTTGAATTATATTCTATAAAAAATGAATATAATCCAAAACTCAAATACTTATTGATTTAATTTCAAAGTCCCAAAATAATTCCTTCAAAAATGTTCACTATTTTTGGTTGGTCTCAAAGCCTTGCCAAAATTATCAAACATTTATAAAGTCATTTTGGAAACAATGAATGCAATTTAAAGGGTTCTTGCCCTTCTTTTAAAATGATTTCTGAGGCTTTCAATTTCCTCATTTCAAGTTTCTTGAAAATAACAGGATGCATGATGCTCACTGATGCAACTATCTGCAAACAATTCTAGGGCTGTGACAACTCACCCCCACTAAACAAGAATCTCATCCTGAGATTCAAGCGTAGGGAGAAAGAAGGGGGAATGCAAACTAACATGATCTTCCTGATCCAGGTGGCACTTCATAAGAACGTTGATTCGATCACCACCATTGTCTCGATGTCTTGCCCCGAGAACTCCAACTAACATGACAATGGGAGGAAAGAGAAAACTCTAGAAGGATCGATCATATCGAAGATCGAACAACTCAGGATCAACTCACGGACTGAGACATTGAAACATCTCTCGAGCTGAGACACGAAGTACACATCTAGAGGGGTGGAGTGGAACAGATGATGAGGGTTTACTAGGTAGACAACAATTCCACACCTAAGAGGGTGGTGAACGGTTGTCAACGTAGCAAGGATTTGAGTTGCCCTGATACCATAACGAGACACCCTAGAGAAGGATGACTCATAGAATTATCCCTTAAGTGGCAAAAAGAATTACTTTTGATCCAGAGATCAATAAAATTCTCTATACTAGCCTAGGGAAAATCTCGAGCAATCGTTTGAAGGAGTTCGAAAGAATGACATACCCTGACTAGTATGGATGATGTGGACTACCTTGTTGAAGACAATGCAATGGATGATTTTTGCTTATCATCGGAAATGGATGGGACCCATGATAGGAACACTTTTGAAAATGATCCTAAACAACAATTACTGAGAGGGCAGCTCATGGGAATTGGCACAATGGCGGTGCAAGCTGGGAACAAAATGCAAATGTTGGGAGTGTTCCAACCATCATATCTGCCTGGGATTCAGATCTGGTTAGAAACAGGATACTTCAGACTCACGTGTCTGAAAAGAAGAGTTGCAACACAAATCGATGAGATGACGTTGCAAGATTCTCAGCAAATGAACTACGATAGCAAGCTCCAAAACATGAGCGGGTTCTACTACACACATGTAAACACGCTGTCCCAGACAAGCATGACCACGTAGTAGTCTTATAATAAAACACTACCGAGTTTAGGTGGGGAGCCATCATCGAGGATATCAAAGTCCTTGCATAAGGAATGCTCTTAAGAAGGAACTTCTTCTCCTTGAACAAGTCAATCAGTGGCTTGATGTGCTAGGGAACACATATAGAATGGAGGTAGCGAGCCTGTCAAACCATAGCATACTTCGCACATGCATGACTGACTTGGGATGGTACCAAAGGAAGCAAAACAAACTTTCTCGAATTCCTGGCGGCAACTCACATCAAATGCACGTGAATCAAAGGAAGTCACTTCTTTCATCCAAACATATACTTCATGAATGGGGCATGAAGAAAATGCTTACACAAGTTTCCAACACTAGCTGGATGTTCAACACAAATCATGGAGGAGACAAAATGCTGCTGATGGGCTCAACAGCAACTCATTGGAATTTCCATATCACTGGACTTCCACCATTATGTGAACAATGTGATAGTATTGGTCAGACCAAAGATGTAATGGTGTATGCTCAAGGGGTCAACCACGAGTAAGACAACATTACGAATATCACTGGTTCTGATTTGACTTGGCGATAGCCCATACGCAAGTCAAAGTTTTGACAAGGCAATAGATCCAACAACTGATCACGGGGACCAATCGATGGAGATATCATCTTTCTTCAACACACACACACACACACACACACACACACACACACACACTCAAGGATATCCCTTTGGAATGAACTAAGTTGGGCAAGCTTTTATCTTCCAACTCTCCAAGTTGTTGTTTAGCTTAACCAACTAGCTCAGGGGTATCCAACACAGATTCTTGGAGAAAGGGGTGGTTTATAAGAAACCAACTTGATCACGAACTCAACATAGTGGTCAGGAGACCACCTGGTCATACTTCCGAGAAGATATACGGAAAATCACGAACCACCGATATGTCACTAAGCTCGAGAACAATCTTGCTTTTCAGGGCAAGACGATATGATCAAATAAGCAAGGGTTGACACTATCCTAACTCATTGATCGAAAAGTGCACCGGAAATAAGGACTAGGTAGCACGATAAACCTTAGGGTGATGATTCAATAATCAACACGCTAAGGATAAGATTATTTTCCATTATCTACCAAGCAACAGGGTTGCTAGGAGTATTGATTTCACACATCACAGTTTACTTGTCGGCATTCTGGTTACAACAACACGGGACCGAGGAATGAATAATGATGGTGAGAAGTATCACTATATCAAGAGTTCATAGGAGGTTGTGCAATTCCTATGATATTCTTGACATAAAGAGGGCAATACTTCAGGGTAGAACAGAATCAAAAGCTGGATTGGCATTTTGATCTGTGGAATACAACTGCTTTGACCCAATCCTAGATATGGATGAGGTACTGGAGTTTGTTTCTCCTAGTCATTCCGAAATAGAATGGCTTGACGGATCACCTGAATAATAGGCATCGATAACACCAATGCACAACTACTCTTGACCAACAATTGACAAACGAAGGTCAGATAACAGCTAAAGAGGGACAACTCAAAGGAACATATATTTTTCTAAGTTGTAGATGCATAGATTAGTATGTCGAACGAGTTCAACATATTTCTTCCGGATAACCCATGCAGAAGAAAAGGGACTGGCAGATTCACAATATGAATGGAGTACTCCTCAAGAGCACCCTGGTTGTGATCTTTGGTTCAAGAGAACTTCTGCCATGATGGTTCATGGTATTTGGAAGAATGATATACCACGGATCTCGAAGACTATCACAAAGATTACTAATAACCTAAAGGTACGAGCAACACTATCAACACGAGGTAAGTAGAGTGCATCTTGGGTCAAGAACCCAGGAATAGAATACCTACTACTAAATGGCATCACGGGATGCTTTCAAGAATGATGGCCAGAATCATCACACTGGGGATACGAAAGCATTGCTAAATTCTCGAGGACACCTAGGGTCATAATACTAACTCCAACATACACGTCAAGGCAACGGAGTACCTCAACAGACCGATTAGTGTGCGTAATCTGGCCCAAAAGGACATCGGAAACGGGATGAAGGGATTTGTAAATGCATCATACTATTTAGAAATCTGGGATAACTCGGACAGCATAACGGCTGTAAATGCTCAAAATGATTTGAGACATCCTGCAAAATGGTGGCATAACCACTCAACAACACAATATCAAGGTTCCGAGATCAACTGTCAACATACAGAAGTAGTAGGAATGGAACTGAGGCTTGAAACTATCAATTCCATAAGTCTATGGATTAGTAACACGTTATCCTGATAGATAGATGAGAAGGCCTAGTTCTTAATCCCCGTAGAAAAGAAGAGGTTGACTCAGATCAGAAGGGCATAGGGTAAAGGAGTAAAAAGAGCCTTACGTTCCCTTCCACAATCAATTCCCTTACATAACTAAAGCATTTCTAGACTCGACTTCGACCAGTTTGGCTTGGTAATCCTACAGGCAGTCAGGCTCTGATACCAACGCTGTCAGGACCCCGATTCCAAGTCAGATCGATCTAGCTGGTAACACCTGATATCACTTTGCGGCCTCACACACGGTATTCCCACGGGTGTCGCCTTACCATGGTCTGGGACCGTTTGCGCCTTTTGGCTCACGTATATGATAGTGTCACTAGCATCCATATGACAGAGAACCCGGGCCGACATGGCTAGTCGTGAACCCAAAGCGGCACTAACCTATGGGGACAGGCATACATCAATCACATCGAGCATGTCAGTCAGCAGCGTGTGAATCCGGGCTGTAGCACTGGGCTAAGAGGACTCCGGGAACCCGGGCTATAGCAGGATAGGCAGGACTCCGGATGTCACCGCATGACATTTCCCCGAAGGGACAGACACAGGAACAAAGTGAAACACATGCCGGCCAGTCAGGTGTCCTGAGCAGTAGTGCTGGGCTAACAGGACTCCGTTGAACCGGACTGTAACGGACTACTATGGCTCATGGAGGCACTAGACTACATTTCCCCATAAGAGAGGCTGCCAAGGATAAACAACTAGATTGTCGGATCCCACACATACCAAGCATTTCAATCATACACACAATATGCTCGATATGTGTAAATACAACATGGCATCACAACATAACTCTACGACTCAAGTATTTATTCATTAGGCTCCGAGGAGCCAAGTATTACAAACATGGGTCTCATGACCCCAACATACAGAGCATACAAGCAACGAGCACATGTGGAAGCTTAACTTGTATAGGTACAGACAACTACAAATGAAGAAGGCTGAGAAGCCTGACTATCTACTAGATCTTGCCGAGGGCACTGGATCGTAGCTGAGGTATCAAGCTAAACGTCGAAGTCCACACGAAACTACTAGCGAGACTGACGTCTCTCTGCAAAACATAACATAGGCCAACGTGAGTACAAATGTACCCAGCAAGACTTACATCAGAACTATCTACATATGCATCAGTATCAATAAAGGGGGTGGTGGAGTTTAACTGCAGCAAGCCAGCTTTGACTCAGTGGCTAACCTGAACTACGACTGCAAGCAACTCTTTTGAGGTGGCGCACACGAGTCCACATATTCACCATATCAATACACCACTACGAATCCGCTCCCGTCTCCCTACAACAACGCCATCCATAGCACTCACGCTTATCTTGCGCATTTTAGAGTATCCACTTTCACTTGTCTATGAACTATGCAAGGGGTCCAAGTTTCCATATCCGAGAAATCCGGCTATTCGAATAGATAATGATAACCCTGCAGGGGTGTACTTCTTCACACACGCTCTCACCACTTATCACCATATACACGTCATGTATCTCGGCAACCTTCAAGCGGAAGCCTGGCGAGGGTGTCGGCCATGACCTGACTAACCACACAAGTCTCTAGTCCAGGTTTATCGCCTATTCAAGTTCCATCCACGAGGAGATCCGGCCGGAGTTTCGCTCACAGCCCAAAACGATGTGTGCAGGGTTCCCGAGACACCAAATGGGCGCCCGATACACCGTGCCACGGTGTATCTACCGCATCATAGCCCACCCCTAGGGTCAGCGCTACGCACGGCCGCCAACACATATCCTATAAACACCAGAAACTAGTTGCATCTCCTGGACAGAGGACTAGGGCAGTTAATAAGTCGAGAGGGTTAATTAAGGATCCCAATGAGTGGTAGTAGCTGTTCATGGATCACAAACACAGAACTCAGTTCCTGAGGACGGTTTCAATGAGACAACCCACCATGTACTCCTACATGGCCTCTCACCGCTACCTTTACCAAATCGTGTTCACACCCTTAGCTCACACAAAGTAGGACATGTTCATTGCCATTCCAATTCATCCCCGACGAATCAGACCTGACTCAACTCTAAGCAGTAGCAGGCATGACAAACAAGCATGAATGAGTAGGCACATTAGGGCTCAAACAACTCCTACTCATGCTAGTGGGTTTCATGTATTTACTGTGGCAATGACAGGTCATGCAGAGGACAAGGCGTTCAACTACCGCAGCAAGTAATAGATGAATCGTTGTTGTCCTAATGCAGTAAAAGAGAGCAGGAGCGAGAGAGTGGGATTGTATCAGAATGAACAAGGGGGTTTTTCTTGCCTGGCACTTCTGAAGATAATATAGCTCTTCATCGGTATCATCGAACTCATCGTCGGAACACGTCTATCGAGAGGGGACAACCACCAGCAACAGAGAAAGAAACACAATCAATGCAATGCACATTATGATGTATGATCATGACATGGTAAAATGAGTGTGTTGGGCTAATGCAACTACAAACAGATGGGTTTGAGCTATTTTGAACCAAAGATTCAAAGTTCAAACTTATTTGTGATCTTAAATAGTGATTTATCATGTTTTGCACTAAACAGCAAGTTAACTTGTTTAAACATACATGAAACTAGTACACATGGATAGATTGTATTTTTCTGATCATTTTTCATCTATAATTTATTTCAATCTGAGTTATAGATTATTTTCTATGATTTTTAGAAGTTTTGAACATTTTCTGGAATTTCCTGATTATTAATAAATCCAGAAAATGTATTACTGCGTCAGCATCAGGTCATGCTGACATCAGCAGTCAACTCGGGCTGGTCCGGGTCAAACCTGACCTGTGGGTCCCACTGGTCAGTGTCACGGTACTAGCTAGGGTCGCTGACTTGTGGGCCCAGTCAACGGCCACGTCAGCATGGTCAAAGCTGACGCGTGGGCCACTGTGGTTAGGTTAAATCTAAACAGGGGTTTACCCCGTGGTTAATTAGGGTGTGGGCCCATCTGTTAGTGGCACAGGGCGAGATTAACGCAGTAATTAGCTCAAGCTAATGACGCCACGTCATCTCACCAGAGTTGAACGCCGGCGAGCACATCCGACAACGGATCCTCATCTGGATCAAGCTATGTGCAACCATTTGCCTCGCCGTTAGCTCCTATGGGTTCCTCAGGTTCGTGCGCATCCAAAGGAGCAAGCAAGAGGAGCCGGGGTGAGCTGTGGCGTCGGCGATGGCGAGCGAGGCGGCGGCCGGAGTTCAGGAATAGATGGGTTCGGGGCTGTGATGCGCTAGGGGAGGAGCTGATGGGCTAGGTGGCATCCGCAGGCCACCAGAAGCACGCTGGTGCCACGGGTTCGAGCAGAGGGGCTTGGGTCAAGGAAGCTAGGCGGCCATGGCTTACGGCGGTGCTCGGGCACGTGGGCGATGGTGCTACGGCACGGGAGCAAGAAAAATGAAGGAGGGGAAACGGAGTGGAGCTCACAGCGAGGTCATCGATGATCCCAGCGTGCTCGGGGACGGCTTGGTGACGACGAATCAGTCGACGGGGGCCGTCGGTGCAGAGGACGAGGATGACGTCGATGAGGGGCCTCCAGGGCATCCGGCGTCGTGTGGCTCGGCGGGGAGGACGAAGACGTCGTTTCGGAGCTCGGGGTTGTGTTGGAGAGGTTCGGGGATGGCTATGGCCGCGGTGGCAGTGAGCACGGCAGCGATGGCGTTCGGTGGTTGCGTGCGAGAGAGACAGAGGAGGGGGAGGAGGAGTGGACAGGCTAGAGGGGTCGGGCGGGTTGCGTGGCGTCTCCAGACAGCCCCCAGCGTCGGCGAAAGCAGGAGGTGGCTCGGGCGCGTGCCGGCGCGCGGCGGCCACGCACCTCTCGTCCTTCTGGTGAGAGGTTGGTGGTGACTGGGACGGCCAGTGGGCCAGGCCAGCTTTTCCTAGTTGGGCTGCAGGTAAGGCCAGGTACGTTTCTGCTCTGTTTTATTTCTGTTTTGTTTTGTTTTTATTTACTCATTTTGCCACTGATTCAAAATTCGAAATAAATTCAAAACAGGGCAAAACCTTCTAAATATTTTTATGTTGCCATTATGGACTTTTCCAGAGGCACATAAATAATTCCAGGGCCTTTTGAATTATATTCTATAAAAAATGAATATAATCCAAAACTCAAATACTTATTGATTAAATTTCAAAGTCCCAAAATAATTCCTTCAAAAATGTTCACTATTTTTGGTTGGTCTCAAAGCCTTGCCAAAATTATCAAACATTTATAAAGTCATTTTGGAAACAATGAATGCAATTTGAAGGGTTCTTGCCCTTCTTTTAAAATGATTTCTGAGGCTTTCAATTTCCTCATTTCAAGTTTCTTGAAAATAACAGGATGCATGATGCTCACTGATGCAACTATCTGCAAACAATTCTAGGGTTGTGACAACTCACCCCACTAAACAAGAATCTCATCCTGAGATTCAAGCGTAGGGAGAAAGAAGGGGGAATGCAAACTAACATGATCTTCCTGATCCAGGTGGCACTTCATAAGAACGTTGATTCGATCACCACCATTATCTCGATGTCTTGCCCCGAGAACTCCAACTAACATGACAATGGGAGGAAAGAGAAAACTCTAGAAGGATCGATCATATCGAAGATCGAACAACTCAGGATCAACTCACGGACTGAGACATTGAAACATCTCTCGAGCTGAGACACAAAGTACACATCTAGAGGGGTGGAGTGGAACAGATGATGAGGGTTTACTAGGTAGACAACAATTCCACACCTAAGAGGGTGGTGAACGGTTGTCAACGTAGCAAGGATTTGAGTTGCCCTGATACCATAACGAGACACCCTAGAGAAGGATGACTCATAGAATTATCCCTTAAGTGGCAAAAAGAATTACTTTTGATCCAGAGATCGATAAAATTCTCTATACCAGCCTAGGGAAAATCTCGAGCAATCGTTTGAAGGAGTTCGAAAGAATGACATACCCTGACTAGTATGGATGATGTGGACTACCTTGTTGAAGACAATGCAATGGATGATTTTTGCTTATCATCGGAAATGGATGGGACCCATGATAGGAACACTTTTGAAAATGATCCTAAACAACAATTACTGAGAGGGCAGCTCATGGGAATTGGCACAATGGCGGTGCAAGCTGGGAACAAAATGCAAATGTTGGGAGTGTTCCAACCATCATATCTGCCTGAGATTCAGATCTGGTTAGAAACAGGATACTTCAGACTCACGTGTCTGAAAAGAAGAGTTGCAACACAAATCAATGAGATGACGTTGCAAGATTCTCAGGAAATGAACTACGATAGCAAGCTCCAAAACATGAGCGGGTTGTACTACACACATGTAAACACGCTGTCCCAGACAAGCATGACCACGTAGTAGTCTTATAATAAAACACTACCAAGTTTAGGTGGGGAGCCATCATCGAGGATATCAAAGTCCTTGCATGAGGAATGCTCTTAAGAAGGAACGTCTTCTCCTTGAACAAGTCAATCAGTGTCTTGGTGTGCTAGGGAACACATATAGAATGGAGGTAGCGAGCCTGTCAAACCATAGCATACTTTGCACATGCATGACTGACTTGGGATGGTACCAAAGCAAGGAAAACAAACTTTCTCGAATTCCTGGCGGCAACTCACATCAAATGCACATGAATGAAAGGAAGTCACTTCTTTCATCCAAACATATATTTCATGAATGGGGCATGAAGAAAATGCTTACACAAGTTTCCAACACTAGCTGGATGTTCAACACAAATCATGGAGGAGACAAAATGCTGCTGATGGGCTCAACAGCAACTCATCGGAATTTCCATATCACTGGACTTCCACCATTATGTGAACAATGTGATAGTATTGGTCAGACCAAAGATGTAAAGGTCTATGTGTGGCGTCTCCAGACAGCCCCCAGCATCGGCTAAAGCAGGAGGTGGCTCGGGTGCATGCCGGCACGCGGCGGCCACGCACCTCTCGTCCTTCTGGCGAGAGGTTGGTGGTGACTGGGACGGCCAGTGGGCCGGGCCAGCTTTGCCTAGTTGGGCTGCAGGTAAGGCCAGGTACGTTTCTATTCTGTTTTATTTCTGTTTTGTTTTGTTTTTATTTATTCATTTTGCCACTGATTCAAAATTCGAAATAAATTCCAAACAGGGCAAAACCTTCTGAATATTTTTATGTTGCCATTATGGACTTCTCGAGAGGCACATAAATAATTCCAGGGCCTTTTGAATTATATTCTATAAAAAATGAATATAATCCAAAACTCAAATACTTATTGATTTAATTTCAAAGTCCCAAAATAAGTCCTTCAAAAATGTTCACTATTTTTGGTTTGGTCTCAAAGCCTTGCCAAAATTATCAAACATTTATAAAGTCATTTTGGAAACAATGAATGCAATTTAAAGGGTTCTTGCCCTTCTTTTAAAATGATTTCTGAGGCTTTCAATTTCCTCATTTCAAGTTTCTTGAAAATAATAGGATGCATGATGCTCACTGATGCAACTATCTGCAAACAATTCTAGGGTTGTGACAACAGGCATGCCAATGAGAGGTCTATGTTTGTCTTTTTCATCGGGTTTGGCAATTCTAGCAGCTTCATCACAGAAATAAATAACATGCCCATGAATATTTTTCTACCAAGATATCTTTAACCATAGCAACACTAGGTTCTACTTAAATTTGCTTAGAGGGTTTAGGTGCTTTAATATTACTTAGGCGAACCACGGTTGAAACCTTAGCATGTTCCTTTATCCTAACAGGGAAAGGTGGTTTTTCAATATAAGTCGTGGGCACAACTGGATCAACATTGTAAATAATAGTTTCATATTTAGCTTTAACCGATTCTTTAATTTCTTCTTTAATAGGGTATGGAATTTAAACCACTTCTCCTTAAGGAGATCAGCATGAGTAGCAAATGATTCACAAAGGAGGCTACTATCTCAGAGTCAAGTCCATATTTAGTGCTAAACTTGTGAAAAGCATCTGTATTCATAAAAGATTTAACACAATGAAACTCAAGCTCAATACTTGACTCTTTACCTTCGCCGAGTTCCCAATATTCAGAGTTGCATTTAATTATTTCTAAAAGATCTCATCTGAATTCAATAGTCTTCTTCATAAAACAACCAGTACAAGAAGTATCGAGCATGGATTGATCATCACGAGAAAGCCGAGCATAAAACTTCTGAATAATGATTTCTCTCAAAAGCTCATGATTGGGGCATGAATATAACATTGACTTAAGCCTCCCCCAAGATAAAGCGATACTTCCTCCTTCACAAGGCCAAAACTTATATATATAATTCCGATCACGATGAACTAGATGCATAGGATAAATTTTTTGGTGAAATTCCAATTTCAATCGATTCCAGTTCCAAGATCCAATGTCATCACATAGCCTATACCATGTCAATGATTTTACCTTCAATGATAAAGGTAAAACCTTCTAATTAGCTTCATCTATAGGTAAACCTGCAAGCTTAAATAATCCACAAATTTCATCCACATATATCAAGTGCATATCAGGATGTTCAGTTCCATCTCCTGCATAAGGATTAGCTAGCAGTTGTTCTATCATACCCGAAGGAATTTCATACGACATATTTTCAGTAGGTGCAGTAGGTTGAGGGGCAACTAATTGTGCTTCCGGTCGAGGTGAAGATACCTCTAACAAACCCCTCAAAGGATAGTTTTCCATAGTAGCAAGTGACAATAAATTTCAGCACATAGTATAAATTTTTCCTTACCAAAAGCACTTCACTCCCCGGCAACGGCGCCAGAAAAGAGTCTTGATGACGGACAAGTGTAGGTGATGAATCATTGTCCTTTTAATGAGTAAGAGTGTCGAACCCAATGAGGAGCAAAAGGAAATGACAAGTGGTTTTCAGCAAGGTATTTTTCTACAGGCACTGAAATAGTCGGTAACAAGTATTTTGATAGCAAGATAATTTGTAACGGACAAGTAACAGTAATGGTAAATAAAAGTTCAGCAAGGTAGCCTGATCCTTTTGTGGCAAAGGATAGGCCAAAACGGTCTCTTATAATAAGCAAAGCATTCTTGGGGGTACACGGGAATTTCATTTAGTCACTTCCATCATGTTGGTTTGGTTCGCGTTCACTACTTTGATAATTTGATATGTGGGTGTATTGGTGCTTGGGTGATGTTCTTACTTGAACAAACATCCCACTTATGATTAACCCCCTCGCAAGCATCCTCAACTACGAGAAAATTATTAAGATAAAATATAACCATAGCATTAAACATTTGATCCAACTCGGTCCCTTACGAAATAGCGCATAAACTAGGGTTTAAGCTTCTATCACTCTAGCAACCCATCATCTAATAACTACTCCACAATGCACTCACTTAGACCCAAAGATGTTTAAGTACCATGTAGTCGACGTTCACATGAAACCATTAAAGGAATCACAACATACATATCATCAAAATATTGAACACATATCAAGTTCACATGATTACTTGCAACATGATTTCTCCCGTGACCTCAAGAACAAAAGTAAAATACTCACAAATAATAATCATGCTCAAGATCAGAGGGGTATTAAATAACATAATGGATCTGAACATATGATCTTCCACCAAATAAACCATATAGTAATGAACTACAATGTGTAATCAACACTACTAGTCACCCATAGGTACGAATCACAGGTTCCGGTACAAAGATTGAACACAAGAGATGAACTAAGGTTTGAGAGGAGATGGTGTTGTTGAAGATGTTGATGGAGATTGGCCTCCAAAAGATGAGAGGGTTGTTTGTGATGACGACGGCTTCGATTTCCCCCTCCGAGAGGGAAGTTCCCCTGGCGGAATCCCTCCACCGGAGGGCAAAAGTGCTCCTACGCGAGTTCCGCCTCGAGACGGCGGCGCTCCATCCTGAAATTCCTCTCCTTGTTTTATTTTTCTAGGTCAAATGACTTATATACCAGAATATGCGCACCGGAGGTGGGCTGGGCTGACCACAACCCACCATGGCGCGTCTGGGGGCCTGGTGTGCCCTGGTGTATCATGGTCACCAGGTGACCCCCCTCCGGTAGTTATTTGCTCCAGTATTTTTCATATATTCCAAAATAATTATCTGTAAATTTTCAGCTCATTTGAAGTTGTGCAGAATAGGTAACTCTGACGTAGCTTTTTCAGGTCCAGAATTCTAACTGCCGGCATTCCCCCTCTTTGTGCAAACCTTGCATATTATGAGAGATAAGGCATTAGAAAAACCCCATAAAGCATTGTTATGCATAAAAACATTATAAATAACAGTAGGAAAACATGATGCAAAATGGACGTATCACCATGTCAAGAGTCTGTTTGGCGAGTGACACGTGCGACATCTACTTCACATACACAAAGGTGAATCATCGCCTTTACACGTGTTCACTTGACCCTTTCGACGATGGTATACTACTTGACACTCCTCTTGTGTGCATGCATAAGGTATCATTGGAGCACCACGAATGACGAGGAGTGCAAGCGCAAGTGTACGCCTACACCGTACGAGGGAAGGTTGGAAGCGACGATGGAAGAAGACGGTGCAACAAATAAAACGGTGCAAAATTTGCACTACCAGACTGTCCGGTCGCCCAACGGACTATCTGGTCCATCCAGAGAATAGTTTTGGTCTGTGCAGAAATTGCACTACCGGACAGTCTGGTCCCCCAAGCGGATAGTCCGGTAGTACAATTTCTGGACGCCCACAAGTTTCTTTTTCCATCGGACTGTCCGGTAGTGCATCTATGAGCAGGATTTGGGCAAGGCCCATGTAACTTTACCCTTTCGCCCTCACTTACCCCTTCCTTGCCTTGGACCTATATATATCCCTCCTTATCCTCCATTTTAGGGATAGCTAAGAATAGATCTAGACATTAGAGCTTAGCTCATGTATCTCCCCTTGTGGGATTCCTCTTGAGAGAGAGAGAGAGAGAGAGAGAGAGAGAAGACTCAATTGGAGTTCAAGACCTCCATTGGAGAAGATCCTTAGGGATTCAAGACCCCCTTGAGGGAAGGATCTATCTAGATCATCAAGACCTCATCTCCTTCATAGGATTTGTGATGAACTCTATCATGTATCCTATTTCCCTTTGATTGTTCATCTACCTTGGGGATCTTGTGTGTTTGTTGGTCTAGCAGACGTGTGATTGGACTTGTTCTTGAGTGTTCCTCTTGTGATTTCTCATCTTGTTCTTCATGTTCTTCATGGACCTCCCCTCAAATTCATGAAAGATCTCCACCCTACAACAACTTTTCTACCTCTTTTCCCTTCTACCTGATTGCTGCGATCAGATGATGGAGCCCAGGAGCTAGCTGACCCCGTCGACGACTACTACTACCCCAACGGAATCTACTACTATGTGGAGGTCATTGATGACCAGGAGTAGATAGGAGGCTCCCAGGCAGGAGGCATTGCCTTTTCGATCGTTGTTGTTCTTTTTGCTAGCCTTCTTAAGGCAGACTTGTTTAACTTATGTATGTACTCAGATATTGTTGCTTCCACTGACTTGTTTGTATTCAAGCCCTCGAGGCCCCTGACTTGTAATATAAAGCTTGTATGATTTTAATTTGTGTCTAGAGTTGTGTTGTGATATCTTCCCGTGAGTCTCTGATCTTGATCGTGCACATTTGCGTGTATGGTTCGTGCACGATTAAGTCAGGGTGTCATAGAACCTCTCCCCCATCTAGGGGGGACACGGAGGAAGAAATCGGAGGGGGGGCTATATCTCCCTCTCTCCCAGTGGTGCCCGAGTGCCGCCCGGGGAACCATCATCGTGAGATCATCTTCATCAATGTTGTCATCTTCACCGACATCTCCATCTCCTCACATATTTTTAGCGGTCCACTCTCCCGCAACCCGGTATAATCCCCTGCTTGATCATGGTGTCGGATGCTATTGAGTATTATTATGATGATGTCTTGCATCTTCTTTGTGTCTGGGTAGATTATTGTTGTCCTATGGGTTAATTGGTGAATTGCTATGGTTGGTTTGAGTTGCTTGTGGTTATGTTATTGTCCTCAGTAGCATTATTTACTTCTCTCAAACACTCCAACAATGCACTATTCCATCTTGCTTTAGCTAATTCTCATGCATTCGCCACTACGGCATCACAATCCTCCTCCAGGAGCCATTGGGCTCGAAATTGTTTCCCAACATGACCTTTCCTTTGTACTCTTATTCTAGTAGGATGAGTCTACTACAAAATAACATGTAAGTAGTTCGACATTTTTGGGCAAGCATTGACAACCTGATAGAAAGGAAAACGACTACACCATATTCAATTAGCCATAGCTTGATCTAGACAATTACAAATATAACTAGAAACATGATGATTATTGCTACGCCAGGTGAAGACGTCACCCTCGGAACCGAGGTCTTTATAGATTAGATAACAAAAGAAAGTACATCTCTAAAAGGTTGCATGCCTACTTTCTCACTCAACACCCCCCTGTTTTTCAAACTTATATAAAATTTCATGAAAGTCACCTATGTAGACCCATGGCAACTTTGCTTCATGATGAAGGGTTCTGAGTAACTTCCATGTTTCCACCTTTTTATCTGTGTGAGACTCCCTGTAGATTCCTTCAAGCGCCATTTGAAACTATCATCTTCTATGATTTATGCATTGATATGCATCCTTCCCATCCATCTCAACAAAAAGATTAACAGTTTGAAAGTGCCAGTTATCGACTAGAGGGGGGTGAATAGGCGTTTTTATGAAAGTCTTCAAGACATGAAATGTCTTCAAAGAAAAGCAAGCAAATAACACCTACAGAGTATGCAGCAGAAGATAAACTATGCTAGACAAGCCATAGTCAAAGAAACATTATAAGGACAGCACGAAGACAAATAGCTGCTAGGTAGAATAGATCGGAATAGGAAGACGGTGTGAAGCAAAATATGCAATCAGAGAGAATATCTTCACACAGTGAAGTCAGATAGGACAAACAAGCAATGACTTCAAAAATCTAAACAGTAAGTAAAGGGTGAAGTGATAGAACCAGTAGCTTGATGAAGACAAGGATTTCATAGACCGGTCGATGTGACAACTATGCATCTGGTTAGGGAGGCTGAGATTGAACTCAGAAGACCGCGTCTTCACCTTATTCTTCAAGGTAGACTTCCAAACCTGCACAGACTTTGTTCACCGGCGATCCACAATGATTCTTGGATCTTCATAACACGACGCCTAACTGACTGGATGATCACAGTCTCCAAGTGTAATGAGTATTCAGATCGTGTTGAGAGAAAGACTTCAGTGATGCAAACACTCTTTGGGCTCTGGGTGTTTTGGGCTTTGTCCTCGCAAGGATTCTCTCTCAAAGGCTTCGGAGGTGGGTTGCTCTCAAACGACAAAAGCCGTGGACTAACTATGAGCAGCCACCAATTTATGGTGTGGGGGTGGGCTATTTATAGCCAGGAGGCAACTCAACATGATATGTCCGAAATGACCCTGTGTTTGACGCCCCTGATTCAATCATACACGCAAATGTGTACGATCAAGATCAGGGACTCACGGGAAGATATCACAACACAACTCTAGACACAAAATGAAATAATACAAGCTGCATATTACAAGCAAGGGGCCTCGAGGGCTCTAATACAAGCTCGATACACAAGCGTCCGTGGAAGCAACAATATCTGAGTACAGACATAAGTTAAACAAGTTTTTCCTTAAGAAGGCAAACACAAAAGCAACAACGACCGAAGAGGCAAGGCCTCCTGCTTGGGACCTCCTAACTACTCCTGGTCTTTGACAGCCTCCATGTAGTAGTATCCGTCGGTGGTGGCATCTGGCTCCAGGGATCCACCATCTGGTTGCAACAACCGGAAAGAAGAAAGAAGGGGGAAAAGGGGTAGCAAAGCAACCGTGAGTACTCATCCAAAGTACTTGCAAGCATCAGATCTATACTAAGTATGCATTTGTATCAAATGGAAGGATTGTATCTGTGGACTGAACTGCAGAATGCCAGAATAGAGGGGAAGGCCTAGCCTATCGAAGACTAGCATCTTGCAGCATGTAGAAGAGTAAAGAATAGCAGTTTATAATTAACAAGCATGTTGTAGTATTAATGCCCAGAGATCCTTCCTCGACTCCCTGCGAGAAAGCAATCCTGGGGCCACATACCTCAAGTATCCATTTCTAGTTGTAAAAGGTCAGGATATAAGTCTGAACGTCTGTTACCGTGGACGCAACTATTAATAGATAATCTTCCCCTGCAGGGGTGCACCACGTTTTCCAACAAGCTTGATTACTATGGCCAGACACACTTTTCTGGGTCAATGTCTGGCCTCGGATGATCAACACGTCGTAGCCCTACCTAGGCTCAGAAGAGAGGTCCCCGACAGTCTATATCAAAAGCACTCCGGGGTCTGGGCCCATCGCTCATTGCAATCCGGGTCGTTGCACCAGGGCAGACCAGGCACCACCTCTGGGGTGCCGGCCCAGCCATGCCTCAATGCTAAATGATACGTCCATTTTGCATCATGCTTTTATATAAATATTTATTGCATTATGGGCTGTTATTACACATTATGTCACAATACTTATGCATATTCTCTCTTATTTTACAAGGTTTACATAAAGAGGGAGAATGCCGGCAGTTGGGATTCTGGCTGGAAAAGGAGCAAATATTAGAGACCTATTTTGCACAGCTCCAAAAGTCCTGAAACTTCACAGATGATGTTTTCCAAATATATAAAAAAACATTGAGCGCAAGAACTTCACCAGGGGGCCACACCCTGCCCACGAGGGAGGGGACGCGCCCCCTACCTCGTGGCCCCCCTGGTGGCCCTCCGGTGACCATCTTCTGCTATATGGACTCTTTCGATGGGAAAATAATCATAAGCCATCTTCTCGGACGAAACTCCGCTGCCACGAGGCGGAACCTTGGCAGAGCCAATCTAGGGTTCTAGCGGGGCTGTTCTGCCAGGGAAACTTCCCTCCCGGAGGGGGAAATCACCGCCGTCGTCATCACCAACGCTCCTCTCATCGGGAGAGGGCAATCTTCATCAACATCTTCATCAGCACCATCTCATCTCAAAACCCTAGTTCATCTCTTGTATCCAATTCTTGTCTCCAAGTCCAGGATTGGTGCTAGTAGGTTGCTAGTAGTGTTAATTACTCCTTGTAGTTGATGCTAGTTGGTTTAATTGGTGGAAGATCATATGTTCAGATCCTATATGCACATTAATACCCCTCTGATTATGAACATGTTTATGCTTTGTGAGTAGTTACTTTTGTTCCTGAGGACATGGGAGAAGTCTTGCTATTAGTAGTCATGTGAATTTGGTATTCGTTCGATATTTTGATGAGATGTATGTTGTCTCTCCTCTAGTGGTGTTATGTGAACATCGACTACATGACACTTCACCATTATTTGGGCCTAGAGGAAGGCATTGAGAAGTAATAAGTAGATGATGGGTTGCTAGAGTGACAGAAGCTTAAACCCTAGTTTATGCGTTGCTTCGTAAGGGGCTGATTTGGATCCATATGTTTCATGCTATGGTTAGGTTTACCTTAATACTTTTGTTGTATTTGCGGATTCTTGCAATAGAGGTTAATCATAAGTGGGATGCTTGTCCAAGTAAGGGCAGCACCCAAGCACCGGTCCACCCACATACCAAATTATCAAAGTACCAAACGCGAATCATATGAACGTGATGAAAACTAGCTTGACAATATTCCCATGTGTCCTCGGGAGCGCTTTACATCATATAAGAGTTTGTCCAAGCTTTTCCTTTGCTACAAAAAGGATTGGGCCACCTTGCTGCACCTTATTTACTTTTGTTACTTGTTGCTCGTTACAAATTATCCTATCACAAAACTATTTGTTACCACTTATTTCAGTACTTGCGGAGAATACCTTGCTGGAAACCGCTTATCATTTCCTTCTGCTCCTCGTTGGGTTCGACACTCTTACTTATGGAAAGGACTACCATAGATCCCCTATACTTGTGGGTCATCAAGACTCTTTTCTGGCGCCATTGCCGGGGAGTGAAGCGCCTTTGGTAGGTGGAATTTGGTAAGGAAAAATTTATATAGTGTGCTGAAATTTACTATCACTTGTTACTATGGAAAGTAATCCTCTGAGGGGCTTGTTCGGGGTATCTTTACCCTAACCAGTAGAGCAAAGAGTTGCTCCTCAACCTACTGAACCTACTAAAAATGAAAATGCTTGCTTTTAAATTCCTTTGGGTATGGTAGAAAAACTGCTAGCTAATCCTTTTTTAGGAGATGGAACAAAACATCCTGATGAGCATCTAATATATGTAGATGAAGTTTGTGGATTATTTAAGCTTGCAGGTGTACCCAGAGATGTTGTTAAGAATAAGGTCTTCCCTTTATCTTTGAGGGGAGATGCATCAACATGGTATAGGCTATGTGATGATATGGAATCTTGGAACTACAGACGATTGAAATTGGAATTTCATCAAAAGTTTTATCCTATGCATCTTGTTCATCGTGATCGCAATTATATATATATATATATAATTTTTGGCCTCGCGAAGGAGAAAGCATCGCTCAAGCTTGGGGGAGGCTTAAATCAATGTTATATTCATGCCCCAATCATGAGCTCTCAAGAGAAATGATTATTCAAAAAAATTATGCTCGGCTTTCTGGTAACAATCACACCATGCTTGATACTTCTTGTGCTGGCTCTTTTATGATGAAGACTATTGAATTCAAATGGGATTTATTGGAAAGAATTAAACGCAACTCCGAAGATTGGGACCTCAACAATGGTAAGGAGTCAGGTATGACACCTAGTTTTGATTGTGTTAAATCTTTTATGGATACTGATATTTTTCGTAAATTTAGCACTAAATATGGACTTGACTCTGAGATGGTAGCTTCTTTCTGTGAATCTTTTGCTGCTTATGTTGATCTCCCCAAGGAGAAGTGGTTTAAATATCATCCTCCCATAGAAGTAAAAGTAGCTGCACCTATTAAAGTTGAAGAAAAGACTATCACTTATAATGATCCTATTGTTCCTACTTCTTATGTTGAGAAACCACATTTCCCTGTTAGGATAAAGGATCATGCTAAAGCTTCAACTGTGGTTCGTAAAAGCAATATTAAAACATATACACCTCCTGAGCAAGTTAAAGTTGAACCTAATATTGCTATTGTCAAAGATCTCTTGTCTGATAATATAGATGGGAATGTTATTTATTTCTGTAATGAAACTGCTAGAATTGCTAAACCCCGTGATACATATAAACCTAGACATGTGGTAGGCATGCCTGTTATTTCTGTTAAAATAGGAGATCATTGTTATCATGGCTTATGTGATATGGGTGCTAGTGTTGGTGCAATACCTTATTCTTTATACCAAGAAGTTATGCATGATATTGCACCTGCTGAGATGGAAGATATTGATGTTACAATTAAAGTTGCTAATAGAGATACTATTTCACCAATGGGAATTGTTAGAGATGTTGAAGTCTTGTGTGGGAAAACTAAATATCCTGCTGATTTTCTTGTCCTTGGTTCCCCACAAGATAGTTTTTGTCCCATTATATTTGGTAGACCCTTCTTAAATACTATTAATGCTACCATAGATTGCAAAAGGGATGTTGTTACTGTCGGTTTAGATGATATGACTCATGAATTTAATTTTTCTAAATTCACTAGACAACACCGTGAAGAGGAATTATCTAGTAAGGATGAAATGGTCTTGCTTCTATTGTCGTACCTCCTAGTGATCCTTTAGAACAATATTTGCTAGACCATGAAAATGATATGTTTATGAATGAAAGAAGGGAATTAGATGAAGTATTCTTTAAATAAGAACCTATGCTGAAAAACAATTTACCTATTGAAATCCTAGGAGATCCTCCTCCACCCAAGGGTGATCCCATGTTTGAGCTTAAACCGTTACCTGATACTCTTAAATATGCTTATCTTGATGAGAAAAAGATATACCATGTTATTATTAGTGCTAACCTTTCAGAACACGAAGAAGAGAGATTATTAAAAACTCTAAAGAAGCACCGTGCTGCTATTGGGTATACTCTTGATGATCTTAAGGGCATTAGTCCCACTCTATGTCAACATAAAATTAATTTGGAAGAAGATGCTAAACCAGTTCGTGATCATCAACGCCGTTTGAATCCTAAAATGAAAGAAGTGGTAAGAAAGGAGATACTAAACCTCCTTGAGGCAGGTATAATTTATCCCGTTGCTGATAGTAAGTGGGTAAGTCCTGTCCATTGTGTCCCTAAGAAGGGAGGTATTACTGATGTTCCTAATGGTAAAGATGAATTGATCCCTCAAAGAATTATTACTGGTTATAGGATGGTAACTGATTTCGCAAATTAAATAAGGCTACTAAAAAGGATCATTACCCCTTATCTTTTATCGATCAAATGCTAGAAAGATTATCCAAACATACACATTTTTGTTTTCTAGATGGTTATTCTGGTTTCTCTCAAATACCTGTGTCAGCTAAAGATCAACCAAAGACTACTTTTACATGCCCTTTTGGTACTTTTTCTTATAGACGTATGCCTTTTGGTTTATGTAATGCACCTGCTACCTTTCAAAGATGCATGATGGCTATATTCTCTGACTTTTATGAAAAGATTTGTGAGGTTTTCATGGATGACTTTTCCATCTATGGATCTTCTATTGATGATTGCTTGAGCAACCTTGATCGAGTTTTGCAGAGATGTGAAGAAACTAATCTTGTCTTGAATTGGGAAAAGTGCCACTCTATGGTTAATGAAGGTATTGTCATGGGCATAAAGTTTCTGAAAGAGGTATTGAAGTTGATAAAGCCAAGGTTGATGCTATTGAAAAGATGCCATGTCCCAAGGACATCAAAGGTATAAGAAGTTTCCTTGGTCATGCTGGTTTTTATAGGAGGTTCATCAAGGACTTCTCAAAAATCTCTCGGCCTCTGACTAATTTATTACAAAAAGATATACCATTTGTCTTTGATGATGATTGTGTAGAAGCATTTGAAATACTTAAGAAAGCATTGATCTCTGCACCTATTGTTCAACCACCTGATTGGAATTTACCCTTTGAAATTATGTGTGATGCTAGTGATTATGCTGTAGGTGTTGTTCTAGGACAAAGAGTTGATAAGAAACTAAATGTTATTCAGTATGCTAGTAAAACTCTAGACAATGCTCAAACAAATTACGCTACTACTAAAAAAGAATTCTTAGCAATTGTGTTTGCTTGTGATAAGTTTAGACCTTATATTGTTGATTCTAAAGTAACTATTCACACCGATCATGCTACTATTAAATATCTTATGGAAAAGAAAGATGTTAAACCTAGACTTATTAGATGGGTTCTCTTGCTACAAGAATTTGATTTACATATTGTTGATAGAAAAGGAGCTGAGAACCCCGTTGCACACAACTTGTCTAGGTTAGAAAATGTGCTTGATGACCCACTACCTATTGATGATAGCTTCCCTGATGAGCAATTAAATGTCATAAATACTTCTCATATTGTTCCATGGTATGTTGATTATGCTAATTACATTGTTGCTAAGTTTATACCACCTAGTTTCACATACTAGCAAAAGAAAAAGTTCTTTTATGATTTGAGGCATTACTTTTGGGATGACCCACATCTTTATAAAGAAGGAGTAGATGGTGTTATTAGACGTTGTGTACCTGAGCATGAACAGGAACAGATCCTACGTAAGTGTCACTCCGAAGCTTATGGGGGACACCATGCTGGAGATAGAACTACACATAAGGTACTGCAATCTGGTTTTTATTGGCCTACTCTCTTCAAGGATGCCCGTAAGTTTGTCTTATCTTGTGATGAATGTCAAAGAATTGGTAATATTAGTAGACGTCAAGAAATGCCTATGAATTATTCACTTGTTATTGAACCATTTGATGTTTGGGGCTTTGACTATGTGGGACCTTTTCCTTCCTCTAATGGTTATACACATATTTTAGTTGCTATTGATTACGTTACTAAGTGGGTAGAAGCTATTCCAACTAGTAGTGCTGATCATAACACTTCTATTAAAATGCTTAAAGAAGTTATCTTTCCAAGGTTTGGAGTCCCTAGATATTTAATTACTGATGGTGGCTCACATTTTATTCATGGTGCTTTCCGTAAAATGCTTGCTAAATATGATGTTAATCATAGAATTGCATCTCCTTAACACCCTCAGTCTAGTGGGCAAGTAGAATTGAGTAATAGAGAACTCAAATTAATTTTGCAAAAGACTGTTAATAGGTCTAGAAAGAATTGGTCCAAGAAACTAGATGATGCATTATGGGCCTATAGAACAGCATATAAAAATCCTATGGGTATGTCTCCGTATAAAATGGTCTATGGAAAAGCATGTCACTTACCTCTCGAACTAGAACACAAGGCTTATTGGGCTATTAAAGAACTTAATTATGATTTTAAACTTGCTGGTGAGAAGAGGTTATTTGATATTAGCTCACTTGATGAATGGAGAACCCAAGCCTACAAAAATGCCAAGTTGTTTAAAGAAAAAATTAAAAGGTGGCATGATAAAAGAATACAAAAGCGTGAGTTTAATGTAGGTGATTATGTATTGCTATACAACTCTCTTTTAAGATTTTTTGCAGGAAAACTTCTCACTAAATGGGAAGGCCCTTACGTTATCGAGGAGGTCTATCATTCCAGTGCCATAAAAATCAACAACTTCGAAGGCACAAATCCAAAGGTGGTGAACGGCCAAGAATCAAACACTATATCTCAGGTAATCCCATAAATGTTGAAACCAATGTTATTGAAACCGTAACCCCGGAGGAGTACATAAAGGAAACTTTCCGAAACGTTTCAGAATTCGAAAAGGAATAGGTATGTGGTACGGTAAGTAAACTGACTCCAAAACAGTTTTTAAGGCAATATTTCTCCGTTTTGGAATATTTAGAAAAATAGAAAAATAAGCAGCAGTCCGGAAAGGACACGAGGGTGGAGGGAGCGCCCTACCCCCTGGGCGCGCCCCCTACCTAGTGGGCACCTCGTGTGCTCTTCGGACTCTGTTTTCTTACAGGACACGCATTTTGGTCGGTATAAATTCATTATATAATCTCCCAGGGGTTTTGACTCCCGTATCACGCAAAAATCTCTTGTCTTTGTTTCGAGCTGCTTTCTTGACAGATCTAGATTATCATGACGTCTCCAAGTGCTCCCAAGGACAAGTTCTTCGAGAAGGTCATCAACCCTTACCTCGCAGAGGTGCAGCGGCACCCTCAAACCATTGAGATGTGTGATGGGTTGTTGCACATCCGTGATGCTGAGGGACCGAAGGGGAACGAAAGCGTGGAGACGAGGCTCGAAGCCATGGAGCAACAAGTTTTCAAGTGTCAGGGGATGGTGGAGCGTGGACTCAACTCCTACTACATGATGATCACAGAGTTCACCAACAAACACAAGCTGGATGCCAACAACATCGGGGAGACCATCTTCAAGCTTCATGAGAAAATCGAGCACCTTCAAGCTCAGATCTATGACCTGCAAAACCAAAACTGTGAGTATGAATATAGATTCAAAAGGATGAGTTTGGCTGCAGATTTGAAAATCCCGGAGACTCGGTCATCCTTCTATGATGGTGAGCCTATGCCTTGGAAGAAGGACGACAAACCTACGCCATCAACAAAATCACCACCGTCTCCTCCAACAAAGAAGAATTGAGTATCTGGTATGGGCACTCCACTTGGCAACTGCCAAGCTTGGGGGAGTGCCCCGGTATCGTATCACCATCACTTTTATCTTTACTGTTTTTCTTAGTTCGATCCTTTTGGTAATATCTTGATCTAGTAGAATAAAAGTACTTAGTATGATCTAGTTGTGAGTTTTGCTTTATTATCCTTCTATGTAATTGAGTCCGTGAGCTATATGATAAAGATTAGTGTTGAGTCAAGGGCTTGATTATCTTTGCCATGATCCTAAGTGAATAAAATAAAAGGGAAAGAAATAAAAAGAAACAAAGAGATCATGTGACTCTTATGGAGAGTAATGAGCTCACATAGAAAGAGTATGATGAATAAAAGTTATTGAGAGTTGACAAACATAGTTTTGGTCATCGTTGCAATTAATAGGAAGTAATAAAGAAAGAGAGGTATCACATATAAATATACTATCTTGGACATCTTTTATGATTGTGAGCACTCATTAAAATATGACATGCTAAAGAGTTGACATTGGACAAAGAAGACAATGTAATGGGTTATGTTTTCTTACATCTGAGATAAATTATATTGTCTTGGATCCTCCAACATGTTGAGCTTGCCTTTCTCCCTCATGCTAGCCAAATTCATTGCACCAAGTAGCGATACTACTTGTGCTTCCAAATACCCTTAAACCAGTTTTGCCATGAGAGTCCACCATACCTACCTACGGATTGAGTAAGATCTGTCAAGTAAGTTGTCATCGGTGCAAGCAATAAAAATTGCTCTCTAAATATGTATCATTGACTGGTGTGGAAGGAATAAGCTTTATACGATCGTGTGATATGGAAGTAATAAAAGCGACAGACTGCATAATAAAGGTCCATATCACAAGTGGCAATATAAAGTGACGTTCTTTCGCATTAGGATTTTGTGCATCCAACCATAAAAGTGCATGACAACCTCTGCTTCCCTCTGCGAAGGGCCTATCTTTTACTTTTATCTCCTATACTGCAAAAGAGTCAAGGTGATCTTCACCCTTCCTTTTTACATTTTATCCTTTGGCAAGCACAATATGTTGGAAAGATCTTGGTATATATGGCTAATTGGATATGGGTTTTCATGAACTATTACTGTTGACATCACCCTTGAGGTAAAACGTTGGGAGGCAAAACTATAAGCCCCTATCTTTCTCTCTGTCCGATTCAAACTCCATACCCATAAGTATTGCGTGAGTGTCAGCAATTGTGAAAGACTATATGATAGTTGAGTATGTGGACTTGCTGAAAAGCTCTTATACACTGACTCTTTCCTATGTTATGATAAATTGCAATTGCTTCAATGACTGAGATTATAGTTTGTTAGTTCTCAATGAAGTTTACGATTCATACTTGATATTGTGACTGAATTATTACTCTAGCATAAGATATCATATGACAAGAATTATATAAGTTGTTGCTCTAAGAATGATCATGATACCCTCATGTCTGTATTTTATTTTTTATCGACACCTTCATCTCTAATCATGTGGACATATTTTTCGATTTCGGCTTTTCGCTTGAGGACAAGCGAGGTCTAAGCTTGGGGGAGTTGATACGTCCATTTTGCATCATGCTTTTATATCAATATTTATTGCATTATGGGATGTTATTACACATTATGTCACAATACTTATGCATATTCTCTCTTATTTTACAAGGTTTACATAAAGAGGGAGAATGCCGGTAGTTGGGATTCCGGCTGGAAAAGGAGCAAATATTAGAGACCTATTCTGCACAGCTCCAAAAGTCCTGAAACTTCACGGATGATGTTTTCCAGATATATAAAAAACATTGAGCGCAAGAACTTCACCAGGGGGCCACACCCTGCCCATGAGGGTGGGGGGCACACCCTACCCCCCCTGCGCGCGCCCCCCTACCTCGTGGGCCCCCTGGTGGCCCTCCGGTGACCATCTTCTGCTATATGGACTCCTTCGATGGGAAAATAATCATAAGCCATCTTCTCGGACGAAACTCCGCTGCCACGAGGCGGAACCTTGGCGGAGCCAATCTAGGGTTCTGGCGGGGTTGTTCTGCCGGGGAAACTTCCCTCCCGGAGGGGGAAATCATCGCCATCGTCATCACCAACGCTCCTCTCATCGGGAGAGGGCAATCTCCATCAACATCTTCATCAGCACCATCTCATCTAAAAACCCTAGTTCATCTCTTGTATCCAATTCTTGTCTCCAAGTCCGGGATTGGTGCTAGTAGGTTGCTAGTAGTGTTAATTACTCCTTGTAGTTGATGCTAGTTGGTTTAATTGGTGGAAGATCATATGTTCAGATCCTATATGCACATTAATACCCCTCTAATTATGAACATGTTTATGCTTTGTGAGTAGTTACTTTTGTTCCTGAGGACATGGGAGAAGTCTTGCTATTAGTAGTCATGTGAATTTGGTATTCGTTTGATATTTTGATGAGACGTATGTTGTCTCTCCTCTAGTGGTGTTATGTGAACGTCGACTACATGGCACTTCACCATTATTTGGGCCTAGAGGAAGGCATTGGGAAGTAATAAGTAGATGATGGGTTGCTAGAGTGACAGAAGCTTAAACCCTAGTTTATGTGTTGCTTCGTAAGGGGCTGATTTTGATCCATATGTTTCATGCTATGGTTAGGTTTACCTTAATACTTTTGTTGTATTTGCGGATGCTTGCAATAGAGGTTAATCATAAGTGGGATGCTTGTCCAAGTAAGGGAAGCACCCAAGCACTGGTCCACCCACATACGAAATTATAAAAGTACCGAACACGAATCATATGAACGTGATGAAAACTAGCTTGACGATATTCCCATGTGTCCTCGGGAGCGCTTTACATCATATAAGAGTTTGTCCAGGCTTGTCCTTTGCTACAAAAAGGATTGGGCCACCTTGCTGCACCTTATTTACTTTTGTTACTTGTTGCTCGTTACAAATTATCATATCACAAAACTATCTGTTACCACTTATTTCAGCACTTGCGGAGAATACCTTGCTGGAAACCGCTTATCATTTCCTTCTGCTCCTCGTTGGGTTCGACACTCTTACTTATCGAAAGGACTATGATAGATCCCCTATACTTGTGGGTCATCACTAAACTGGGCATCTCACAAAGCTTTGGCTAATACTACATCATCGAGGCCCATAACTATTCTCGCGTGGTGGTTAGTGCGTAAAGGCCAAAGGCCAACTCAGAACAAATACCCAAACCATAGTGTATTATTAGCTTGCGTAGACGAGCAGAGACTCATGATCGATATGACCCCGTCACCCCGTCTCGTGGACTTACGGCAAGGGCCCAGAATGCCAATCCTTGCCACGTAATTATCTTGCGGGTGCTCTTCGGGCCCGCCCGACTTTCACAAAGGTCTCAAGTAAAGTCAAGGTAACCGTGTGTCCAAACATCAAGGGGAAATCCCTAGGAATCACCCTCGGTGGATTCCACTCGATGTAATTGTCGGTGAGAGCGAAACCTATGGGATCACTTGGATCCCTTCTACGGTCGGTGGGCGCGGGGTCATGAGAAGAGCAGGTTTAGGAGCAAGCACGCGGGCCGTTTACCCAGGTTCGGGCCGCGAGGATGCGTAAAACCCTAGTCCTGCTTTGGTGGATGTATTGAGTGTTCTTGAGCTTTTTGAACTAGCTAAGGTGGATGTGTCGTCCCAAAAAGCCGAATCCCTCTCCTGGTCGCCTTGGGCCTCCTCTTATAGGAAAAAGGGGCTACCACAGTGGCACACACGAGGTGGAAAGGCCTACAGTGCGCGAGCTTATCGCACGGCATTACGGGACAAATCGCATTAAATGCGCTACCCAGGTGTCCATTAGCTTTATCGGGGACGGGAACGAGGCCCGTCCCGTCCGTCGCTGCTTCGCCTCGCTTTGACACGCGCCCAGACCAGCGATGCATGCAATGCCATGTAGGTAGGCAGGCAGCTGAGGTGGTGCGGTGGTAGGGCCTTCATGAAGATATGCATGCCGCCACGCAGGTGCTTACTGATTTGGCCAGGAAGCTGCATATTGCCACGCAGGTGCCTGCCCAGCTGGTTGGGCTGGCAGCTACATGCGAACGGCGGTAGAGTCTCGGCTGGTGCGGGCCTGGCAGTGGCCCTGCTGATGCCCTCGGCAAGGGTCTTGCCGGGGGCCCGGCAAGGGTCTTGCCGTGGCGTTGCTGTCATCCCCGGCAAGGGTCTTGCCGGGGGTCTTATGGATTTCCTCAGCTAGGATCCTGCCGAGGGTCGCCGTCTTCTAATCCTCATCTGATCTTGTGTTTATGATCTTGACGAAGATTGGCACGCCACCACAGAGGCGCCTCCCGAGCCTTTGTTCCAACGCATTTGTTTGGGTCGGAGCATGTGGGCTCAAGGGTGGCTCGCTGTGCTGGTGTTGGGAAAGTTGCCCCGACGAGGCTCTTGCCGGGGCTGCGGGGGGCCGCCTCGGCAAGGATCTTGCCGAGGGATTCCACCTCGCCCTCTTGCCCTCCTGCGCTTCCGGTCTTGGCATCGCCTTGGTTGTCTTGTGCTTTGGCTTCTCTCCGGCTTCCCTCCTCTGCCCTGCTAAGTGTGGCCGCGGCGCGTGGCTCTCACTGCCCGTGCACAAGTAAAGGGGTCAAAAGGAAAGCCCCTACTTTTGTACACCGACAGGAGCCCCCGGGCCTGGGCCACACATAAGCATGGCGCGTTGTTGGGCTAGGCCCAGAACGGTGCGCGGGCAGGTGGGCGGATTTTACCGTAGTAACTTCTCGTCCGTTGCGCTTCCCCATGACCCGCGTTGAACGCGCGACGTGGAGGGTCGTGCGTGACGTGGGGGTCGTGCGTGGGGCGGTTCTCGCACGCATGCGTCACATCGTGGTAAAGAGGCGGCCCGCGCCTTCCCCATAAAAAAGGAAACGGACGCGGGCACGCTGCTCATTTACCCGCTGCGTCTTCTCCAATCTTAGAGCCGTTGTTCCTCCCTTCTTCCTTAAAGCATTACTCTGTTCTTATGAACTTAATACTCTAGATGCATGCTGGATAGCGGTCGATGTATGGGGTAATAGTAGTAGATGCAGAATCATTTCGGTCTACTTGTCTTAGACATGATGCCTATATACATGATCATACCTAGATATTCTCATAACTATGCTCAATTCTAACAATTGCTCGACAGTAATCCGTTTACCCACCGTAATACTTATGCTCTTGAGAGAAGCCACTAGTGAAACCTATGCCCCCCGGGTCTATCTTCCATCATATTAATCTTCCAACACTTAGTTATTTCCTTTGCCGTTTATTTTACTTTGCATCTTTATTTCTCTTTATCATAAAAATACCAAAAATATTATCTTAGCATATCTATCAGATCTCACTCTCGTAAGTGATCGTGAAGGGCTTGACAACCCATTTATCGCATTGGTTGTGAGGTTCTTATTTGTTTGTGTAGGTGTGTGGGACTTGAGCGTGATCTCCTACTGGATTGATACCTTGGTTCTCAAAAACTAAGGGAAATACTTATGCTACTTTGCTGCATCACTCTTTCCTCTTCAAGGGAAAACCAACGCAGTGCTCGAGAGGTAGCAGCTACCCCTAGCACGCCACCTCCGTCAACCATGCCGCCCTGAGGGGTGTCCCCGGCAAGGGCGCCAAGCACCGAGCCCATGCACAAGGAGGAGGAGGAGGCAAGCTTGGGCACCGGCGGCCGCACCTTGGCGCCTAATGCTGGCGGAGAGGGGGCCTCTGCTTCCCAGCCCGGCACGGGTAAGCCACTCGCCTTCCATCCCTTTTATTTTTCTTGAATCTTGGTCTTGGCTTCACTTCACCCCCCCCCTCCTAATATCCAGATCCTCTCCTGGCGGACCGGGAGGACCTGGACACCGTCAACGAGGATGTCGCCAAGAACGCCGCAGCGGAGGCCAAGAAGATCGCCGCTGAGGAGGCCGCCAAGGGCATTGCCGAGGACGCTGCCAAGGGGCCTGCCGGGGAGCCCAGCAAGGCTACTGTCGAGGAGGCCAGCAAGGGACCTGCAGGGGAGGCCGGTGAGCCCATTGCCGAGGAGGAGAGGGATGATGACCAGCCTTCCTCCTCTACTGCCTCGGGCTCCGGCAGGTACCTAAGGGTGAGCGACGAACTCTTCGTCCACCTCCCAGGGGCGTCGAGCTCCAGGGCGCCCATCGAGGGAGAGGTGTTCGACGAAGAGGTGCTTTCCGCCGCCGGGCTCGAGGTTGTCGACGATCCGAGCGCCGGTGGTGATAGTTCTTGGGAGGAGCGGCTTCTCCAGGCCATGGGCGCCAACTTCTGGAAGCTCCAGGCGCTCCACCAAGCCTGCGTGGACAAGGCCAAGTCCAGGGCGGCAACGGTGGACAAGGCGGAGGCGGACCTCAAGGTACGCATTTGCCGAGATGCAGACTTGGTTCGCTTGTGAGGAGCTGAAGGCCGCCCAAGGCGAGCTGGCCAAGCGTGAGGTGGAGCTCACCATGAAGCAGGCCGACATTGAGAATGCTCGGGAGATGGTGGAGAGCTTGCCGCCGCAGTCGAGGCCGCTCGAGCCCAGCACCAGGCCGCGCTGAACTCCCAGGAGGAGGACCTTGGCATGCGTGAGGAGAAGCTTGCTGCAACGCTCCGCAGCAAGGATGAGGAGGTGGAGAAGCTCGTCGTGGACCGGACCCAGGGCTGGAGCAGAGGCACAGGGAGGCACTCAATGCCCAGGCTCAGGTTCACACCGACAAAATGAAGGAGCTGGAGGTGGAGCGGGACAGGCTGAAAAACCAGGTCCTGACGCTGTCCAAGGAGAAGGACACGCTCAACTGCGCTCTGACGGAGGCGCAGGGCGCGGTCCTCAGCAGGGCTGGGGAGCTCTCTGAGGCCAACAACTCCATCAAAGACCTCAAGCTGAAGCTGGAGGGTCTTGAGGGGATGTTGTCGGAGAGCAAGGCCCGGGAGGAGGCCCTGACCAAGAGTCTGGAGATCGAGAAGTAGCTGCGGAAGGACGACGCCCTCGCCCACAAGGAGCACGTGGAGGGCGAGAACCGCTGGCTCAATCGCCTCGCCGTCGTTGCCGACAAGGCCACCACGCAGCTGGCTATCATGGGGATACCGGATGTGAGGTACACCCCGGAGCCGAAGTTGAGCGCCAACTGTAGCCTGACCCTGTTCTTTGAGAGAGTTGTCGGTGCCTTGGAGCGGCTTCATGCCAACCGGGCGGCCTCGCTGGCCAATGAGGCCCGGAGGCTTTGCCAGGGTGCCATGACCAAGGTTCTCACCAAGATGGCGTACTGGAACCCCAACCTCGACTTCGACACCGTGTTGGACAGCTTGCCGGCGGGTGTGGACCTCGCGGAGCTCAAGGAGCGTATCAAGCCCATCATCAGCCGCATCGGTGAAATCGAGAGGGTGGAGAGCCAGCGCCGAGATTAGGCACCCCGTCTCCCACTGTCGCTGCAGGTTCATGACCAAGATAGTTTTTATCTTTAGTTAGAACCGCAGCAACAATTGATGTAATATAACTCTACAGCACTTTTGGTACGATGCATGTTATCTTCCTGTTCGATCTTCCCTTTGTATGTTTACCCTATGTTAAACGGGTAGGCTTGCCGGTGCGTAAATCCAGGACGGATCCCCAATGGCCTGCCGGGTGTGCTTGCTGCCGAGCAAACCACCTTACCGCTCTCAACGCGGCCGCTCGAACTGTCGAGCTTGACTCGAGTCAGAATCGAGAGCGTTGCCAATTGCGGAAGGCTAACCTACCACTCTTGACGTGGCCGCTTGAGCTGTTGAGCAGACTCGAAATAGAACATGGGCGTTGCTAATTGCGGAAAGGCCCCTTTGCGTGCAGGCTTTCATACATAGGGCAGGACCTTCAAGGACAATAACCTCATATATAAAAAGGAAATTCCTTAAGGTTTCGTATGACTTAGCTTTCCTGTCGCCGCACCGGCGTCCTTCGTGCTTCCAGGAGGCATCGTTCTCTTGGTCGTCTTCTTCTCTGGAAGCCGTGGCCACGAGAAACTGCTAAGCCAGCCACTAAACCAAATTCTCACAACCGCACTCCCCCTACCTGGTGTGCCAAAGATGTCGGTGAGAGCAATACCTATGGGATCACTTGGATCCCTTCTATTGTCGGCGGGCGTGGGGTCGTGAGAAGAGCAGGTTAATGAGCAAGCACATGGGTCCTTTACCCAGGTTCAGGCCACGAGGATGCGTAAAACCCTAGTCCTGCTTTGGTGGATGTATTGAGTGTTCTTGAGCTTTTTGAACTAGCTACGTTGGCTGTGTCGTCCCAGAAAGCCGAATCCCTCTCCTAGTCGCCTCGGGCCTCCTTTTATAGGAAAATGGGGCTACCGCAGTGGCACACAGGAGGTGGAAAGGCCTACAGTGCACGAGCTTATCGCACAGCATTACGTGACAAAGCGCATTAAATGCGCTACGTAGGTGTCCATTAGCTTTATCGGGGATGGGAATGAGGCCCGTCCCGTCCGTCGCTGCTTCGCCTCACTTTGACACACGCACAGACCAGCGATGCATGCAGCGCCATGTAGGCAGGCAGGCGGCTGAGGTGGCATGGTGGTAGGGCCTTCATGAAGATCTGCATGCCGCCACGCAGGTGCTTGCTGATTTGGCCTGGAAGCTGCATGTTGCCACGCAGGTGCCTGCCCAGCTGGTTGGGCTGGCAGCTGCATGCGAACGGCGGTAGAGTCTTGGCTGGTGCGGGCCTGGTAGTGTCCCTGCTGATGCCCTCAGCAAGGGTCATGCAGGGGACCGGCAAGGGTCTTGCCACGGCGTTGCTGTCATCCTCAGCCAGGGTCTTGCCGGGGGTCTTGTGGATTTCCTCGTGTAGGATCCTGCCGAGGGTCGCCGTCTTCTAATCCTCATATGATCTTGTGTTTATGATCTTGATGAAGATTTGCACGCCACCATAGAGGCGCAGTTGTTTGGGTCGGAGCCTATGGGATCAAGGGTGGCTCGCTCTGCTGGTGTTGGGCAAGTTGCCCCAGCAAGGCTCTTGCCGGAGCTGCGGGGGGCCGCCTTGGCAAGGATCTTGCCGAGGGAGTCCACCTCGCCCTCTTGCCCTCCTGCGATTCCGGTCTTGGTGTCGCCTTGGTTGTCTTGTGCTTTGGCTTCTCTCCGGCTTCCCTCCTCTGCCCTGCTAAGTGTGGCCGCGGCGCGTGGCTCTGACTGCCCATGCACAAGTAAAGGGGTCAAAAGGAAAAACCCTACTTTTGTACACCGACAGGAGCCCCCGGGCCTGGGCCACACATAAGCGCAACGCGTTGTTGGGCTAGGCCCAGAACGGTGCGCTAGGTGGGGCCGATTTTACCGTAGTAACTTCTCGTCCGCTGCGCTTCCCCACGACCCGGGTTGAACATGCGACATGGAGGGTCATGCATGACGTGGGGGTCGTGCGTGGGCGGTTCTCGCACGCATGCATCACATCGTGGTAAAGAGGCGGCCCGCGCCTTCCCCGTAAAAAAGGAAACGGTCGCGGGCACGCTGCTCATTTACCCCCTGCGTCTTCTCCAATCTCAGAGCCACTGTTCCTTCCTTCTTCCTCAAACCCTTGCTTGCCGCCAATGCACCTTTGCTTCCCTTTCCCTTCCACCGCTCCCAGCCGCCACGGCACCCAAGACTAGCAAGGGCAAGGGAGGGGCCAAGAACGCCGGAGGGGCGGAGCCGCCGGAGAAGGAGTTGGTGGCGTGGCGGACGGAGCTCGCCTACTTTCCCTCAACGGTCGATGCAGCCCACCTCCGGGACAACTTCAGGCCACTGTGGGGGGTCAATACGAGGGGAGAGACGACGGGGCACCCTGCCACACGCGTCATCCCCGCCAACTGCGGCAAAGCCGCCCCGAATTGGTATCTGTTCTTGTCGATTACTTCTCCTGCGGCCTCTGCCCCCCTTCTCTGGTTTCTTCAATGACATCATGCATACCTTCGGCTTCCACCTCCTGGATTTTACCCCAAATGCCGTGGCGTGCATGGCTCTCTTCGCCCATCTCGGAGAGGGCTTCGCCGGAGTACATCCCAACATGGCGCTCTTCCGCCACTACTTCTTCCCTCGGATCCAGCGAGGAGGCGCCATCTCCGGTTGTGTCGCCTGGATCCCGAGGTGCAAGGAGACATACCTGGAGGGCGCTCAGAAGGAGAGGTGGGAGGAGTGCCGGGCCTGGTGGTGCTGGATTGAAGAGGAGGATCCACAAGAGTTCTGTCGGGTTCGCCAGGCGCCGTCGGTTCGCGGAAACGATTGGAGCAGTGTCGATGCCGACGACGCGAAGCTCACGGTCGCCACCACGAGGATTGTTCGCCTCACCGAGGCTGGGCTCACCCTTGAGAGGATCGGGGCGGATTTCGTCCGCCGCTGAATCGCTCCGTTGCATAACAAGGGGAGGCCGGTCTGGCTCTTCACGAACGCGGCGGACATCATGCGACTCCGCCCTGGCCTCGACCACAACTTCACCGTGTTGGCGCACACCCACTTCTGCCAGGGGCTCTTCCACCTCGATGTGGACCATGATGGCAGGGCCGAGAGGTCCGGCAAGGCTGCGAAGGCCGGCAAGGTCATCAAGGGGCCCTTGTTTCGGTTGCCGGAGGGGGTGGTCCCGCTGAGCAACAACTCGCGCCAGACCGACATCATCGCCATGATGCCGAACTGCAACACGCACGGCCCCGTCTGAAATTGGGTCGCACCGCCAGACGAGCAGGTGCAGGAGTTTTTTGACACCCTGGAGGAGAAGTACATCCGCGCGGAGCCGCGGCTCGTCCAGGACACCACCCAGGTGGAGCTGGACTACATCGCCACTAGGGCGGTAGAGGCGGAGCTCGCCAGGGAGGCCGGCAGCGCCGACGGCGTGGAGGACAAAGTCGCGGCGGCCGCAGAGGAGAAGGAGCTCGCCCAGTGGGCGGAGTCTGCTGGGGAGGCCAGCAGCGCCGGCACCGGGGCTCCTCTTATTGCAGATGATGATGACGAGCCGTTCGAGGAGGAGGCTGAAGCTGTCGAGCCCCCAGCCGCGGGGAAATGGCGAGTCCTACGACAGGCCACCTCCAGCGAGCCGGTTCGGCCCGGCAGGGCCATGCCACCCCGGCAAGCCCAGGAGACGTTCGCGCGCCAAGCGAGGGCCGCGGCGGCGAAGAAGTTGGTGAAGGCCGCGGTGGCGAAGAAGAAAGCATCTGCTTCTTCTTCGTCTAAGCGTTCCCCAACTCCACCTGCTTCCCCTCCTCCGGCAGGCGACAACACGAAGGTCTTCTTCGACCTCGGGTCTCTTAGCTCGAGGAGGAAGAGGAAGACAGCGGAAGAAGAAACGGAGGACGAGTAAGTGCTTCAACTCTTGTCATCTCCGTCCCTCTGGGCCGTATCTCTTTTCTTGACTAGGCTTCATCTTGGCAGGGATACGGAGACACTGGCCCAGGTCACTGATGGATCACTAACCAACCTATACTAAGTAGTTTATGATAAGTAGACAAGGTACAACAACAGGTACAAAAGCAGGTTATGCATCAGAATAGGAGCAATCAATTACAGTAGCAAAATCTAATGCAAGCACGAGAGAATGGAATGGGCGATATCGGGATGATCAAAGGGGGGGGCTTGCCAGGAAACCGCGCTGAAAGGGAAGAAGGGTCTTCATTGACGTAGTCGATCCCCGCGGGATCGGCAACAGTCTCGGGGTCTACCGGAGAGAAGAGGGGGAAGAAACAGTACATACAAGCAAACATAAGCATGACATGATGATACGCGGCGCTAGGGGTGACCTATCACAGTGCTACACGATACCGGCGAAGGGGGATAACATCCGGGAAATTCCCGAAGTTTGGCATTTTCGAATAGATGAATCAGAGGGCGACGGTTCCATGTTCGGTATGCTAGGGACACGTGGCAGGCGAACGGACCGCGAATTCGGATTCGTCTCATCATTCTGAGCAACTTTCAAGTATAAAAACTTTCATCCGAGTTACAGATTATTTTCTATGATTTTTCAAAGATTTAAACAATTTCTGCATTTAATATTAAATCTAAAATGGAGTTTATTGCATCAGCATGATGTCATCAAGACATCAGTAGGGTCAATAGTCAACTCTGACCGGGTTCACTGGTCCAAGGGGCAGTGGGGCCCAAAAGTCATTGTCTGCTTAATTAATTAACAGTTAATTAGCTAACTAATCAGAGTAATTAGGTTAGGTTAATTAACATAATTAATTAAATTAATTAATTAAGTTATTTTTTAAACTATTTTTTTGTTTAACAAAACAGGGGCGTGGGCCCCTGTGGTCATAGTCACTAGGCCAGCAATCAAGGCAGGTTAGCGGGCGCCGGGGCGCGGGTTAGCGGACGAACGGAGCCCCGAGGGCGCCGGACCCGGGTGACGCCACGGGGCAGTGGCTGGTCGGTGATGGTGGCGGCAGGGGCGAGAAGGCGTGTGGCCGACGAGGGCGGTCGCCGACGATGGGCGCGGGGTGCGGGCGAGGGTGCAGACAGCCGGGCGGTGGCAGCGGTTGCCGGCGATGGCGCTCAGCAGGCGGTGCACGACACGGCAGCGGAGGTAGGCGCGGTGTGCGAGTGGCTGCAGTCGCAACCGCGGACCGGCCGTGGCAGGGTAGCAGGGTGGAGCCGGCGCGGCTAGTCAAGCGGGGCGCGGGCGCGCGGCCAGAATTGCCATGGTGCAGCCCGGGTAGCAGGGGATATGGGTAGGCCATAGTGGAGCGTAGCGGCAGCGAGCGTCGCGCGGACAAGGGCCGGTGAGCGGTGCAGAGGGAGGTGTGGGAAGAGGTGGGGCTCGAGGCGCAGCGGAAGGCGGGCACGACTAGCGCGTGGCCGGTGCGGACAGGAGGTACACGGGCGTAGGGGTGCGGCCTCGTCAGCGGTGGCCAAGCGGGATGAGCGGGGAACAGTGGCCGACGTTAGGCAGCAGACAGAGCAAGCAGCAGAAGTAGTAGCAGCAACGAGCGGCAACGTGGGGCAAGCTTCAGGCGACGGCGGCACGGGTGCATGCGCGGACAGAAAGCGGGCGCAAGGCAGCAGCAGTACGCACGAGCAGCAGACGCGTGCGGCTTTGGGAGGTCGCAGGCGTCGCCTACTGTGACTAAACGAGAGAAGGGAGAGAGGGGAACCGATGCGATGCTCGCGGCAAGATGGTAGGAGGATGGCAGCATGCTCGGGATGGGTTGACGGCGCTGAAAACGACGGCGCACGACATCGGGTCCGAAGGTTGGAGACGACCTCGAACGAGGCGTTGCGGCGGCGCTGAGCTCGAACGTAGGCGAGGAAGAGGTAACTACTGGATGCTCTAGTGCGGCCTGGGGTGGCGCCGGAGCATGCTGGCGGTGGTGGTGCGACGAGCTCCCGCTCTTGTGCGGCGGATCTGGAGGGAAGAGGAGCAAGAGGGAGAGGGAGTAGGGGAATAAGGGCTAGGGTTCAGGGGAGGGCGCCAAGGGACATCTTGTAGGCAGCCAGGGGGCACCGATGGCCGCCATGCACGCCATGGCCGTGGATGTGTGCCAAGATCCCCCTGAATCCTATACAGAGGAGGGGGTAAGGTGTAGGTGGGCTGGCTGGTTGGCCAATTTGACCAAGGCCCAACTGGGAGGGGGCTTTTGTTTTCTTCTTCCTTTTGTTTTCTATTTCTATTTTAACTATTTTTGGTTTCAATTTCAGCTATTATTTTTTTATTAAAATTTAAAACTAAATGGGTTTTATTAGATATGAGACTTGTCACATAAAACAAGCACATTATTTCTAGGAGTCACAAAAAGTTTGAGGCCAAAAGAAGTTGTCTAACCATTTTTAGAAATTGGAAAGGCCAATTTTAAATGATGTTGAACCACTAAATAAATTTCCAGGGCACCTAGGAATACAAAAGAGGTTGGTTCCAACATGACAAGTAACCAGAGATTATTTGCCACACTTTGAACATTTTCGGTTTTATGTTTGAAAACTTTTATTTTTGACTTCAATTTAAAATTTGAATTTGTACAAAATTCGAACCAACGCGAGTTTAACAACAGTAATCATGATGACATGGCATCATTAGCAGGGAATTACTATAGCTTAATTATCCGGGCGTCACACTGTGTCACTAAGGAACGTACACGTGTCCAACCGTCGGATTTCAAACACGCGTGGCAGCTTTACTTGGGCTTCAAGCAAAGCTGACTCATCCAACTCTGGATGAGATTTTCTCTCGTTGTCTTCACTTGAAGACATAGGATTGGGTTGAGCATCACGCTGGTTTTTTGACTTTGTTTACTTGGACCCCACTTGACAGTTCGGTGGTTCCTATGACTCAAGAAAGAAGAAAATGAAACTGAACAAACTATGTCTTCACACTCCATTGTCTTTGACGTGAATGTCTTCACGGACCACCATTGTCTTGAATGTCTTCAAACATTTTTAGGGGTCATCTCCGACGGGTAAACCGAATCAATAAGGACTTCTACATGTGTTCTCCTGTGAATCTTACAAACACATTAGTCCCTCAACCACGTTTGTCGTCAATACTCCAAAACCAACTAGGGGTGGCACTGGATGCACTTACAATCTCCCCCTTTTTAGTGATTGATGAAAAATTGGTTGAAGTTTTCAATGAGGATAAAACCTGTGAAAATTAAAGTACGTGGTCATTGGCTTCATGAAGTTGAAAGGGATCCCCCTGAAGTTGTGCATATAAGTAGTTTGCCTTTGAATGCAAATGCACATTGCAGGTTTTGCTTTGTGGAGATCTCCTTCAGTTCATGAAGACAATTCATCGTGCATACAAAAATGTATCGAAGATAATGACATGCACAAATGAAAATGGGCATCTGGAGAATGACTTCATGCGCATAAGATAAAATTTCAATCACGTAGATAAAAAGCAGCAGAAAATGTAGCAGACGTCCCATCTGGACTTAAGTGTTACAACTCAAAAAGCTACGGTTCACGAATGAGAGTTGCCAGACTTAACAAAATATAGCACCCAACCCATATAGACCCACTTTGAAGACTATCAACCCATATGCTTCTCCCGCTTTTGCCATGAATGGCCAAAATGGAATGAAGACATAGGGTGTCTAAGCATTCCTCAGAGGTGTTGGTGAAGATGTTGGGGCAGGCGGGTCGACGGTGGAGTTGGGCGGTGCAGTTGGGCCTGATGCAACATCTTGATGCAGTGAAGCCATAGCTGGTGAAGTGGCGTCGTCCTCCTCAGCAATCACTCATGTAACGACAGTTGGAGCTGATGAAGAGTAGTTGGAATATTCAATTGATGGAGTAGGACGGCAACTTGCTGATTGCAGAGGCCTAGAGTCAAACTTGAATCTTTCAGTGAATCCATCTGCAGTGAGTTCATCTTCAGAATAGAGCAGAGTGAGGCTCTTCCAGGCTTGCTGACAGACTTCTTGGGCTACAAATGAATTCTTGGTGGAAAGGTTGTGAATGCGATTGACATCCATAAGAAGACTCTGCTTCTGATGCTTCATCCAGTCATGATGCCTATCCTGCTTCTGATGGAGAGAAGCTAGAAGTTCTTTGTCATTTAGGACACGAGCACACTTCTGAGTCCTTTGAGGTACTATGCTAGCAATTGCATCCGTGTTGGCACGATGTGGCAACCTGAGCTAACCGACAAGAGAACCAGCAGCAGCAGTAGTGGGATTGGGCACATGAATGGCTTCAAGTGGTGCCGAGAAGCTCTAGAAGGCAGCATAGTCTTCACGAAGGGGTTCCTTGGCAGGTTCTGGATAGATGGCTTCATGAGACATATCGACTTTAGGCAAGAAGACAACATGATTGCACATTGAAGATTGATAGTTGATTGAAGAGCGAAGCTTAATTAGCCGCATTATCCATTGTGCATAGAATTTTTGGCCAAATAGATCAATGTCTGAAGCTGGCAACTGCCTGATGAAGAAGTCATGAGTGTTGAAGCGGATGCCATTGAGAATGTAGAAGACCAATGTCTTCATTGTGCTTTCAATCTTTGCATGAGGAGAGTGCCCTTTGATTGGCCACAGAGTATGCCGCACAATGTGGTAGATGGTCCGAGGCAAATACTCGATGTCATTGACGAAGAAGTGCGTTCTGTACTCAGCATCTGCAGGCAACGGCTTCATCATGCTCACCATTCATCTCATGTTTAGTTTTGGCTTCTGGAAGATGCTTTCAAGTTCCTTCTCATACAGCTGACAACCTGGCTCATAAAGATCACCAGGAGTGGGCAGGGAAGTAAGCTCAAAGAAATCCCGAGCTTTGGCTTCATGGTGAACATCTCCTGTCATCCACTCAAGGACCCATGTCTGCGGATCCCTGTTGTAGCCTGTTATGTGCAGAGTGGCATAAAATTGGAGCAGAAGCTCTTCATTCTAGTGCTCCTTGTCGATGACAAAAGGGAGCAAGCCAACATCTCTGAAGCAGGCATGGGCTTCTTCTAGGCATGGCAGTCCAGCCATGGCATCACAACAGAGGCGCTTGTGTAGGAAAATCGGGTCCTGGTTGTATAAGATGCATGAGTAATAGCTTCGCTGAAGACGACTCCAAAATCTATCAGAAGAAATCTTGGGCTTCTTGTAGGGGTTTTTGGCCTTATCAAAAAAGGTGTTGTGCTCTCTGAAGCTCAAGACGCTGAATGAGCTCTGAGTGCTGATTGTGCTTGAAAGCCTTGGCATTCTTGGCATAGGCTTATCTGTCTGAGACCTTTGCGAAATGTCATAATCATATTGGGGTCCAGAGGCTTCAGGAGGAGTAAGTATTGGCCACCTGACGCTAATCAGCTCACATTCATGATTGAAGGCCCTTGCCATGGTGTGTGGAACTGGTGGAGCAGCAGCAACATCTGAGGTGGATGGTTGAACATCTACGGTGGCGACATTGGCTTCAATCTGAAGAGTGGATTTAGGCTGCGCATTGGCTTCGGTCATGACAACGTCATTGGCTTCAGTATTTGTGGCAGCAGCAGTAGCAATAGAATCTTCAGTCATTGGGGGGTCAGGCACAATCACTTCCGGAATCACAACTGGTGCAGCAGGGGGAATAACTTCTTATTCTTCTTCAACTTCATCGGCTGATGTAGCCGAAATGTCTTCAACCTCTTTGGCTTCACACTCTTGAGCAGACTCTGAGGGGATGGCTTCAGGAAACACTTGACATGCTACTGAGCTTGTGGTATGCACATCCTCTTCAGGAATGCTAGACATGGAGACCGATGGCCTTGGGCCTTTGCGAAGCCTTCGGAATGAGGGCGACACTTGCGGTGATGGAGTAGTCTTCTCCATGTCTTCTCGTGTTGCCTGGGGTATTTCAAGTACTAGGGTGGTGACATGAGCAGGGGGAGTGTGCGGTATGACTTCATGTAGTGGGGAGTTTGGGTGTTGCTCATCCCGGAAATCATCTTGTGTGATTGGTGTCGTGGGACCGCCAATACTGATTTGTTCACGACTCGTGGGAGCAGGCGATGATACCGGTTTCTGTGTCAGTAGCGGGACTTGAGGAAGGACTTCATCATCTTCTCTGTCAACATTGTCTTCATGATGAATGTCTTCAGTTGCGATGGTGTCAGCAGATGGGATATCTTCAGTGTCATGGGCCTCTAAGGGATTAGGCTTATGCACAACAAGTCTATGATTGCGGTTGAAGGAGGCACGTAGAGCAACTGAGATGGGCTCGACAAGCAGCGGCTCCTGAGGAGCAGATGGAGCTATTGGTGCTTGGGTCCTTCTTGTAGCCTTTGAAAACTTTGTCTTCTGCTTCTTCTGAGATGGAGCGGTATCAGAAGCTTCTTGATGCTTGTGCTTCTTGGCTTTAGCCTCTGCTAGCTTGGTCTTCTTCCTTTCGGAAGCCGCTGATATAACTTTTGGCTTCGAGCCAGTCATGTTAGCAGGTAAGATAATGCTTGGCCTTTCTTGCCTTAGAGCCTCGGCTTCGGCTTCAGTAGGTTTCTTCTTCTTGGCAGCCAACTTGGAGTCAATGCCTAGACGCCCAAGTACCTTTCTCTTCAAGGCTTCATTGTGAGCCTGAACACATTTTTCAGCATAGTATTTGAGGCGCTCTCGGGAGCCTTTGGCTTCATCATGACGCTTGAGGAACTCAACCTTCAGGTCAGCCATCATCAACTTGAAGTTTTGAACATCACTAACACTGAGCTTGGCCTTGTGCTTCTTGAAGACAGCCTTCTCATGGTCAATCTTATTTTTCTGCTCAATGACCTTTTGAGCAATGGTGAGCTCTTTGGCAATGCAGCCTTGGAACGTCACACTGATGCCAATGGGCAGCTGCAGATCATCGATGGTAAGAGAAGTGTCTTCAAACCATTCATCGATGAAGTTGTTCAAAATATCAGCATCAAACAGAGGCAAATCCTTGAAGATTTTGGCCTCCTGCTTGCTCTTGATCAGCAGCTCAAGGGCATCATCTGCAAGATCTTCATCACTTTATAGATCTATCGCATCCTCTTCATTGCACATGATGCTAGCAGGAGTAAGGCCTTGCCCTAAGATTTTCTTTTTCTTCGCAGATGTGCGGGATAAGTCTTCAGAATGCACACTAGATTCAAGAGGTGCAATTTTTAGTGGCTTCACCATTGAAGCTTTTGGTGCAGTAGCAGGCTTTGAAGCCTTTGCCTTCTTGGTGGGCTTCGAGGGCTCTGGGCTGTAGTCTGTTCCCCTTCCTCAGCAACATCTTCAACGTTGGCTCTCTACGCAGCACAGTGTGCCAGAAATGAGGCAAAGTCGTCAAATGGTCTAATGAGATTTGGTTCAACCTCACGACTGCCATCATGCCTTGGCGCAGCTGGGCCTGGGTTGAAGTCAATCCCAAAGTCCTTTTTGTTCTGGATAGCTGAAGCTTTAGCAAACTGAGAGTTGGCTTCAAACACATCATCTTCACGACATCATAGAAGACTGGATGTGTCGACATTCTAAGGCATTGGCCCTCTGACCATGAAAGGAAAGAAGCCTCTCTGTATGGCTTCAGCTTTGGTCTTAGGGTGAAGCTTGCGATACAAAATGTCAGCCCAAGGTGGCCTCACAACATTCTTGTCAGCATATTCAGGAGTCACAAAATGGTACAGAAACCACTGCTCTGCCCAGTATCTGTGAATCCATTGAACGTGAGATTTTTGCTCCCCATAGCTTTCTTCAGGATCAAGCTTGTATAAATTGTAAAGATCTAGAGGTAGGTCCTTTGCAGTATTATCGCGGCGCTGTCTGCCACCGTCCTTTGCAGATTTGCCACTTGCCATTGGCTTCACAAAAGTGATAGCTTCGCTTTGCTGGTCAGACAAGAACTGGCTTTAGGAGATGCAATGTGATGTTGTAAGAATTCTGCAAATGAATGTAGACTATGAGAACCAAGAGACTCGCCTACGGACATGTACGTGTGACAGCATTAGAGATGCGAGTGAAGTAGGAGGGGTCATATGCATTCTCGGAGGATTTCGAAGATAAATTCAGTTTGAATACATTGACTTCATAGTGCAAAGACACTCACTTATAAAGATAAGTTGGTTCTAGATTTGTACGAATCCACAAATAGGTACAAGTGAGGAATCAAACTAGTTGTGAAGCATAAGCAAAAGTACTTGCAAACAATGAGATGCAGAGAAGGAAAGATCTAGATTTGGAAGTAGTAAAACAACTTTCTAAAGATTTCAAAAGTTCATCGGATCGAATAAACGGTAAAAAGTAAGCTTTATTTACTGCTCAAGAACGGATGACGAACTGCTAGACATGGTGAGACAGAGGCTGAGTAGTTCGATCTCTCGCGCCCTAACTTGGCGACGGAAGACAGCTACGGTGGCGACGGGATGAAGAAGCCCGCGACTGGCGTGAAGACAACGTCGGAGAAGTCGCGACAGTGAAGCGCTTCGTCTCAGGCGACGACAAGAGCTAGCGACAGCGCTAGGGTTTTGTGTGAGACGGCGAGGAGAGTAAGGAAATGATGACTGCGGCGGCTGAGTATTTATAAGGAGGGAGTTGGTGCGGTGAAATTACTCAGCTACCCCTAGTGTTACACATCTGGGCGACGCATGGCACGCATGAAAACGGTTTAAAAATTGTGCCACGACCCCACATACACTTGGTATGACAGGCGGTCGTTCCGCCTTCTCCGGATTCCGGCATAAAGGATAGGATATTAGATGTGTTTAATAATCTTCGACTGACAAGGACACAGTGAAGACAATCGACACGTGGCATCAGAATGAATATGAAGATTTGGAGAGAGTAGGAGAGATATGCGCAGATGGGGTTGAGGTCCAATCACATTCACTTAGTGCAGAAAATATCAACTTGAAGACATAGCTATAAGTGAATGTTGTAGAGGACAGAACACACACACACACACACACACACACACACACATATATATATATATATATATATATATATATATATATATATATATATATATATATATATGGTCGCGCTATTCGTCACCCTGGATGAGGAATTGTTATTCCTCACCCTAGCCATGAACCAGCGTGCATCAAACCATAAGGAAAACTGCTTGTGTGGTAAGATTACGTTCTTCGTCCTGTGCCACCACGGGACAAGGTCACGAAGGGACCATGGGAGGTGAGGTAAGATTGTTTGCATGCGAAGTAAGATTACTGCCTAGAGAATCCATCCGAAACGCTAAAAAAGCCCAGGAGGACAAGAGAGATTGCGCCATAAAGTTATTGCATGATTTCTTTGGATAAGGCTGCATGTTCACCGTGTTTAGATGAGGAAAAAAAGAGAGAAGAAAATCAGCATTAGGAGGCAATCTGAATTTTTAATATGACAAGGCTGCATTAAAAAATTGTAGGTATTTTTGAATGTGAAATATATGTTCTGCTATTCATTATGACTCTAGTAGTCCAAAAGATATTGGAACGTCATTACCTCTAAAATCATTGTTCTGACATTATTTCGTATTATACCTGTTTGCTGGCCAGAACGTTTATTAATTGCTGGAATCCTTTTTATTTCTTCAGCACATTTTTAATTTTGAACTCTCAATTTGAACATCCAGCTGAAACAAAACCTTATCTCAAAAACATATTGCCCAAATAATCACAAAATTTGCATGACCAGTACTAGACACGTTTGTGAATTACTGGAATTTTCACGGGTATTTGTAGTTAATTATAATTTTGAACTCAAAACATGAACATAAAGGTGAAAAAACTATTATCTGTAAAGCCGTATAGGAATAATCCAAAAATTTCACTGATAACTAACAGGAACATTTATGGCTATGTGGAACGAATTTTTGGATGAGATTAAAGTCAATCCTGACAAGTTTTTGGTCTGAACTTCATATCACAAAATGGGGGAATGCATGATGTGCTGTTGTAAAGGTATAACACATAAGACTGACGCCGTTCTCATTGCTAATATACATCCATTTGATAGTAAAAATAAGCGTCCAAGCAGACATACACAAGTACTCCCTCTGTAAACTAATATAAGAGCATTTAGATTACTAAAGTAGTGATCTAAACGCTCTTATATTTGTTTACGGAGGGAGTACATTACAACGACCAGGCACAAGAGAGAGCATTTTGGGTTTTTAACATATGAGCAGCTATGTAATTTTAATGGCCTGAATTTCTCCAATGAATCAGGTAAAGGCTTGCATTAATTCAAATCATGGAACAAGATATAGGAGAGAACTTTATCACTGTACTGATTAGCCTTTGTCTGCAGAACATTAATTTGGATTAGAACATCACATTAAAAAGGGACTGAAAAATAAAGGTTCTACAGACTGTAATATGTGAATCTGAATGAAGTAGTGAACCAAAGTGAACAGAAACTAGTAGAATTATGTAATATGGTCAAAATGAGAAAATTGTCAAAGAACAAATGGAACCTTAAACTTGTGATATCTCCTCCTAAAGAGGTAAACATAAATCTCTAAGATTATGAGCTTCAAAGCTTGACAAGATAATTTACATCCATGATGAAATTTGTACTGAACATTTTTTTTTTGAAGGAACATAACAAATAATACCGTACATGCTAATTTTTAGATGGGAGTTTCAATCAGTTATCAAGGGGACACAAGGCGACAGTCCATATTAGAACGTGCTAGTAATAACAAAAAATCAACCATAGCAAAGAAGCCACAAGTCAATAAAGATTCAGACTTATGGGCAGATAACTAAACTTCTTTAATAAATATAACCATATTGGGCGGATAAATAGACATATACTCCTACAAATTTATGGGGAGGGGGCGACACTGGAGAGCTCTATCGGCGAAGACCTGGTTACTGACCATCTTGCAGGGAGGAGATGCAAAGCACATGAATAAGCAAGCCAACGGTCAACGAAACCTGACACTGAGGACCACTAGCGATGTTGCATGACTAGTTGGCCTACTGCGAATCGATGACCACCCACCAATGGAAAAAATGGAGTGTTCCTAAGAAAATGCAGTTACAGAGTGTTAAATACAAGAATACAACCACAAGTAAGCATATAATGTAAAATGTAGATAACCTTTTTGGACAAAAGGTTCGATCCCTACTTTAACAAAAGCGATAGTTTGCTGGGTACCAGCTCTTACAGGAACTCCGGAACAGAACATAACAAGTGCAACCCAGGATGCAAAACTCCTCATGCAGCAAAACACATCTAATAACCAAGGAACGACGACACACAGCAAGTAACATCCATCAAATAGAAAAATAGTCACAGAATGAGCCCAAGGAAAAAAATAGGAAACATAGCATCATGAATCCCACTGATTGCAATGATCTTCGGTATGGTTCTGAGATTGAAGGAATGACTGGAATGTCTCCTGATAACTCGAGCAATTCTGCTAGGTAGAACCATTTATTTTCATATGACCATATGTAAAATCAGTAGTTGAGCAATTAGGTGCGTCTGTAAAAACTACTTGGCATAGTAAAAGAAGGCAACACAAATGAACTAAGGAGATTGTTCTTTAGTTGCAGCAGGAACTTCAGGAAAAAGATGTGCAAATTAGCACAATCGGATCAGAGATTGCATCTCAGAAAAGGGAAGCTGAATCTTATGCAAAACAATTTTCTGTTGAGCTGGAAGGTGCAAGAATGGAAGTACGCAATTTGGAGAAACATGTTGAGATATTGTTTAATCAGAGAAAGCTTGCAGAATAAAAATAAATAAGCTTACAGATTTGAAGACAGTGTCAAGCGAGCAACATGGAAGAATAAAGGAGTTGACTGATGAACTCAGCATAAAAGACCAAGGTGGACTGATGCATCTTTCTTTAAACTGAATTTTCTTTGGTAGCTTCTGTTTTATGTTTGTTAGCTTTTGTAGATTTAAAGAAATAAATGCCTGCATACTCTCGGCAACGACTCCCAACATCCATCATGGCTTTCCAAAAAAAAAATCACCTCCAAGGTTACTACAAGAAGCATTATCGTGAAATTAAGGATGTAAACTGAACATTGAGAAGGAGACTGATGCTAGATGGATCTTTTCATACGCAGACATGCTTACTTTGGCTGGACTAGTGAGGTAATAAGCATCCTAATGCAGAGCTAACCTTATTGGACATCATAAACTATATGGCAGATATATATGCAACATAAGATTCCAAAATCAGTAATTGTACAAAGATGAAACAAACAACAAGATAATCAATCATGGCATACCTATCAATATATCACTGTTAAGAGTCTTCTTTGAGCACATTGTCAGTAGCAGTTCCCATTCAGGCATTAAAACAAACACCTCGTGGGCAAGAAATGAGGCAGCACAGAATGAGATCCAAAGGGAATTACGGAGGACACCTAAGCAGTGAAATTTTTGGAGGCAATCATCAGATCAATAAAGATGCTATATAGCAGGAGGAAAGGGGCTAGCAGAAAAAGGTGACATGGTGTAAGAGGAAGAGCTAGCAGCCGCATGCAAGGACAAGAAGGGCAGCGTGCTCGCTGTGTCATGTGCAAGGGAGGAGCACGAACTTAAATACCGGTGGCGGCGCGGGATGCTCGTCCTTCTGCAGTCCGTGGCGACCGTGGTCGAACCAACGCCGCCGTGACCACCGCTAGCAGTGCGGTCGCGACCACCACTTGCAGCGCCGCCGCGACCACCACCTGCTGCGCTGCCCCGACATCGAGGCCACACGCCTGCTCAAAATGCTTCGCGTCTGAATCCATTCTCGCCGATCTAACCCGCTGAGCATCATGCCGCCGACCACCAAGCCAGGTGCCGCTCGCCATTCACCGTCAAAACTGCCGCTCAACACTCACGAGCTGTTGAGGAACTGGGGAGTGGGGACACCGGGTCGTGGCCTCGTGGGCTACCATGAAACGGTTTGTAGCTTTCGGTGGGGTGGGTAGCGGACTGTCGGTGGTCTCTGGCCCGGGTGGGACCGAGGGAGTCTGGCTCGCTGGATGGATCGGGGTGAAGAATTATTTTTTCTTCACCCTGGGTTCTTAATAGATTATATATATATATATATATATATATATATATATATATATATATATATAGACACACACATCTCGGCTATTCTGTTTCACGAATATTATGTTGTTACCCTACTTGAACTGATGAATTCGAACGGTTAAACTGATGCTTTCATTTTTCGTTGAAAATCGACTTCTTTAGTTCAATTTTTTTGCAAATTTTTTATCGAAACGGGGCGTGTAATATATCGTTGAAAAGCTCTTGACATCTACATTACAATCATATAAATTTTTTTGCAAAAAAATTATGGTTTAAGAACAGTTTTGAAAAAAAACCGTTTTTTTCAAACCGAAAACGCGAATCATATTTTACACTTAATGGTCAAACAGTTTGTCGGAATTGAGCAAATAAGATGGCGTTGGAAAGCTGATGAAAATCTGCTCCTTCCATATATCTAATGTTTTTTCAAATTCTATATGATTTAAAAGTAATTTGGAAAACAGTCAAATTCTAGGTGAAACGTACTTTTGCAAAATAATTCAAACATTTTTCCAGATTGACGCAAATGATACGGAGTTGGAAAGCTATGGAAAATGCGCAAATTTTTCATATAGAAATGTTTTTCTAATTTCTAACGGTTTAAACTCGAATTCAAATACGATCAAATTTGATTTCGAAGGCGATTTTTCTAATAAGTTTATCGAAATGGGGCAAATAATATACCGTTGGATAGCTATCGAAAATGCGAAACTTAGTCATGTTGAACATTTTTCTACTTCGCAACCGTTTAAGAGTAATTTTGAATAAGGTGAAACCCATCATATTGTTTTTTCCTGTCTAAAAAATAAAGTACTCGTACTGATCTATGTTTGTGTTTGTACTAAGGTATTTTTCATAGAGTAGTTTTCAATACGGTGTTACCGGTTGTGCTATTTTTTCTGTTTCTGAAACATAATACTCGAACTGATCTCCATACGGGTTGTGCTATTTTTTCTGTTTCTGAAACATAATACTCGAACTGATCTCCATACGGGTTTGTGCTGAACGTGTGCTTTCACAGACTCAACTTTACTATGTTTTTTTGTTAGAGTTTTGCTTGTAACTTTTCAACGGTTACTATATTATCGTCCCCTAACTTGCATGGCTTATATCGTTTGAACTGAATGATATTTTTTCAACAGTTTACTGCCCATTTTTTTCATTACTTGAGAGAGTCATTAATAGTTTACTTACTGGCAGTAACACATGAACTCCTCACGCAATAATACATGAACTACTAGGAACATAAATTTTCAACAAGCACTTAAAAACATAAAATATTAAACAAAGAGAAGCACTGAACAATGAATATAAAAGTAACTCCCACATCCATCATATATTGGGAGCTTCCACTTGAATAGGAAATCTGTTTAGCTCTCACAAATAACGCTTGCTTTAAAAAGTACTAAAATGATTGCTTTTACAAATGGACCACACTTGCTTTAAAAAGTATTAAAAAGATTCATGTAGAAACAATACTGCAAGATTTGTGAACAAAAGGTCGTACAGAAGTTGTCCTGATCCACGGAAATATTTGCTACTTGGAAGAAAATAAATATGTGTTACTACTTGGAAGATTTGACATATGTTCCATGAATTATACATTCAACTCATGTATGTACTGAAGAAACAAAATGCAAGTCCACCATTTAGTAGTTCATGGCTCAATAGCTCAACTTCACAAAATGACATTTTTCAAACTTATCCGAGGAATAACTTTTCTCAAATTCATGTTTGAAATTGTAGAAGCAACAACACACTTTGCCTGCCCCGTAGACTCCCATCCCAATCTTCCTCAGAAGAAGGATGAGAGAAATTCTTCTATTTTTTCAGCTGAAAAATTGAACACAACAAAAAAATCAGTTATTTGGGCTCACAACCTCCTTTTTATATTTTTCGAGCTGATGTTCTTTTCTCATTGAACTGATGTATCTTTTGTAGCTGAAACGTTGTAATATACGTAGTTACACTTTTCTCTGTAATTGAAGGGGAAAACCACATAAGGAAACACAAGACAAGAAAATGGACTGCACTAAAAATAAGAATTAAAATGAACTAAAATTCAAAACTCAATTGAACAAAAAATAGAAATTGAATTGAACGAAGAAACTGTACTGAGACCCCTGTGGACACATATATTTCTTTTGCATAGTGAACTATAGGTCAAGTCTAAGAGCGGTTTTTCTTTCCTGCCTTCCAACATCATGTAAGCAGTGATTACGACCACTTGGAAACTTTTAATTTGTTTATATGCAGCAGGAGAGGGAAGTTTACATAATAATATTTCATCACATCACTGACCCTGCTTGGACTGTTGGTGTTTTTGGCACTGCAATTTAATTTAGTTATTCGGTGTAATTTCACTATTACATTTTTAGTGAAATGTGATTCAGGATCCATGCAAAGTAAAGTAACATCCGTTTTTAAAATGGTTGGTCATAGTTTTAGACAGAAGTTAAGTTTCAGCAATGTCCTTGCGGCAAAGCAAACTAAAATGTATCATTTTGCCTTAGGATTCTGCACATTTTAAAGTATAATGCACTGAAAAGAACACACAAGTTTAACTGTAAATCAAAATAAAAGTTGGGTTAGCATGCCTGTGAGGAAGGAGGTCAAGGGCAGCAGGGCACACAATGGGCGAAGGACGCACAAGGAAGATGAGTTAGCTCGTCACTGGGCTGCGAGACGACCTCCATCATGGAGGTGCTCGGGTTGGAGTGCATCGGCAATGAGTGGTGGGGCTGCGACAGAGGACAGGTTGGAGGAGCGGTGGCCCTGTAGAGATGATGACAGCATGAGGTGTTGCAGCTTGGAGCAGCAACAAGACAAAACAAAGGAACCGCCAACATGGTACTGGCGAGGTTGCACCTGAGGTTGGAAAACATAGGTAATTAATTAAATCATCTAATGTAATCATCTAAGAGTTCTAGTCCTGGGTATGTATAACACTGATTTTTTCCTTTGAACATTTTAGCTCTCAGAGTCCAAACTGTTTTGTAAACCTTTTTTTGTTGAACTGCCACAACATCCCATGCATCAATTGTCACATAACATAAACCGATAAATCAAACGGTTTCAATAACACACATGGATCTTTTTCTTTGATTGTTTATGAACTGATCATAAAATTCATAGTAAACTTTTACACCTAGCGTATATTTTCTTTTGTACAAGGCATGATCAGAAGTAGTACTAAGTAAGCAGTGTGAGGATTAGAAGAGGAGGCGTACTTACATGAGGATGTCGACAGCAAACTATCTAATCAATTAGGGATAGGAGTTTGACTACGTCGGACTTTTTTCTGCACCACATATGTGTGTAGACATGCTGCCAAGGTCTCACATATGGTTTGCTAGAACAAGTTGAACTGGGTATCTTTTTCGGTTTGAAAATTGAAAGAAGCTACAACTTTTGTTTCCCAAATGTGTACAGAATTTTAAGTTTCCAAGCACATACCTTCTGTTCTTGTTTGTTGACGGGCACGCCACCCCTACTCCTGTGGACTGACGGTGCCAGCAGGGATCACGAGCGGTGGCCGGGAGTGCCGGAATTTGGCTGTTGTAGGGAATCCCAGCTACTGCCAAGTCATCCCCGACGAGCTTGTAGAGGTGGGGCAGTTGGTCACCTGCCAGCCGGTGTATGTTTGAACTACCAGGTGTGCCGGGATTTGATCGCTATAGAGAAGCAAGTCAGAACAATCATGAATTATATAGGTTACGGATTCTGCCTTCTATAATGATGTGCTTCCTGGCCAGTCGAAAAACAGCAGCGGCACAAGTTCAGTACCCGCTCAATACGCACACCTACTCGACGGGAATTTACACAAACTTTTAAAACATGAACTCGGTGGTCCAAAACTTAGTGTTTGAACTATTTCGATATATTAAAATTTGCAACATAAAGAAACCTTTTTTGGCTTCTCTGAATCAAAACTGTCGCAGAACATCAACATAACTGATTTCCTATGTTGTTGTTTTTTTACTTTCCAAGTTTTAATTTTTGAACCACCTCGGTAGGTATACATGAACCTTTTTCATGTCACAACTATTGTAGTCGTTTTTTAGCTTAGGACATAAAATAGAACACACGCCCAACACACTGTACACACACCTAACACACAAAAATCAGAACTCGAGCATGGATGCTTCAGGATCAACAATTGGTGCAAAATTCAGAGATCTGCTACATAACAAAATTCATGAGATGAAGAACAAATATGCAAAAGTAGATCAAAATGAACCAGAGAGAGTTCTAGGGCGGCGACCACCGTCATAGGAGGATACCTTGTTGGCGACCACGCGGGAATGGGGGGATGAGGCACGGCCTGCAGCAGCAGGAGCGCGGTGACCTGCAGAAGGAAGAGACAGCGACCTGACAGCGGAAGAGGCTGTGACCTGATAGCGGAACTTGGGAGGCAGACACGGTGGTCGCTCAGACGGCGGAACAGGCCCAGCCGCGCATGGCGGAGCTCAGGAGGCGGACGCGCATGGAGGAGCTCAGGAGAGAGAGAGAGCATAGTCCTAGCAATCATATTGCTGCTTCGTTGCTAGAGTCACAGAACTGATGGCGGTCGGTGTAAGTGGCAATCTGATCTCTTCATGCTGCTGCGTTGATCTAATCCAGCCACCATATGTTGTAACTCACGAGTACTAGTATTCAGTAACAACCTATGCAGGTCCTAGAACCCCACATCTAATTCAGTATCCAACGAATGTGCTCGCCTAATGACTTGTTTATCATCACTGACACTGAGCCGGACAAATCTCGCCGATCCATCTATGACGGCCTACGAGAGAGAGGTTATGCCTTTCTTCCCTGAATCAAGAGGACTCGTAGTTCAATTCAAAATAAAATGGCAGTTCAAACGGAGGCATGGAGAGCTTTACAGTCGAAGCTGGAGAGGAGAAATGTTGAGCAGGGTGTACCTCATGATGGCTTGGAAAGGGGCACTGCACGGTGAACGGCCTCGGGTGGCGGGGTTGGACCGCTGGACGCAGCGTTGATGGACCTCCCACTATGGACGAAGCGGAGTGGCCACTAGGAGCGTCGTCGAGGGCAGCCAGAAGGAGGCAGAGGGACGATGCCAAACTGACTGGAAGCGGGAGGTGGCCGGTTGGCGGAAGGGAGGCCGCCGTCGAGTGGGGGGCGAGGTGCCGGCGGGAGCCGCCGAGGAGGTGGGGGCGAGGCGACGGCGGGAGCCGGGGAGGAAGTGGGGGTGAGGTGCTGGCGGGAGCCGAGGAGAAGGTGGGGGCGAGGTGCCGGTGGGAGCCGCGGAGAAGGTGGGGGCGAGGCACCGACGGGAGTCGCGGAGAAGGTGAGGGGCGAGGTTCCGGCGGGAGCTATGTAGAAGGCGGGGGCGGCGGCGATGGAAGGTAGTCGGGTAGGGGACGATGTGCTCGGGGAGTTGGGCTGGGCTGCGTCGTTCTTCTTTTCGATCGATCTCTATAAGGGGACGACGAGATTACAATAATATTCTGATCACAATCTGAACTGTCTGAGTAACGCGCCTGAACTTTTCTTTGTACAAACCCGACCTTCGTGCTATCTTCGCAACTGTGCTTTCTACCGCGAGTTTTTCTGATCATTCGTGTTGTTTATAATGTAAGTGTAATGTGGACACGTTTTTTTAGAATCTAAATGCTTGTTTTGATTCGGAATCTAGCACATTGGCGGATTTGCTCTCAGGGTCGTGATGAACTTGTGTCTGTTACAAGTTTAATGCATGTTGTGGATGTGGTCGAAGCTCTGGCATGATGGGGATTAGATTTTGGTACAAGATTGGAGCACAAATTCTTGTTATTTCAAACAAATTTGAAATTGCCCGTGTTCTTCATCCACCCGAGATGCAGCCTGCGCTTCTGTTGATTTCTCGTTTTTCCTTAAAGTTTGCTGGCTGATTTGCATACTTTAGTGAAATTCAAGGTTTACTAAGCCATAAATTTTAATCGGGAGGGTCCTTACGGTTTGATTTCTAGAGATTTGATGTTGGCACTCCCGCGGGTCTTTGGACAGGTTCTTTTTGCGGTTTTGAAATTTGCCCTCTAGTCATTTTAGTTGTCAAAAGGGAGTTG
>NC_041392.1:342776935-342783839 GCF_002162155.2 Triticum dicoccoides
GGGGGGGGCGGGCGTGTTGTAATCTTGTGCAGATGATTTTATGCTTCGGATGAATTCGTTTGTTCATTATCTTTAGATCATCTAATGGTCGTTGTACAAGCTGGACTTTTCTTTGTCATACCTGAACTTCTGCTTTTGCTTCGTTGGATCCTGTCGGGGCTGGGGCAGCTCGGGATCGGGGGAGGATCAGGTCGATCCTGTGGGTCTAGCCGGGTTTCTGTGCTGGACTTCTGCGTTGTCATACCTGAACTTCTTCTTTTGTTTCGTTGCAAGGTAATGCAGCAAGTCCTTTGTATTTATTTCCTTTTTTCTGTCATTTGTCATTCTGGCATTGTTTTTATTAATGGTTGAACTTTTGGTTTTCCAGATTGCATTCCACATTTGCAAGGCGAAGGTGCATGGTGCTCTATATTTTCTTTGTTTGGTTTTCTTTGTGATTTTAATTCTTCAGATGTTCTTTTTATACATTTACCTCGTGAGCAATCATAGGATTAGCCCAAGTATACATGCACTTTTTTCCAGATCATCTAAGAGTCATTTTAGAAGCTGGACTTCTATGTTGTTCATGCGTGAACTCCAGCTTTTTCCTTCTTTGCAAAGTAATGCAGCAAGTCCTCTGTATTTCTTTCTTTTTTATGTTTTTTTTCATTCTTTGCATTGGTTTGGATTTTTTTTGACTTAGTCCCATGAGCAGCCATGGAATTGGCTGACGGCTATGCGTATTTTTTTATTTTTTTCTAGTATGTTTTTGTACTTATAATAGTTGTTGGTCTTCACTGAATAACTATCCTGAACTTCTGTGTGACAATCGTTTTTAACATGTTAATTTGAGGTTTTACAAAACGTCGAACTTCTATATCTTCACTACTTGTACTTCTTATTTATAATTTTGTTTGTTATTTTTGGATTTAAATATTTGTAGAGATTGAAATCGGCATTGCGTGTATTGACAAATGCGGTAGCGCGAGGCCGAGCAGGGGGGAGGGGGAGGGGGTCGGGACCCCCTCCCCTCCCCCTGCGAGGCCGAGACAGGAACGAGCCGGAGCAGGCAACGACACGGCGTGCCGCGTCGTCTCATGCGGAGGCGAGTCCGTCACATCCGTGACCCCACTATCTATCTTAGGGGTGTGGCTCTGGGGTGCGTGTGGTGGGGGTGGAAACAGAATAACCGCATTGCGTCCTATCAAAACCTAGCGCGCAGCAATGCGGTAGCACAAGGCCAAGCAAGGGGGAGGGGGGGTCCCTCCCTCCTCCCCCCCCTGCGAGGCCGAGACAGGAACGAGTCGGAGCAGGCGACGACGTGACGTGCCGCGTCGTCGCATGCGGAGGTGAGTCCGTCACATCCGTGACCCCACTATCTATCTTAGGGTTTTTAGGGTTTAGGGTGTGTGTTTTAGTTAGATATGAACTTCATCTGTTTTTGTACTTGAACTTCTTCTTTTTGTTTCTTATGGTTTATTTATTCATATGCCTTTACTTATTTTATTAGAGTACTTGAACTTATGTTCTTTATTTTTTGAACTTCTTTCTCTTGTTTTTTAGGTGCATATTTTGTGTATGTATTTTTCTTCCCTTGGTAGTGTATTTGCCATCAATTTTTGGTTTTTAAGGATATCAGTAGTGCTGTTGTGTGATCTTATCTCATAATAGATGCATTCAAATGGTGCATTCATTTATCTATACATGTATTTACTATTTTAGCTGTTGGGGGGTAAAACTGTAAGTTCACCCGCGCTGCAATTCCCACGACAGAGAGGCATTAACTGAGCATCTCGCTCGCCGCCACCTGTCAGAAAACCCCTCTCCCCCTGTCGCTCGCTCTCTCCCCTCTCTCCGTCGCTCCGCTGCCTTCGTCGCCTCCAACTCCCCCTGATTTCTCTGCCCCTGTCCCCTGCCCTCGTGCTGGAGTAACCGGTGCATGCCCCCGCTCCTATTTCTCCCCCACACCCCACTCTCCCTCGCCCAGCCCGCTCTCTTCTTCTTTGAAGCGAGGGCGGTAGCTGCCTGCGCGGTTGCAAGGTGCGCGTGGCGTCGTGGGGAGTGGAAGAGCCACCGCGGATTCGTGCGTGCGGGGGTTGTTTCGAGAGGTACAAATGCTCCCCCCTAATGCTTGCTTTTAGTTTCGCCAGATCTGTCGAGTCCGTCTCCTGTGTGCTCTCGCGTCCGCGTCCTATCCCCTTCTTCTGATGGTTTGCTGGGAGATTAGGTAGGGTTCTTGTGCGTGTGGTGGGTGGATTCCATTCCCCCGTGGTCAGATTTGTCTATGAGATGCTTGTGTGTGCTATTTCTCCCTTCAAAGTTGAGTTGATTTCATTTCCCCTTTGGTGATTTCAGCATTCAGATGCATGTAAGATAGGGTGTGGTGTGATGGTTGATTCTGAATCTGATGTATCTAATTGTCTTATTATTACCGATTTCGAAGTCTAGATTGTGTCTGTCACATGCTAGTTAGTTTTTGGATTCTTTTTTTGTTTGTGCTTGCCTATATGTGCTACTGTTCATGCTTTCATAGTTGTTGATATGTTCTAGTTGTTTCATCCTAGGGTTTCATTTAGTTGTTTTTTGTATTTGTTGTATGATTTTTCTACCTGCTAACTATATGCAATCTATCCCCTGTTTTTAGTAGGTTGTTCTAGGGTTTGGAGATCCATTCAACAAGGTGGTGTGTTGTCATGGCTTCAAAACCTTCTCCATGTATTTTATTGTGGTTGGATCTTGTATTTTAAAGAGCATTTTTTCTTATATATGTCTGCCCATATCTTCACTTAGTTGTCTTGTTGGACTGCCCTTTCTTAAAAGTGCGAACTTCTAACAATGGTCATGTGTTTGCATTTTACCCTTAGTTTTAGTTAGTGAAGTGTTGCTTAATTTTTATTTGTTGAATTGCTGGTGAACTATGTCACCAAGTGTTGTTGGACCCAAATGTTTCATATTTATAGTGTATATCTTTGTTTTTTTGTTATCATTTCCATGGTATTGATATTTAAATTTGCCTGTGAAATACTATTTGTGGTCATGCTACATCTTTTTTATGTGCTACTTGCTTGGTTCACATAGTTGAACTTCTGGTTTTAATTATTGTTTGTTTATAATGAAATTTTGTTGAACTTTTGTTATGCACATTTTGTTTTACTGCTTTGTTATATATTATTGAACTTCTAGACATTCATGTTATATGTAGTAGCCCCTCTGGTGTAGATTATTTTTATATTTAGTATGTAAATTTTAGTTTGTTTGTTGTGTTTACTGCTTTGTTAGGTATTGTTGAACTGGGTATTGGACATTGTTGTAAGAGTAGAAGTCCCATTGGTGTAGGATTGCGTATTAGAACTCAGTTGCCTTTTACTTGCATTTTTTTAGTTGGTGATGAGTTGAATAGTTCTGAAAAATGCCTGCGATCAAGATGGAGCTTCAGAAGTTAATACTGATGCTCCAATATCTGATGCAGCTAAATCACCCATAATCCCTTTGACTGTGATTGCTGAGGTTGCTTCGAGCCTTGAGAATTTTTCAAGCCTCGAGGATCTTGCTTCTGCAGCTCTTGCTTCACCTAGTATATGAAACCCCTTTTCTTTTCATTTTAAATTCTTGAGCCATGTTTTTTAGCTTGTTCATGTCGGTTGTTTTTGTTTTTGTTCCTGACTTTTTTTATTTTTTGCTTTGATTTTTTGTGTTCTTTGTAAATGTGTCCACAGAGGAGGAAGTTGTGAACACCATCAACGATGTTTTATCTGAGTTGGGTTTATCAGAAACCCCTGCTGCTGCTGAGGAGGGGGCTCCGTCAGTCAAAGGTTATGATTCTATTCCGGATCCTTTGTGCTCTCTTCAGATGTCAGAGACGCAGTCGCAGTCTGTTGATGGCACTGAACCTGTCACGCAACCTGAGGATGTGCCTCTTCAGCTTCTTGTGGAGGACCAACGTAAGAGGAAGAAGCAAGAAGATTTTGACAAGAAGAGGGCGGCCCGCCTTGAGAAAGGTTCTGATGTTCCTGGATCTGTTTATGAGCTCAGCTCACGGTTGGGGAAGACGTGCCGTGTGCCAGTGATGGCACGGTTGTCCGTGTTAAGAAGAAAATCAAGAAGACCACTGCGAGGAAGAATGTAGTTGGTGGAGTTACTCCTCGGAGGAGCCCACGTGTTTCAAGACCTGAAGAACTTGCTGAAGATGAAGGGCTAGGCCTCGGTGGTACGCCATGCCGTAGTCCTCGTGTGCTTGCCACTGCCGCGCCTACACCTTCTCCGCTTGGTGCTGGTGCATCTGGTAATGGGAAGAAATGCGGCGTCAAGCGCAAGGTTGCACCTGCAAAGGTCAACAATGGTCAGAAGAAGCGTTCTCGTGTTAATCCAGAGGGCAAGGATGATGCTGATTTCAATGCTGATGACGAGGACGACAACGATGATGATGATGCGGCTAATCAGGTATGAATGTTTCATGTTTATCGTTTTTAGAGCATTTGTCGCTATTGTTGTAGTTTTTGTGTTTTTAGCACTGCCTTGGCGTACATAGCTGACCTTCTGCTCCATATAGACGAATAAATTAGCCAATCTGCTTTGCTTTTTGTCAGGACCCCGACTCAATGCCACATCGATCTAGCATGTAACACCTCATATCACTTTGCGGCCTCACGCACGGTATCCCCACGGGTGTCGACTTACCTTTGCCCGGGACCGTTTGCGCCTTTTGGCACACGTATATGATGGTGTCGCTAGCATCCATATGATAAAGAGCCCGGGCTGACATGGCTAGTCGTAAACCCAAAGTGGCATTAACTTACAGGGACAGGCATCCATGACCCAGCATCGAACGTGTCGGTCATCAGCGAGTGAATCCAGGCTGTAGCACTGGGCTAACAGGACTCCGGTGAACCGGGCTGTAGCGGGCTAGCAGGACTCCGGTATTCATCGCGTGACATTTCCCCGAAGGGACAGACACAGGATCGAAGAAGGACACATGCCGGCCAACCTAAGTGTTCCGGAGCAGTAGCAAGCTACCAGGGCTCAGTGGAAGCACTAGGAGACATTTCCCGGTAAGAGAGAACTACTAAGGATAAACAACTAGATAGTCAGATCCCACACATAGCAATACACATTACACGTACGCATAACATGCAAGTATGTGATGTACAACATGGCATCACAGCATAACTCAACAACTCATATAGATAAAGGCTCAGAAGAGCCGTCATAGCAATTATTGCAAACAGGGGTCACAAGACCCATCATACAGAGCATACAAGCAACAAGCGGAAGCATTACATGTCTAGGTACAGACATCTACAAAAGAAAAAGGCTGAAGAGCCTGACTATCTACAACATCCGATCAAGATCGTAGCTGAGGTACTAGCTACTAGTCGAAGTCCACGAGAACACTAGTAAGACCGGAGTCTCCGCTGCAAAAACATAAATGAAGCAACATGAGTACAAAGGTACTCAGCAAGACTTACATCAGATCCTAGCATACATGCATTTGTATCAAGAGGGTAATGTGGGGTTTAGTTGCAGCAAGCCAGCTTTGACTCTGTGGCTATCCTGTTCTACGACTACCAGAAACTCTTGAGGTGAAACAACGTACACGAGTCCGCTAATCACCATACAATACACTACTATGGATTCATCCCCGTCTCCCTACGAGAAGGCCATCCATAGCACTCACACTTGTCTTGAGCATTTTAGGGTATCCACTTCAAGTTGTCTATGTACCATGTAAGCATCCAAGAAGTCCATAACCGCGGACCCGGCTATTCGAATAGATCATGTTAACCCTGCAGGGGTGTACTTCTTCACACACGCTCTCGCCACTTACCGCCATGTACACGTCATGTATCTCGGCAACCTTCAAGCGGAAGCCTGGCGAGGGTGTCGGCCACGACCTGACTAACCACACAAGACTCTAATCCAGGTTTATCGCCTATTCGGGTTCCATCCGCAAGGAGATCCGGCCGGGGTGTCGCTTACGGCCCCAAACGATGTGTACAGGGTTCCCGAGCCCACCATCCGGGTGCCACTCGGTACACCAGGCCACGTGTGCCTAGTCTGTCCCAAGCCCACCCTGCCGGGTGCCACTCGGTAGAAAAATAGCACTACCTACAAACGCCAGAAACTAGTTGCGATTCCTGGACAGAGATCAAGTCGGTTAATAAGTCGAGAGGGCTTGGAGCGCCCGGAGCCCAATGTGTGGTAGTATCGAGTCATTGGACAACATACATAGAACTCGGTGCTTAAGGACGGTTCCAGTGAGACAACCCACCATGTACTCCTACATGGCCTCTCACCGCTACCTTTACCAAATCGTGTTCACACACTTAACTCTCAGCATCAGAACATATCGTGACACTCCAATTCATTCCCAATGAATCAGACCTGACACAACTCTAAGCAATAGCAGGCATAGCATGGTAGGAACACATCAGTGGCTTCAATCAACTCCTACACATGCTAGTGGGTTTCAACTATTTACTGTGGCAATGACAGGTCATGCAGAGGAATGGGTTCAACTACCGCAGCACAATGTAGCAGATGAACCGTTGTTGTCCTAATGCAATAACTGAGAGCAGGAGCGAGAGAGTAGGGTTTTATCGAAATGAACAAGGGGGTTTGCTTGCCTGGTAAAACAACAAGGGAGGCACTGCTTCACGGACAGGTACTCTGGAACGTCTCCGGAGCAGGACCTATCGAGAAGGAACGGTGCCGGCAATCAATACACAATCATATGCAACAATATGATGCATGAACATGGCATGTAGATGTGATGCTGTTTGAGCTAATGCAACTAGTATTCAATTGAATGAAGTCCATTTGAACAAAAGGTTCAAATGCAACTCCAAAAATAAGTCTCTTAATATGCCATAATGTATTTTCCCATATTCAGCATGTATAAGTTGGTTTTTCATGCATGAAACTAGTA
>NC_041392.1:342783928-342791963 GCF_002162155.2 Triticum dicoccoides
AGATGGAAAGATTGCATTTTTCTGATAATTTTTCATATATAAATTATTTTAATCTGAGCTACGGTTGAATTGATATGAATTTTTGAAGTTTAAATCAATTTCTGGAATTTCTGATTAAATTTAAATCCAGAATTCATATTATTGCGCCAGCATGACGTCAGCACGACGACAGCGGTCAACTGGGCTGGTCCGGGTCAAACCTGACGTGTGGGGCCCACACGTCAGTGACAGGGGGTTAAACAGGGGGTTAATTTAATCCTAATTATAAGTTAGTGGCGCTGGGGCCCACTGTCAGCCTCAGGGGGGGTTAATTAAGCGGGCTGTTAGCTGCTAATGGCGGCCACGTCATCCCACCGGAGTTCAACGCCGGCGAGCACATAGACGCGGCGGCGCTGATCGGAACGGCGGCTCCGGCGATCAAATCGATGGCCGAGCCCATCTACGAGGAGCTGGGGCTCGTGCGCATCCAACGGTGGCAGGGGGAGGAGCTGGGAAGGCCGGAGCTCGCCGGAGCAACGCTCGCGGCGGCGGCCGGAGCTCGGCTTCGATGGCGGGGCTAGCTACAGAGCGCGGGGAGGCAAGGGAGAAGGGGGAACCGAAGCGGGGGCTCACGGCGGGCTCGAGGACGTCGTCGGAGAGCTCGGGGGAGGTCGGACGGCGACGTGCGGGCGGTGGAGATCTACGGTGGCCGGCGATGAAGACGACGAGGGTGGCGACGATGGAGGCCGTCCGGAGGTTCGTGGCTCGACGAGGAGGTGGAGGGGGTTGTGGCGGAGCTCGGAAGCGTGTCGGGGAGGCGAGGGGAGGCCGGTGGCCACGGCAACGGCGAGCGATGGCGGCGGCAGCGCTCGGGTGCGCTCGGGGAAGAGAGAACCAGGGAGGAGGGAGAGCGAGAGGGAGTGAGAGCGGTGCGGGGCAGCGCGTGGCGACGTTTCGGACGTCCAGGCGAGGAGGGGAGAGGCAGGCAGGCAGGGAGGGAGGTGGCGTGGCCGGGCGCGTGGCCGCGGCCGGCTGTGGCGCGGGCACGCACCTGCTTGGGCGAGGGGGGAGAAGACGACAGAGGAGCTGGCGGGCTGGGCCGCCTCCTGGCTGGGCCGGCCTGCTGCTGCTGGACTGCGCAGGGGAGAGCCCCAGGTAAGGTTCCCCTCTTCTATTTATTTCTGTTTTCTATTTTTTTTTCTGACATTTGTTTTGATTTAATAAAATATTAAATCATTTTATTACCTTATGCCCATTTTTGCAGGAGCTAGATATATTATTCCAGAGCTCCCCAACAGGTGGCATAATTTTTGGACCATATTTCATATATATAGAAATATATTTCCAAAGCAAATATTTATCGAATTAATCCAAATGGCCAAAATAAATATCCATGAGCTCCTAAAAATATTGTTTTGATTTTTATCTTTGTCCAATATTTTCAGAGGGCATCATGAGCATTTTCTTGGACCCTTTTGGAGAAATTTTTATTTGGGTCATTTTCAAAAATGATTCTAAGGGTTCCACCAATCCTCATTTCAAATTTAAATGAATTTAAATATGATGCACAAATGGCTAGCTAGTCTAGGTCATACCAGACTAGGGATGTGACAACTCGCCCCCACTTGAAAGAATCTCGTCTCGAGATTCAGGGGTCGACGGGAAAAAAGTGGGGTACTCCAGTCGAAGACGATCTTCTCGCTCCCAAGTAGCTTCTCTCTCGGAATGATGAGACCACTGAACTTTGAGAAACTTGATGTTCTGACGTCGAGTGACACGCTCTGCTTGATCAAGAATGCGAACCGGGTACTCTCGGTATGTGAGGTTATCTTGGAGATCAAGTGTTTCATGGTCCACTCCACGGATAGGATCCGAGAAGCAACGCCTGAGTTGAGAAACGTGGAAGACATCATGAACTCGAGAAAGATGTGGGGGTAGTTCCAACTGGTAGGCAACCTCTCCTCGTTTAGCGAGAATGCGAAAAGGACCAATGTAACGAGGAGCCAACTTGCCCTTGATACCGAAACGATGGGTACCCTTCAAAGGAGTAACCCGAAGGTAAGCCTGGTCGCCAATTTCATAAGTCATATCCTTATGATGACGATCATACTGACTCTTTTGACGAGATTGGTCTGTTTTCAAATTCTCACGAATGATGCGAACTTGCTCTTCTGCCTCCTGGATCATGTCCGGTCCAAAGAATTGTCTTTCACCGGTTTCTGACCAGTTCAAAGGTGTTCGACATCTTCGCCCATAGAGAACCTCAAAAGGAGCTTTCTTGAGGCTGGATTGGTAGCTATTGTTATAAGCAAACTCGGCGAAAGGAAGACATTTCTCCCAATCCATACCGAATGAGATAACGCAAGCTCTGAGCATGTCTTCGAGAATTTGATTGACCCGTTCCACCTGACCACTCGACTGAGGGTGGAAAGCGGTACTGAAGGAAAGATGGGTTCCCATGGCAGTTTGGAAACTCTCCCAGAAATGAGAAGTGAAAAGACTGCCACGGTCTGAATTGATCTCTAGTGGAACACCATGCAGTGACACTATTCGAGAAATATATAAGTCAGCAAGCTGACTAGCAGTGATATTTTCTCGAACAGGAAGGAAGTGAGCCACTTTGGAAAGACGATCAACGACTACGAAGATAGCGTTATTCCCTCTCTTGGTCCTGGGAAAGCCGGTGATGAAGTCCATACCAACTTTATCCCATTTCCATTCAGGAATAGCTAAAGGCTGAAGGGTGCCAGCAGGCCTTTGATGCTCTGCCTTGACGCGACGACAAACGTCACAGTTAGCAATAAACTGAGCGATTTCTCTCTTCATCCTAGTCCACCAGAACCTCTGGCGTAGGTCCTGATACATCTTAGTGCTACCGGGATGAATTGTGAGAGGAGATTCATGCGCCTCCTTAAGAATCAACTGCCGAAGATGTTGCTTCTTGGGAACCACCAAGCGATTCTCAAAGAAAACAACACCACGATCATCCATAGTGAAACATCCACCAACTCCCTTCTTAATGTTTCTCTTGATCCGGGAAATTCCTGTGTCTTGCTTTTGAGCAGCGATAATCCGATCTTCAAGATCAGGTTTCGCCACTAAGGTAGAAAGAAATCCATGAGGAGCTATGTGAAGATTAAGCTTACAGAATTCCTCATGGAGAAGTGGTTGGCCTTGCTGCAACATGAGATTGTTGCAATAGGATTTACGGCTTAGCGCATCAGCCATGACATTGGCTTTGCCTGGGGTGTAGGTAATCCCTAGATCATAATCTGTGATCAACTCCAACCAACGTCTTTGTCTAAGGTTCAGATCCGGTTGGGTGAAGATATACTTGAGACTCTGGTGATCGGTGTAGATCTCGCAACGTTTACCAAGAAGGTAGTGTCGCCAGGTCTTGAGTGCATAGACTACGGCTGCAAGCTCTAGATCATGTGTAGGATAATTCTCCTCATGTGGATGCAACTGTCGAGATGCATAGGCAATCACATGACGATCCTGCATAAGAATGCAACCTAGTCCCTGTCGTGAGGCGTCGCAGTAGATAATAAAGTCTTTAGTGAAATCCGGTGGCACAAGTATGGGAGCAGAAGTCAGGCGCCTTTTTAGTTCCTGAAAACTGTACTCACACTGTGGGGACCACTCGAACTTTTTATCTTTCTTGAGAAGTTCCGTGAGGGGTTTGGCTACTTTGGAGAAGTTTTCAACAAAGCGGCGACAATAGCTGGCTAGCCCAAGGAAACTCCTAACTTGTTTAACGGTTTCAGGTGGAGTCCAATCGAGAACAGCCTGAACTCTCTCGGGGTTGACAGCAATGCCCTTACCAGAGATTACGTGGCCTAGGTAGGTCACTTCTGGCAACCAAAATTCACACTTGGAGAACTTGGCATAAAGGCGGTGCTCTCTGAGTTTTTCTAAAACAAGTCTAAGATGTTCGGCATGCTCTTCCTCGTTCTTCGAGTAAATAAGAATGTCATCGAGGTAAACCACGACGAATTTATCTAAGTACTCCATGAAGATCGAGTTCATCAAGCGGGAGAATGTGGCTGGGGCGTTGGTTAGGCCGAAGGACATGACGGTGTACTCGTACTGACCATAACGAGTGACAAAAGCTATCTTGGGAATGTCCCCGTTTCTGATCTTGATTTGGTGGTATCCTAACCTCAAATCCATCTTGGAGAAGACTGAGGATCCAGCGAGCTGGTCATACAGGTCGTTGATCCTGGGGAGCGGATACTTGTTCTTTATCGTGACCAAATTAACGGGACGATAATCTACAACCATCCGGTCCGTACCGTCTTTCTTCTTAACAAAGAGGACGGGGCAAGCCCAAGGAGAAGAACTAGGACGGATGAAACCCTTTTGCAAGGACTCATCGAGTTGTTTCTTAAGCTCGGCTAGTTCTAAGGGTGCCATCTTGTAAGGTCTCCGGGAGATTGGAGCTGTTCCTGGGATAAGATCTATGACGAACTCTACATCTCTGTCAGGTGGAACACCTGGCAGTTCCTCTGGAAAGACATCTGGAAAGTCACGAACTACCGGGATATCTTCAAGGTCTGGAAGAGGGCTGGCATTCAGAGAATAGAGCTGACGCTTTGCAACTCTAGTGGAGACGGTGACTATCTTGCCAGACGGGTGTGTAAGCTGAACAGATCTTGTGTAACAATCAATCTTGGCATGATGAGCTGTCATCCAGTCCATACCCAAGATGATGTTAATATCTGAGGACTTGAGGGCTACAAGTGATGCAAGGAATACAAGTCTATCAACAAGAATTTCGTTACCATGGCTGATTCTGGTGGTCTGCCATCTAGACCCTGGGGTTTGGATTTCAAGCGGAGTTGGCATATCACAAAATGACATGTCGTGCAAACGAGCATAGCCTTCAGAAATGAAGGAGTGAGATGCTCCAGTATCGAATAGAACTGATGCTGGGTGACAATTGACAAGGAGTGTACCAAGAACGACATCTGGATCATCATGAGCGTCTTTAGCTGAGACGTGATGCACACGTCCACGTTCAGTGGGAACTGACTTGACACTGATCATCTTGCGTGATGGCTTAATACAGCCAACAGTCTTCTCGGGCTGGGGTGGAGCATAACTAGTCTGAGAGCAATCACGTGCATAGTGTCCTGGCTTCCCGCATGTGAAGCAAGTTCCCGAGGTTAAACGTGGACCCGCACTGACAAACGGTCTACCGGTAGGCCTGGGTGGAACATACGACTGAGCTGGGGGAGGCACCACATGAGATGACCTCGGTGTATAACCGGAAGGAAGAGCGGAGTTTGGAACCCAAATCCGATGCTTCTGGGAACTAGAGCCAGAGGAGGATCCCAAATCACGGTTGTGCTTACGAGACTCCTTGTAAGTGAGCTGAGGTGTCTCTGCATTAATGGCTTTGTTCAAAAGAGCTTGGAATGTATCACAATGATGCTGGTGGAGATCACGACGCAACTTGGGGTTGAGACCCTTCCGGAACCTATCCTGCTTCTTGGCGTCCGTGGACACTTCTTCTGTGGCATAACGGGCGAGGTTCTCGAACTCTCTGCTATAAGCATCAACAGCCATCTTACTCTGGGTGAAACTACAGAACTCTTCTCTCTTGCGATCAAGAAGGGCCTGGGGAATGTGATGCTCGCGAAAAGCCTCAGTGAAATCCTTCCAGGTAGGAATCTGGCCAGCTGGAAGCAAAGTCTCATAGTTCTGCCACCAAAGACTAGCAGGACCTTCCAGGTGGTATGTGGCATAGGTGACCTTGTCATCTTCAGCTACGCTCGCGGAACGCAGCTTATGAGTGATGCTACGGAGCCAGTCATCTGCATCGAGTGGCTCGATGGAATGATGAAAGGTAGGTGGGTGCAAGCGAATGAAGTCATGAATGGTAGCAGACTCTTTGAACTGATGTGCAGTGTTCTCCTCGATACGTGCCAACAAACGGTTAGACTCACGCTTGTTCCTCTCCATTTCTAACATGAACTCTGCCAACGAAGGCTGGTCGGGAGGATCCTCATCCCTACCATCTCCATGGTTCTGGCTACGAACAAAAGAACTTGATGACATCCTGCAAAACGAAACCCAGGGATGCAATCAACATTAACTATAGACTGTAGAATGTAGGACAAGGAATTAATATCACTCGAACTCCTTAGGAAAATTCCGGCAGCATAACGGCAGTAAAATGCTCAGAATGAGACATCCTACTAGAATGGGGCAATAACATACTCATCAGCATTACTCAAGGTTCTGAGATCATACCAAACAGACTACACCGGAAATACTCAAAACTGGGATATGACTCTGATCAACCTATCCTATGGGACTACGGAGTAGTAACATGTGATCCTGATAGACGGAAGAGAAAGCCTAGTTCCTTAATCCCGTCGGAAAGATAGGATGACTCAGATCAGAAGGCCATGAGGTAAAGGAGTAAAAAGAGCCTTACGTTCCTTCCTACAATCAATTCCCTTACATAACTAAAGAATTTCTAGACTCAACTTCGACCAGTATGGCTTGGTAAACCTACAGGCAGTCAGGCTCTGATACCAGCGCTGTCAGGACCCCGACTCAATGCCACATCGATCTAGCATGTAACACCTCATATCACTTTGCGGCCTCACGCACGGTATCCCCACGGGTGTCGACTTACCTTTGCCCGGGACCGTTTGCGCCTTTTGGCACACGTATATGATGGTGTCGCTAGCATCCATATGATAAAGAGCCCGGGCTGACATGGCTAGTCGTAAACCCAAAGTGGCACTAACTTACAGGGACAGGCATCCATGACCCAGCATCGAACGTGTCGGTCATCAGCGAGTGAATCCAGGCTGTAGCACTGGGCTAACAGGACTCCGGTGAACCGGGCTGTAGCGGGCTAGCAGGACTCCGGTATTCATCGCGTGACATTTCCCCGAAGAGACAGACACAGGATCGAAGAAGGACACATGCCGGCCAACCTAAGTGTTCCGGAGCAGTAGCAAGCTACCAGGGCTCAGTGGAAGCACTAGGAGACATTTCCCGGTAAGAGAGAACTACTAAGGATAAACAACTAGATAGTCAGATCCCACACATAGCAATACACATTACACGTACGCATAACATGCAAGTATGTGCTGTACAACATGGCATCACAGCATAACTCAACAACTCATATAGATAAAGGCTCAGAAGAGCCGTCATAGCAATTATTGCAAACAGGGGTCACAAGACCCATCATACAGAGCATACAAGCAACAAGCGGAAGCATTACATGTCTGGGTACAGACATCTACAAAAGAAAAAGGCTGAAGAGCCTGACTATCTACAACATCCGATCAAGATCGTAGCTGAGGTACTAGCTACTAGTCGAAGTCCACGAGAACACTAGTAAGACCGGAGTCTCCGCTGCAAAAACATAAATGAAGCAACATGAGTACAAAGGTACTCAGCAAGACTTACATCAGATCCTAGCATACATGCATTTGTATCAAGAGGGTAATGTGGGGTTTAGTTGCAGCAAGCCAGCTTTGACTCTGTGGCTATCCTGTTCTACGACTACCAGAAACTCTTGAGGTGAAACAACGTACACGAGTCCGCTAATCACCATACAATACACTACTATGGATTCATCCCCGTCTCCCTACGAGAAGGCCATCCATAGCACTCACACTTGTCTTGAGCATTTTAGGGTATCCACTTCAAGTTGTCTATGTACCATGTAAGCATCCAAGAAGTCCATAACCGCGGACCCGGCTATTCGAATAGATCATGTTAACCCTGCAGGGGTGTACTTCTTCACACACGCTCTCGCCACTTACCGCCATGTACACGTCATGTATCTCGGCAACCTTCAAGCGGAAGCCTGGCGAGGGTGTCGGCCACGACCTGACTAACCACACAAGACTCTAATCCAGGTTTATCGCCTATTCGGGTTCCATCCGCAAGGAGATCCGGCCGGGGTGTCGCTTACGGCCCCAAACGATGTGTACAGGGTTCCCGAGCCCACCATCCGGGTGCCACTCGGTACACCAGGCCACGTGTGCCTAGTCTGTCCCAAGCCCACCCTGCCGGGTGCCAC
>NC_041392.1:342792857-342793573 GCF_002162155.2 Triticum dicoccoides
AGATGGAAAGATTGCATTTTTCTGATAATTTTTCATATATAAATTATTTTAATCTGAGCTACGGTTGAATTGATATGAATTTTTGAAGTTTAAATCAATTTCTGGAATTTCTGATTAAATTTAAATCCAGAATTCATATTATTGCGCCAGCATGACGTCAGCACGACGACAGCGGTCAACTGGGCTGGTCCGGGTCAAACCTGACGTGTGGGGCCCACACGTCAGTGACAGGGGGTTAAACAGGGGGTTAATTTAATCCTAATTATAAGTTAGTGGCGCTGGGGCCCACTGTCAGCCTCAGGGGGGGTTAATTAAGCGGGCTGTTAGCTGCTAATGGCGGCCACGTCATCCCACCGGAGTTCAACGCCGGCGAGCACATAGACGCGGCGGCGCTGATCGGAACGGCGGCTCCGGCGATCAAATCGATGGCCGAGCCCATCTACGAGGAGCTGGGGCTCGTGCGCATCCAACGGTGGCAGGGGGAGGAGCCGGGAAGGCCGGAGCTCGCCGGAGCAACGCTCGCGGCGGCGGCCGGAGCTCGGCTTCGATGGCGGGGCTAGCTACAGAGCGCGGGGAGGCAAGGGAGAAGGGGGAACCGAAGCGGGGGCTCACGGCGGGCTCGAGGACGTCGTCGGAGAGCTCGGGGGAGGTCGGACGGCGACGTGCGGGCGGTGGAGATCTACGGTGGCCGGCGATGAAGACGACGAGGGTGGCGA
>NC_041392.1:342793786-342834885 GCF_002162155.2 Triticum dicoccoides
TCGGACGGCGACGTGCGGGCGGTGGAGATCTACGGTGGCCGGCGATGAAGACGACGAGGGTGGTGACGATGGAGGCCGTCCGGAGGTTCGTGGCTCGACGAGGAGGTGGAGGGGGTTGTGGCGGAGCTCAGAAGCGTGTCGGGGAGGCGAGGGGAGGCCGGTGGCCACGGCAACGGCGAGCGATGGCGGCGGCAGCGCTCGGGTGCGCTCGGGGAAGAGAGAACTAGGGAGGAGGGAGAGCGAGAGGGAGTGAGAGCGGTGCGGGGCAGCGCGTGGCGACGTTCCGGACGTCCAGGCAAGGAGGGGAGAGGCAGGCAGGCAGGGAGGGAGGTGGCGTGGCCGGGCGCGTGGCCGCGGCCGGCTGTGGCGCGGGCACGCACCTGCTTGGGCGAGGGGGGAGAAGACGACAGAGGAGCTGGCGGGCTGGGCCGCCTCCTGGCTGGGCCGGCCTGCTGCTGCTGGGCTGCGCAGGGGAGAGCCCCAGGTAAGGTTCCCCTCTTCTATTTATTTCTGTTTTCTATTTTTTTTCTAACATTTGTTTTGATTTAATAAAATATTAAATCATTTTATTACCTTATGCCCATTTTTGCAGGAGCTAGATATATTATTCCAGAGCTCCCCAACAGGTGGCATAATTTTTGGACCATATTTCATATATATAGAAATATATTTCCAAAGCAAATATTTATCGAATTAATCCAAATGGCCAAAATAAATATCCATGAGCTCCTAAAAATATTGTTTTGATTTTTATCTCTGTCCAATATTTTCAGAGGGCATCATGAGCATTTTCTTGGACCCTTTTGGAGAAATTTTTATTTGGGTCATTTTCAAAAATGATTCTGAGGGTTCCACCAATCCTCATTTCAAATTTAAATGAATTTAAATATGATGCACAAATGGCTAGCTAGTCTAGGTCATACCAGACTAGGGATGTGACACTTTTATGGTATTACTGCCTTTATGTACATAGTTGGACTTCTGGATATATACATGAAGAGATTAGCTTAACTTGTTGGTATACATGTTTGATTAGTACCTTGGTGTACATGGTTGAACTTCTGCTTTTTAAATTTCCAACATTTTTTGAAAGCATGTTAACTTGTGGTCATACATGGTTGTACTGCCTATGTAGACATAGTTGACTTCTGAAATACATGTTTGATTACCGCCTTGGTGTACATGGTAGAACTTCTGCTTTTGTAAATTTCCAACAGTTTGAAAGCATCTTTACTTTCTGGTCATACATGGTTGTACTGCCTATGTAGACATAGTTGGACTTCTGAAATGTACTGCGTATGTAGGCATTAGTGGAATTTTGGTGAAGCTTGTGTGTCTCATTGTTTTGCCTTTCTTCCTTGTCATTGCATTTTTTCAGTATCAGCTTGTGGAGCGGCCTGAGAGGAGGAAGAGAGGAGGCAAAGCGCCCGAAGAAGGTGGCCAAGGAGGAGGTGAGGCGAAACATTTTAACAACACGGTTCGCTGCTCACTAGGAGAGGTCAAGGCGTGTGAGAAAATGCTACAGGCTAGGCACAAGACGAGGGTTATCAAGGATGGTTTTGGTTGTGTGTTTGACTTGAAGGTTGATTCCAACATTTCTCGTCCTTTGATGGGAAACATCTACACAAGGATCGACCCTAAAACCATGATTCTAGATATGGATGAGGCAAACAAGGTTCTGCGTATTATAAGTGATGCTATTCACCATCTGTTTGGATTCCCTCAAGGTAGTCATACCCCTCTTCGGCCCTCGAATGATGGGTTTGATGATGCTGTTATGAGGTTGAAGCGCAAGCTTGGGTACGCTAGGAGTGACGACATCAAGACAAAGAATCTGCGGAATATCCTCGCGGAACTTGTGAAGGATGAGACGAAGGATGATCTTGCTCTGCAGGTGTTTTACCTGATTGTTTTCATGAAGGTAGTTATCCCTGGAACGTCTACACGAGTGTCCAGGGAGGCAGCAATGGCTGAGAATCTTGTGTTTGAGGATATGGCAGATATGGACTACTACCAGTTGGTTGTTGACGATATTCAGAGTGCTGTTGTTAGGCATCAGCAAGGTACTAGCAGAGGAAAAGCTGTCACAGGCTGTGCCATCGCGCCGCTTCTTATGTATCTGGACTGCCTTATCATTGGCAAGACGCCTAATATTGACTTGAGGACCCCTCGCATCAATTTCATGGATCAGGTCAAGCTTCTTGAGCTTGCTGTGGCTGACTTGGTCAAGAAGGGTGATGATGACCCAGCCAACTGGGTGTTTGGGAGACTACCTGTGAGTGTTTATATGCATCATTCTTTCCTGTGTAGTTTAACTTGAACTTCTGGTAATGTCTTCTATATTTTTGTTTCCATGTTCCTTCATTTGTTTTCTGACACGTTGACTTTTGTTTTTGTATGCAGTGGAAGACACAAGATGAGGTTGTGTTCTTTAGGGTTATTGAACGTCCTGTTCTAACTATGCCTCGTTCCGCCGGCCTAGGGAGTGGAACTTCCCCAAGATTTGAATTCTCCCGGGATGTTAATACTGGTGCCCCCCTGTAGATCCAGGAGGTTCTTCTGCCCGTGTGAGTGCTGCAGGTGGCGTGTCTTCAGAGAATTTGTTTGAAGGTGCCAATGTTTCGCTGGTTAAGATTAACGGTCTTCTTGAAACTGTTTGTGGGGAGTTGGCTCGTGTTCCTTCAACTATTGAGCGTCTTAGTCGCGTTGATGGGATTCTTCCTCCCGGACACGGATTTGATGCTGAGTCTTTGAAGGCGGTCTTATCTATTGAAGCTAGATTTCTTGAAGAGCTTCGTCAGAGTACTTCCCACCTCCGGACTGGTGTTGGGCTGTTCAAGGAAATGCAGGATGCTCGTTGCAAGCCTTTTGAAGATGAGGCAAGTGCTGTTGTGAGACAGATTCAGAGGCAGGATTCTATTCGTTTGGGTCGTGAAGGAGGCCATGTGGAGCATACCAAAGAGGTTTGTTTATGTTGGCTTTTGATATTTCTTTGCACTAATGTTTAATGTTAGCTTTCAGTTATTACTGTTTGTAGTCATAGGCGACCGTTATTGGTTTCATGTGCCGTAAACTCTTTCTTTTTAGCACTAGTGTTCCTAGTTGACCTTCTCTGTTTATAGAACCTGAACTTCAAGTGCTACAACACCTGAACTTCCATGACTTCAATGACTGGCCCTTTTTGTTCCCTTTTGTATCTTAGAGTAGTTTGATATCTGACATGCTATGTTTATTGTATTTGGACCATTATGTGTCAGTTGTGATAGCTGGCCTTCTCTGATTATGCAATGTGAACTTCTGCTCATTAGGTATTTGTTTTCTACATGATTTTTTTGTAGGCTGTTGATGATGGTGCTAGGGTTGAGGAGGATGTTTTACCTACGCATGAAGCTACTCCTGTGCATGAAGCTGCCCCTATGCATGAACCTGCTCCTGTTAGTGATGTATTAGTTGATGAGGTTCATGGCAGTGAAAATATGGTACCATTTTTCTTGTCAATTTGTCTCATTTTTTTATTTTACTTGTTTGTGCATTTTATCGCTATGTGGCCCTTTGTAATGACTTTCTGTTCTTTGCTGTAGAATGATGATGTTAGTGTTCCTCTAGAGAAGGTTGCGGACAAGTCCGTCTCAAGCACCGGCTGCTCCGACGGGGTGGACCTGACTGAACCTCAGTCATCCATTGGCGCTGAGCTTTCTGATGCTGAGCAGGGCAAGACAACTGGAGACATCATTTTGGAGAAAGATCCTATTGAGCCTGCTGTTGAGACTGGTGGTAGTGCTGCAAGCCCGGAGAAGTCTCCTACAGCAAAGCCATCAGTTGTTGTTGATGATGTTCAAACACAACCAACTGTTTTTGTTGTTTCAGATTCTCCAGCTGCCCCAACTGTTGTTGCTGTCCTTCCCGACGACGCTGCTACGTCTACTGGAGATGACAACGAAGAGACTGAAAGCGATAGCTATGGAGAGGGGGTTGATCAATCCAGTGCTGCCATTGGTCTAGGCAAGGATCCATGAAGAGAGGAGCATGCATCTCTCTTCTTTCCCCCTCCCCCTCCCTTTTGTTGTTTGGTTTAGTCCATGATATCCCCTGTGAACTTCCTGTGTGGTCTAAGTTGAACTTCTAGTTTTGTTGTTTGTCGTGTGGTTGTAAAGAATGTTAAGTGAACCTATATTCTATGTGGGTGAAGGTTTGTAATGCATGGGTTGTGATGTCTATGATCCTGTGGTTTTATCTTTTTTGATGTAGGAGCTGAGATGTGCTTGTGTTTTGAATGTTGTGCTTGAATGTTGCTCTTAATTGAAACTATCGTGAATCTATGTGCTTGAGTGTTGCTCTTAATTTCTATTTCTTTTGGTGAGCAGATAGCGACCTTCCTGTCATCCGAAAGAAGGTTGATGACTTTTATTATAGTGTAACTAGGCTTAAGAATAATCGTTCCAAGAGGTGAGTGCAGCTGGTCAATATTTACATCATCCATGTACCCCCTATGAACTGCATGTGGTTTCATACCTGAACTTCTTTACTATATGTACCTGAACTTCTTATTTTACTTCTCTGGTGCTGAACTTCTGGCCTCTTTTGTACTATATTGCCTATTGTGATATAGCTGAACTTCTGTGCTAACATGTGTTATGAACTTCCTGAGTTCCTGATGCTGAACTTGTTTTACTTTCTATTGCTTTTGTTTTAGATCAATGATTATGTTCCAAAACAATGAGTGTGAAGCTTCTGTTGAGGATGTCGCAATATCTTTTGCTCCTCGCGGAATGCTTCAATCTAATGTGGCTGAGGTTGCACTCTACTATCCACGTGCGAAGTACCAGGGATCAGATAAACTCATCCTGCCGTATTGGGTTTGTGTAACTCAACCATATAGTGACTTCTTTTCTGTTTTGTTCCTTACCATTTTAGTTAAAACTTGTTTGTCTCATTTATGTATTTTTCATATGTTGGTGTTGTCTGCATTATTTTAGGACAAGATTTTTATAGGTCAATTTGATTCCCGTGTGAGGAAGTACTTCTTGGCGAGTGGTCCAGATAGCATGGATGCACATGATTCGGTATGCAATATCTTGTTCTTTGCCTTTGTATTAGTTTTGCACTGCGATTCACTGTGTTAATATTTGTTTTATTTTTCTTTGTACCATTTGATATTAATTCTCAGTTTTTAATGATTCGTGTGTTTATGTTGCTTCAGGTTGTTTTCCCCCTTTTGACACACCTGAGATTCCTGCTTCCATGGGTGGTGTTGGTCATTGGGTTTCGATATTTCTTGACCTGAACAAATAAGGTTCCAGCTTCTCGACTCCTATTATGGACCAGACGATGAATGTGCGGTACGCCTGTTTCGGCGGATGACCGATAACATCAAGAAGCTTTGGAGCGATGCCAGCAACGACAGGGAGACACCCTTCAGTCCTCTTACCATCGACCATTTCCCTCTGGATTGGATTGATGTGCCCCAGCAGCAAAACAAGTATGAGTTCCACTTCTCTCTTTATCACTTATGTTTATCTGTAGTTGTACTTAAGTTGCGACGTGTTTTATTCATTGGCTTTCTTTTTCTATTGTAACACTATTCTTTTTACTGTGTTTGATGGCAGTATCGACTGCGGATGCTTCATGCTTACGAATGTTAATTCGTATCATGATGGGGTTCTTGCAAATTATTCCCATGAAAATATCGCGGATATCAGGAAGACGTGGTTGTACTCAATCGCTTCTTCTAACCTGTTTGAGACAGACTTCCAAGCTCTGTTTGGCTACTACACATGTAAGTATTGGAACTTGGACTGCTTACCTGCACTGCATCTTTTATTCTACCCGAACTTCATATTTTGTTTGAACTTGGGCTTCTGCTTGAGATCTGGCTGGGCTACTGGTTTCAGATGGAGAGGAGCATTTTCTTGTACATGAACTTCATTTCTATCTTTTTTATTTTGCTTGTGTGTTTCGTTTCAGTAATTTCGTTCCTTCCATTGCTTACTTGGACATGAGCATTTCTTTCTACTTGAACTTCAGAGATGATGCATTTCTATGGTTTTGTTAGCTGTAGTTGAATGTTTTCCAGTTCATTGGTTTATCTTGAACTGTGCCTTTTGGTTGTGCCGGAACTTCATTTAGTTTTTTAATGCAAGTAATTTTTTTAGGTCAGCTTGAGTAGTAACCATGTCATCTTTATTAGTTGGACTGTACATTGCGCTGTTCCTGAACTTCAGTTATATTTAATGGTGATGTTTTCTCTTCCTTTTCTTTTGACAGTGGATCCGTTAGACTTGACCGATTACCACTACTCATTCCTTGGGTCACAGGAATACCAGCCTAGGGAGGAATCGATGAGTACAGCTCCGATAGAAGATGATAGACCTCGAACCCTTATTCCTTCCAAGTTGGGGAAGCAGGTTGGTGGTATTCATGGTGGTCCAAAAACTCCTTGCTCCAGGAAGGTTGGTGCAGTCGAAGCAGCCGAAGCGGAAGTGATTTCGTCCGATGATGATTTTGAGAAGATTGCTTACCCGAAGAATGGTAAATCTGCTGCCGGTACTGTTGCTGGGAGAGGTGGGAAGAATGTTGTCATCACTAGGAGGAAACTGGCAGTTTAGTCTGGCAACATTACTTCCTCCAAGTGAGCATCAAGATTGCCTTTGAAGTGGCATTCTCGTGTCACTCCCCTAAAAAAATACAGTTACCCTCATCTATCCGAGGCCCGGAAGTTGAAATTGGTATGTGCTTAGTGAAGAGGGTCTGGAGAAGTTCAGAGTAAATTTTCTTCTCCTTAACTTTGTTGCTGCCATCTGTGTCTGAACTTCTGTTGTTATAGTATGTGGACTTCTGTTCATTTTCTCCCTTGCCTTGGAGTTATAGTGTCTGAACTTCTGTTGTTATATTGTCGAAATTGCCGTAGTTTGTAGTATCTGAACTTCTGTTTTATGTCTCCTCTTGCCTTTTCGAGTTATAGTATCTGAACTTCTGTTTGTTGTTGTATCTGAACTTCTAATATATTTTTTACCATCCTTTTTTATTCTGCAGGACAAGCTACTGGATGTTTAGCATCCCTGCGAATGTGATTGACCTCACATGACGCGTCCTTTATACTCTTTTCGGTGAAGGGCAGCAGATGGAAGGAGACATAATGGATTATCTCATAAATTTGTGGGAGGATAAGCCGGAGACCTCTGAGATATTCACTAGTGCTGGCAGGGTTGTACTTAGTCCCTACTTCATACAGGTTTTAGTTCTTTGCACCCCTATCTCCCTTTTTTGCCTTAGTTTTGTTGTAGTGGCATTTGGGAGGTGTTTTAATTGTGTTTTTCTGAATGCACAGTAGTGACTGGAGTATGATTTCTTCGCTGCAACAGTTCCAAAGTTTGATGCAAAAAAATATGCTGGTCTCCTCCCAATGTTTGTTTGCAAGGAAGAAGACCTTCTTAATGCAAAGCCGGTTAGGTTTTCATAACTCTTGCTTTTTTAATTTCATGTGCATCCTTTTGCTGAGTTTGTCAAGAAGTTTTTGTTCATGTCGGTTCTTTAGTACATATGCTTTATAGTTTGTGTTCACCGGTCCTTTCATTCTTGGCAGGTTTTCTTGATACTATTCAAGCCAATTGGCACAATGGCGCACTACAGCGTGTATGTGGTGAATAGATATCGTGGGAGCATTGACATCCTTGATTCACTTCCTTACGCTAATATGGAAATGTCGCGAACGAGTTTCCACAGGGACTGTCAAAATATCGTGAGTGTTTCTTAGTCTGAACCTCCTTTCACATTCTCTTGTTTGACACGAAGTTTATTATGCCTTATGTTGACAAAATATGTTGCTGTCTCTGTTTTGGTAATACTTCTTGAACTGACTATCATTTGGAAGTTGAACTTCTGCTATTTGTTTAGCTGGATCTTATGCAAGTGTCGCTTTTTATGTACCTGAACTTAACTATTTTGGTTAACATGTTTTTGACTACATCTTATTTTGTTATTTCTGGTAGATCAAGAGATTTGTTGGGTTGCTCGAGGAGGTGTACGGCAAGGCTGCGTACAAAGCGAGCAAGCAACCTAACTGGGTGACTATTACAAAGAGGCCGACTTTTATCGATGTTCCAAAGCAGAAGAATAATGATTGTGGTTTCTTTGCCGTGAAGTTCTGCTCTTCATATGATGGCGATGAGATTGTTGAAGATTTTGGTGATGTGGAGGTATGTTTTGTCCTTGTTCTTGTCTCATCATCCTTTCACTTTTCTCGTGTGTTTTTGCTGAGACGCTCCTGCTGTGGTTTTAGTTATCCATTACTAAACCATCGTTTCATTTTCTTTGTTTGCAGGATGCTGTAGATGACTGGAAGGCTGAGTTCATGCACACTCTGATGTTTAGCGGGAAGAATGAAGTCATTCGTTCAGAGCTCCCTAAAGAGATCCAGTCCTTTGGCCCGTGAATTCGAAGCATTAATTTCATTGTAGATTTGATTTCGTGTAGATTTTTAGGTTTGATAATGATTGGAACAATTCCATAAAGATTCTGTTGTAAGAATGTTTTAGTGATTTGTGTATCTATAGGTGCAGCACTATTTACTTATGATATTGTGGACAAATGTATTTGGTGTGAAGAATGATTTGGCTTTGTGAATTTCAATGTACTGCATCGTTTTTAGTATCCATGTGCTGCATGTTTTTGCCCCAACAGATGTACCTGAACTTCTCCCTCGGTTATGGTTGAACTGCTTGTTTTTTTGTGTTGTTTGTTTTTGGGCCCCAACATATGATCGTAGACTTGAACTTCTGCTTTGAGAATGTGGTTGGACTGCTAGTTTCATATGGAGAGGATATTCTGTGTTGTGTAATGTATTGGTATTTTTTAACCCAACCAATATGTAGCCTTTTGCATCGAATCTATATTTATTTTTTGTGTTTTTTCAAGTGCGAATGGATTTCAGTATAACTTTGCGCAAAAATATTCTCACACACTCCTTGACGTTTCTTTATCTTTTGTCGGCATTGTACATGAACTTCTGCACGTATCCAAACAGAACTTCACATCTAAGCGTTGTCTTAGGCTTGCTAACCTTAGTTCATACGACAAAACTTTATTTTTTTTAACATATTTTTTTCCTACGTCGATTTTATATACCAGAACTTCTTCTATAAGCTGACCTGAACTTCAAAACTGTATGATTATTTGCTGGTTGCTCTTTTATGGAATACAACACCAGCACCTCCTGCTATAATATACCAGAACTTCCACTGTAATCTTAGTTGAACTTCATAGTCTATATTTTTCATTTTTTGTTCTTGCTTGCACTTTGCATGTAATACATCACCGGCACAACACTTCCTCTCATAATATACAAGGACTTCTGCAGTAATATTACTTGAACTTCACAGTGTATATTTTTCATTTTATTACTGCTTGCTCTTTCATGCAATACATCACAAGCACCTCCTCTCATACTATACCAGGACTTCTGCAGTAAGCTTACCTGAACTTCTAGTGCAATTTCTGTGAAACTTCAATAATAGAAGTTCAAGTAAGCTTCTCCTAAAATACTGTTTCAAAAGTGGAATAACATTATGCACATTGACATGACATAAGTTTTCTATGTTTAATTAACCTAGTCTAACTATTCATGAGCCTTGCGCTCCTCCAAGGCTTTGGTGGTAGTGGTTTTTGCTTGACATGTACCTCTTCCTCTTCATCGTCCTCTTCCTCTTGCTCTTCATCGTCCTCTTCCTCTTCATCTTCTTCTTCCTCTTCATCTTCCTCTTCTTCGATGGTGTCTTCATCTTCCTCTTCCTCTTCATCTTCCACCACTATCTTGTTGCTGGCTCTAGGTTTTGCTTTCTGTTTCTTCTCTGGCTTTTTGCTTGTCTTTTCAGCATCTTCGCGCTTCGGGCATGTTCTTGCATTATGTGGTTCATACTCCTTGCATATGCTACGAAGTCTGGTGCTTGCTTTCTGTGGGTGTGGTCTCTTCTTTTGTTCTATAACTTTGGGCTGCTGTTTTTGAAATTTGGGTTGCTTGACCTCCTCGGCATCGTTTCTTTCCAAGAGTGTTGGACAGGTCAGCTTGTTGTGTCCTGCAACCTGGTTGCACACACTACATTTCCTGTGTCTAAGTGGCACTCTATTCTCATCGAGCACGACGACTCTTGCTGCAGGTGGTGCCTTTATTTGAGCTCTCTTGTCACTTTTCTTTGCTGCGGAAATTTTCTTCCTACCCTTTGTTTCAGAATACAGCGGCAGTTTCATCGTCTCTTGCTGTCGCTACTCCATTGATTGGCCATCACCCTGCTTACATTGGTTGGCTTCAGCGGCAGCATTGAGCATTTCAGCTGCATAATAATGAAGGTCATCTTCAATTTCAGCGTCCTCTTCAGCCATCCTTTCATCAGCATCTTCTTGATTTGCTGAATGTACTGCATCAAGCTCTTCCGCGAGCCTCTTGAGAACATAGTAGGCTATGTCATATTGCTGGTCACATCTCATCGCTTTCTTCTTAACCATCAAATTTAGCTGTAACAAGATGTCTTGCTTCGATAGCCTTGAGCTGCCATCCGATGGATTGTGTTGTAGTCCCTTGTATCAAAGGTTGGTTGTGATTTTGCAGTCTTTGTGTACCGTTTGAGGATATACTTGTTTGGAAATTTGGCAAGCTTCAGGTAGTCCAGTATGTTCATGATGTGAAGGCAGAACAAGCCTGCATTTTTGTGTTGAATGCAGAATACATAGTTTGTGAGCCAGCAATGAGTTTCATATATTTTGATATGATACTACTAGTTTAGCTATTTAATGAGTTTGTTTTTCCGCTCACCTGTGTGTGTCCAGAGCTTGCATTCACACTCATATATTTCATTCTCTGGGTCAGCTACAACTTGAAATTCATGCTTTGACCAGGAAAATCTTTCTTCATCATCATGGCCAGGCTTGTTGTGGTAGTACACAAGGTACTTAGTGTGCTTTGCTGTACGCTTTGCGCGAAATAGCGTGGCTTTTCTCATCCTATTCCTCATCTCGGTGTACACGACTCTTGTGTACTTGATAGACATGTCTTCCTTGTAGCCGTAAGTTATTTTTGTCACAGGATTGGTCTGCACATGTCAAAAAGTAAGATATTAGTCGAAGCAGAGTCATGGGTTTCATTTTTTTAAATTCAAAGTGCACATGTTGAAGGAAAACAGAACATGATGGGGGTGTTTTTTCTTTGTCATCATACCATGTTGGTCATTGTTTGCTCGTTCTCCTTCTGCATCCGAGTTTATATGCAAGCATTGACCCGCCTAGTAAACTTGTGTAGGTTCTGGGTCCCCTTGACAAACCCTTTCTTGAGCACGTGGTTCATGCTCTCGCTTCGTTGTGTGGAAGTCATTCTAGCACATAAAATGTTCTTGTAATATGCTGAAATCCACATCTTCCTATCACTCCACAGCTGCATAATCATCTGGTCGTTCTCGAGGGTGTACTTGTGCACGAGTTCAGCCCAGGCATCTTCAAACTCCGTTGGCATCAGCGACCAGTTTAATATAGCTGTGAACTCCTCTTTGAATGTTTTATACTTTTTGTACAGCAACGCGAGGTATTCCTTGTACTTCTTCATGACGTGCCAACGGCATAGCTTGTGGATGGTGTTTGGAAATGATTGTGGTATAGCTTTCGCCATCGATGGGCACTGGTCTGCATGAATTAAAAAAATGAAACTTGATTCTTTTTTGCACTGATGGTGAACTTATGTTGTACAAGTACTTGAACTTCACATCTAGCAGTATGGCTATCTAAGAATATCACATGTATTTTTTCTTACATCAGTGTTGCTGAACTTCTGTGGTACCAGTGCTTGAACTTCACAGGTAGCAGTAGGACTAACTAGTAGTGTCACACTCAGAAATTTTCTTAAAGCAGTGTTGTTGAACTTCTGTGGTACCAGTGCTTGAAATTCACATAAATAACTATATTTTTCTGAACATGTTACATATTTTTTCTTACAGCTTTTGTCCTTGAACTTCTGTGATTCCTGTATTTGAACTTCACATTCATCACTATTTTTTTCTAAACATGTGACAGATAATTTTGCTTTCTTGTACTGTTAGTTGGACTTCTATGCTAACGATGGTTGAACTGCTTGCTTTACATTATTTTTTAGCTAAAACCAATGTACCCAATACAGACCCATAGACTCAAAAAGATGATGAAACGTGAAGAGGTTTATTTTGAACTCACCTGTTAGAATGCAAGTTGGCTTCTTGTTGTTCATGCACCGTACAAATGTATCGAACAACCACTTGAATGAGTTTGCATCTTCGTCTCTGATAAGGGCAACAACAAATATCATTGACTGCAAGTGATGGTTTGTTCCAACAAACACTCCCAGAGGCATATGAAATCTATTGGTCTTGTATGTTGCGCCAAATGTTACGCAATCGCCAAAGTCTTGATAGGCTGCTCGGCAGCTTGCATTGGACCAAAAAATGTTTCTAATTGACTTGTCCTTGTCTACTTGTATGTCATATAAAAACTCATCATTGATTGCCTTCATGTCTTTGAAGAATGAAACAAGTTTCAGCACATCATCCAAATCATCTTTCCTTGCATTCATGGCTTTCCTGCAAATCACATGCAAACATGCATTTGTTATTTTTGCTTTCAAAGGGTTGTGACCTAGGATGTTATTTACATTTGCAGTATGTGGATGTTTGAATACTTACTGGTTTAGTAGGCCTCTGATACGTCTCCGTCGTATGTACTTTTCCAAACACTTTTGCCCTTGTTTTGGACTCTAACTTATATGATTTGAATGGAACTAACCAGGACTGGCGCTGTTTTCAGCAGAACTGTCATGATGTTGTTTTATGTCCAGAAAACAAAAGTTCTCGGAATGACCTGAAACTCCATGGAATATCTTACAATAAATAATAAAAAATCCTCGCCAAATATGAAGACCAGGGGCCCACACCCTGTCCACGAGGGTGGGGGCGCCCCCCCCTAGGGTGCGCCCCCTACCTCGTGGGCCCCCTGGAGACCTCCCGACTCCAACTCCAACTCTATATATTTGCTTTCGGGGAGAAAAAAATAGAAGAGAAGATTTCATCGTGTTTTACAATATGGAGCCGCCGCCAAGCCCTAAAACATCTCGGGAGGGCTGATCTGGAGTCTGTTCGGGGCTCCGGAGAGGGGGATTCGTCGCCGTCGTCATCATCAACCATCCTCCATCACCAATTTCATGATGCTCACCGCCGTGCGTGAGTAATTCCATCGTAGGCTTGCTGGACGGTGATGGTTTGGATGAGATTTACCATGTAATAGAGTTAGTTTTGTTAGGGTTTGATCCCTAATATCCACTATGTTCTGAGATTGATGTTGCTATGACTTTGCTATGCTTAATTCTTGTCACTAGGGCCCGAGTGCCATGATTTCAGATCTGAACCTATTATGTTTTCATCAATATATGAGAGTTCTTGATCCTATCTTGCAAGTCTATAGTCACCTATTATGTGTTATGATCCGTTAACCCTGAAGTGACAATAATCAGGATACTTATCGGTGATGACCGTAGTTTGAGGAGTTCATGTATTCACTATGTGCTAATGCTTTGTTCCAGTTCTATTAAAAGGAGGCCCTAATATCCCTTAGTTTCCATTAGGACCCCGCTGCCACGGGAGGGTAGGACAAAAGATGTCATGCAAGTTCTTTTCCATAAGCACGTATGACTATATTCGGAATACATGCCTACATTACATTGATGAATTGGAGCTAGTTCTGTGTCACCCTATGTTATGACTGTTACATGATGAACCACATCCGGCATAATTATCCATCACTGATCCGATGCCTATGAGCTTTCCATATACTGGTTTACGCTTATTTACTTTCTCGTTGCTATTGTTACAATCACTACATAATACCAAAAATATTACTTTGCTTTCATTACTCTTTTGTTACCGTTACCACCACTATCATATTACTTTGCTGCTAAACACTTTGCTGCAGATACTAAGTTTATAGGTGTGGTTGAATTGACAACTCAGTTGCTAATACTTGAGAATATTCTTGGGCTCCCCTTGTGTCGAATCAATAAATTTGGGTTGAATACTCTACCCTCGAAAGCTGTTGCGATTCCCTATACTTGTGGGTTATCAAGACTAATTTCTGGCGCCGTTGCCGAGGAGCATAGCTCTATTTTTTGAGTCACTTGGGATTTATATCTGCTGGACACTATGAAGAATTTGAAAGACGATAAGACAACAATTTATCCCTCAACTACGAGGGGAGGTAAGGAACTGCCATCTAGCTCTGCACTTGATTCACCTTATGTTATGAGTAAGCTTGCGACACCTAAACCTGCTTCTGCTATATGTTCTGATATGTCGCATGTTATTGATGATGCTACTTCTGCTATACATGATACTTATGATGAAACTACTTCTTTGCTTGATACTACTGTGCCACTTGGTGATTTTCTCGAGGAACGACTTGCTAGGGCTAGAGAGATTGAAAATATTGAATCTGATTATGATGATGAAGAATCACTTGTTATTCCTGAGGGTTATTTATTTGATCAAGAAGCTTATTTAGCTATTTTAGCTTGCAAAGATAGATATGAACTCAAAAGGTTATTAGCTAAATGGAATAAGCAATCTCTAAATGCTAGGATGAAACCTGGCCCTGCTTTTGCTACTTCACCTATCTGTGTTACTGATAAGGATTATGAATTCTCTGTTGATCCTGATATAATTACTTTAGTTGAATCTGATCCTTTTCATGGCTATGAATCTAAAACTGTTGTGGCACATCTTACTAAATTAAATGATATAGCCACCCTGTTCACTAATGATGAGAGATCTCGCTACTTTTATATCCTTGAAATATTTCTGTTCTCATTAAAGGGTGATGCTAAGATATGGTTTAATTCTCTTGATCCTGGTTGTGTGCGTAACCCCCAGGATATGATTTACTACTTCTCTGCTAAATATTTCCCTGCTCATAAGAAACAAGCTGCTTTAAAGGAAATATACAACTTTGTGCAAATTAAAGAAGAGAGTCTCCCACAAGCTTAAGAAAAATGAAATACTTGATATCTTTTATAATGGACTAACCGATGCTTCCAGAGATTACCTGGATAGTTGTGCTGGTTCTCTTTTCAGGGAAAGAACACCGGATGAAGCTGAAATCTTATTGAATAATATGTTGACAAATGAAAATAATTGGGCACCTCCTGAGCCAGCTCTTGCTCCAATTAATGATCCTATTCCTAAACCAACTCCGAAGAAGAGAGGTGTTCTATTTCTCAGTCTCGAAGATATGCAAGAGGCAAAGAAATCTATGAAAGAAAATGGTATTAAAGCTGAAGATGTTAAGAATTTACCTCCTATTAAAGAAATACATGGTCTTAATTTACCGCCTGCCGAAGAAACATATGATCTTGATCCTTTACTTATTGAAGAACCTCCAGACCTCGATAAGCCGACACAGGTAGTAAAGGTAAATTCTCTCTATAGATATGATAGAGCTGAAATCCCTCCTACTAAAATTGCTAGTCAATGCTTGGATGAGTTTGACAATTTTATGTTTAAGAAAGAAGACTTCAATGCTTATTTTGGTAGACAATTAAAACAAGATGCTGATATGATTAAATACTTGGGTGATTATATGGCTAATATTAGAGGTGAACTTAAACTTGTTAGCAAACATGCTTCTATGGTTACCACTCAAGTAGAACAAGTACTTAAAGCTCAAAAGGAATTACTCAATGAGATGAATAGTAAGAAAAATGATTATGATGTTAAAGTGGCTACTAGAACTGGTAGAATGACTCAGGAACCTTTGTATCCTGAAGGCCACCCTAAGAGAATTGAGAAAGATTCTCAGAGAAATAATATTGATGCACCTAGTTCTTCTAAAAAGAAGAAAAAGAAAAATGATAGAACTGTGCAAACTTCTAGTGAAACTATTGCTGAACCACCTGATAATCCAAATGATATCTCTATGTCTGATGCTGAAACACAATCTGGCAATGAACATGAACCTAATGAAAATGTTAATGATGATGTTCATAATGATGCTCAACCTAGTAATGATAATGATGTAGAAATTGAACCTGTTGTTGATCTTGATAACCCACAATCAAAGAATCAACGTTACGATAAGAAAGACTTTGTTGCTAGTAAACATGGTAAAGAAAGAGAGCCTTGGGTTCATAAACCCATGCCTTTTCCTCCCAAACCATCCAAGAAAAAGGATGATGAGGATTTTGAGCGCTTTGCTGAAATGATTAGACCTATCTTTTTGCGTATGCGATTGACTGATATGCTCAAAATGAATCCTTATGCTAAGTACATGAAAGATATTGTTACAAATAAAAGAAAGATACCAAAAGCTGAAATTTCCACCATGCTTGCTAATTATACTTTTAAGGGTGGAATACCAAAGAAACTTGGAGATCCAGGAGTACCTACTATACCATGCTCCATTAAAAGAAACTATGTTAAAACTGCTTTATGTGATCTTGGAGCCGGTGTTAGTGTTATGCCTCTCTCTTTATATCGTAGACTTGACTTGAATAAGTTGACACCTACTGAAATATCTTTGCAAATGGCTGATAAATCAACTGCTATACCTGTCGGTATTTGTGAGGATGTGCCTGTTGTGGTTGCAAACGTTACTATTTTGACGGACTTTGTTATTCTTAATATTCCCGAGGACGATAGTATGTCTATTATTCTTGGAAGACCTTTTCTTAATCCTGCAGGGGCTGTTATTGATTGCAACAAAGGCAATGTCACTTTTCATGTTAATGGTAATGAGCATATGGTACACTTTCCGAGGAAATAACCTCAAGTTCATAGTATCAATTCTATCAGAAAAATTCCATCGATTATATTTGGAGGTTTTGAATTTTCTCTTCCTACTGTCAAGAAGAAATATGATATACTTGATATTGGGGATGTGCATATCCCCGTTGAGGTAACATAGTGTTATTCGAAATTTCTCCGGTTTCATGTTAATCAGAATGAGTTTGTTAACAAGACTTGATCAACCTTGTTAGTGGATTCCTTTTGATGAGCATGAGATGGATGAAACTAGAAGCACAACCTTTTGTACCCTCTCTATACTTTTTGTTATTTAGTTGAAATAAAGTAAAAATAGTATTTTTCTATCTGTTTCCTGATTTATCCGTGCAATATAAAAATGTCCCGAAAATAAAAGTCCTCAGAATGACATGCTAATTTAATATGATTTTTTCGGGAATATTTGAGGATTTATGGTGCAAAAATTACCGCGGGGGGGGGGGAGCTGCCACCTGGTCACGAGGGTGGAGGGCGTGCCCTACCCCCCTGGGCGTGCTCCCTGCCTCGTGGGCCCACGGTGGCCCTCCTCCACTTATTCCTGCACCCATCCTCTTCTTCTTCCTCCCACAAACACGAAAAACCAACTCAAGCACGAGTTCCAGCCCTCTTTGCTGCCATTTTCGATCTCCTTGGTCAAAGCACCTCTCACAAAACTGCTTGGGGAGATTGTTCCTTGGTATGTGACTCCTCCATTGATCCAATTAGTTTTTGTTCTAGTGCTTTACTCATTGCAAATTGTTGCTGCTTAGGTGACCCTATTCTTGAGCTTGCATGTCAAATTTATATGGTCAAAAGTAGTTTTGATGCATGATATAAGCCCTAGGCACTTGTAGGAGTAGTTGCTATCAATATTATTGAGTTTGGTTTACTTTTATTTGAAGTTACTAAAAATTTCAGAATTTTTTAGAAAATGATGAGGAGACTTTTGAGGGGCTCATCGAGCCAAAGCTCGAAGGAGGAGGCACCGAAGCCTAAGTATAATTTGCCTCGCACCGCGGAGGTTCGGCCGTGTGAATGGCCTTCCGAGGATTTCTTAAGAGCAGCCGGGATTTATGAAGATTTTCATGAGTTGGCCCAGACTGCAGGCCTTACCGCTTTCCTCCACGACCAATGCGATCAGTATCTCTTGCTCACAAATACCTTTGTGCAAAACTTTCATTTTCATTCTAGGAACTCACCACCTACGATGGAATTTCATTTATATGATGAGCATAAGGAGATGTCACTTTATGATTTCTGTCGGATTTGTTTAGTCCCTTTGGGGGGCAAGACAGAAGAACCACATCGTGATGATGTGGAGGGATTTATTGACACTATCACTGTAGGGGAAACAAGGAAGGTTTCCGATGCACGAATCACTAGCATACATTTTCCTGTTTTACGCTACTTTGCAGTATTTGCTAGTCGTTGCTTAATTGGTCGCGGAAACTGTGGAAACATGAGTATCCCTGGTATTATCATTTTGCACCATGGCTTATACGGTGATAACTCTTTTAGTATGGGCAGCATTATTGCTAGACGGATAATTATGAACTGTACTAAGGGTCCCATCTTTGGAGGCATTTATGCTTCACGCCTAGCTGCACATTTTAACATACCTATTAGGCATGCTGAGAAGGAAGAGAAAGTGCTGTCCCGTGTTTATTTAGATTATAAAAGTATGGTAGCACATGATTTTATTGTTAAGAATAGGGAAGGAGAGCTTAAATATCAATTGTTCTTTAATAAACATCATCCTGAGACTATTACCTTGCCTGCTCCTTCTTTGTTTGATTTGACTGTAGGCACGTACCTTGTTCCGTTGGCGGCTATTCACGCCTACCGGAACCCTGCACCAGCCCCGGAACCGAAACCACAAGAGGAGCTTCCACGACAGTCTGTTTATTCTTGGGATCCAGAGATGGCTATCAGCCAATGGCAGTCAGAGTCTTCTTCGTCGCAGCACGACCCCAGCTACACCTACGGGTATCCGCCAGGGTATCCCTGGCAATAAACCAACTTAGACCAAAAGCCTAAGCTTGGGGGAGTACGTATTTCTCACCGACATTACATTTATGTTCACACACTCATTGCTAGATGTCGGTGTTCATACTTTTTCATTGTATCATCCATGCTAGTTTATTTCCTTTTATGCTTTATTCTTGTGTGTTTGATAAACCTTAAGAAAAACCAAAAAAATTAGTAGTAGTTTACTTTTCTTGTTGTAGTAATAATTAAAAATAAAACCCAAAAATATTTCTCGTTCTTCTTTTGCTTGTTGGGAGCTTTCCCGTGTAAATAGTTTTATTCTTTTCTTTGGGGGTCAGTAGGAGAAGACTGTGATTAAATTGTTGAAGTGGCTCTTATATGCTTTATTGTTGATTTAACCAAGAGCCCATATTGCTTTGTCTTCTCCTGTTTATTGAATGCTCGCAGATTCCAGCTTAGTCCAATCCACGTGCACTCTTATTATTATTCACATCGTTCGGTCATGCAAGTGAAAGGCAATTATGATGATATATGATGGAATGACTAAGATGAGAAAAGCTGGTATGAACTCGACCTCTTTTGTTTTTGTAAATATGATGAGTTCATCGTTCTTGATTCAGCTTGTTATGAATAAACATGTTTGCGATGACAATTAGAGATCATAGTTGCTTGTGCCATGCTTGATTAGCTATGAGTTATAATGGTTTACCTTGCGTGCCAACATGCTATTGAGATGGTTATGATGTGGTATGATGGGGTGGTATCCTCCTTTGAATGATTTAAGTGACTTGACTTGGCACATGTTCCCGCATGTAGTTGAAACAAATCACCATAGCCTTCACGATATTTATGTTCATGGTGGATTATATCCTACTCATGCTTGCATCCAATGTTTATTAATTTTAATGCATGTACATGGCTGTTGTCGCTCTTTGGTTGGTCGCTTCCTAGTCTTTTGCTAGCCTTCACCTGTACTAAGCAGGAATACTGCTTGTGCATCCAATCCCTTAAACCCCAAAGTTATTCTAGATGAGTCCACTATACCTTCCTATATGCGGTATCTACCTACCGTTCCAAGTAAATTTGTATGTGCCAAACTCTAAACCTTCAAATAATCATCATGTTTTGTATGCTCGAATAGCTCATGTATCAACTAGGGTTGTCTGTATCTTCCACGCCAGGCGGGTTATTCTCAAGAGGAGTGGACTCCGCTCCTCACTCACGAGAAAATGGCTGGTCACCGGGATGCCCAGTCCCATGCTTTATGCAAACTAAATCAGAATAATTGCAAAACAAAACTCCCCCTGGGACTGTTGTTAGTTGGAGGAACTCGTTGTTTCGAGCAAGCCATGGATTAATGTTTGTTGGTGGAGGGGGAGTATAAACTTTACCATTCTGTTTGGGAACCGCCTATAATGTGTGTAGCATGGAAGATATCGCCATCTCTTGGTTGTTATGTTGACAATGAAAGTATACCGCTCAAAATATTATTCACCTCTATTTCAAAACCGAGCTCTGGCACCTCTACAAATCCCTGCTTCCCTCTGCGAAGGGCCTATCTATTTACTTTTATGTTGAGTCATCACCCTCTTATTAAAAGCACTAGCTGGAGAGCGCAGCTGTCATTTGCATTCATCACTATTAATTTATATTGGGTGTGACTATGATTGGATCTCTTTTACCATGAATTACAATGTCTAGTCAGTCCTTGATCTTTAAAGGTGCTCTGCATTTATGTTTTGCGGTCTCAAAAAGGGCTAGCGAGATACCATCTTGTTATATCATATTATGATTATTTTGAGAAAGTGTTGTCATCCGAGATTTATTATTATGGCTTGCTAGTTGATTATGCTATTGATATGGGTAATCATGAGAACTGAGAATTATTGCAAATGTGGTTAGTTATAATCTTTGCTGAAAACTTGAATGCTAGCTTGACATATTTATAACAACAAGAGCAAACAGAGTTTGTAAAAGTTTTTCTTTATTTCTTTTAGTTTCTCAACTGAATTGCTTGAGGACAAGCAAAGGTTTAAGCTTGGGGGAGTTGATACGTCTCTGTCGTATCTACTTTTCCAAACACTTTTGCCCTTGTTTTGGACTCTAACTTGTATGATTTGAATGGAACTAACCAGGACTGACGCTGTTTTCAGCAGAACTGCCATGATGTTGTTTTATGTGTAGAAAACAAAAGTTCTCGGAATGACCTGAAACTCCACAGAATATCTTACAATAAATAATAATAAAATCCTCGCCAAAGATGAAGACTAGGGGGCCCACACCTTGTCCACGAGGGTGGGGGGCGCCCCCCTAGGGCGCGCCCCCCTACCTCGTGGGCCCCCTGGAGACCTCCCGACTCCAACTCCAACTATATATATTTGCTTTCGGGGAGAAAAAAATAGAAGAGAAGATTTCATCGTGTTTTATGATACGGAGCCACCGCCAAGTGATACGTCTCCAACGTATCTATAATTTTTGATTGCTCCATGCTATATTATCTACTGTTTTGGACTATATTGGGCTTTATTTTCCACTTTTATATTATTTTTGGGACTAACCTATTAACCGGAGGCCCAACCCAGAATTGTTGTTTTTTGCCTATTTCAGTATTTCGAAGAAACGGAATATCAAACGGAGTCCAAACGGAATAAAACCTTCGGGAACGTGATTTTCTCACCGAACGTGATCCATGAGACTTGGACCCTACTCCAAGGAGTCAAAGAGGCGGTCACGAGGGTGGGGGACGCCCCCCTTAGGATGCGCCCCCTGCCTCGTGGGCCCCTCGGTGCTCCACCGACGTACTCCTTCCTCCTATATATACCTACGTACCCCCAAATGATTAGAACGGGAGCCAAAAACCTAATTCCACCACCGCAACTTTCTGTATTCACGAGATCCCATCTTGGGGCCTGTTCCCGAGCTTCGCCGGAGAGGGCCGTCATCATGGAGGGCTTCTACATCATCATAGCCTCTCCGATGAAGTGTGAGTAGTTTACCTCAGACCTTCGGGTCCATAGTTAGTAGCTAGATGGCTTCTTCTCTCTTTTTGGATCTCAATACAAAGTTCTCCCCCTCTCTTGTGGAGATCTATTCGATGTAATCTTCTTTTGCGGTGTGTTTGTTGAGATCGATGAATTGTGGGTTTATGATCAAGTCTATCTATGAATAATATTTGAATCTTCTCTGAATTCTTTTATGTATGATTGGTTATGTTTGCAAGTCTCTTTGAATTATCCGTTTGGTTTGGCCAACTAGATTGGTAGTTATTGCCATGGGAGAAGTGCTTAGCTTTGGGTTTGATCTTGCGGTGTCCTTTCCAAGTGACAGAAGGGGCAGCAAGGCACGTATTGTATCGTTGCCATCGAGGATAACAAGATGGGGTTTATTTCATATTGCATGAATTTATCTCTCTACATCATGTCATCTTGCTTAAGGCGTTATTCTATTTTTAACTTAATACTCTAGATGCATGCTGGATAGCGGTCGATGAGTGGAGTAATAGTAGTAGATGCAGAATTGTTTCGGTCTACTTATCACGGACGTGATGCCTATATACATGATCATGCCTAGATATTCTCATAACTATGCTCAATTTTGTCAATTGCTTAACAGTAATTTGTTCACCCACCGTAGAATACTTATGCTCTTGAGAGAAGCCACTAGTGAAACCTATGGCCCCCGGGTCTATTCTCATCATATCAATCTCCATCACTTTAATCTTGTTTGATTTTTACTTTACCTTTACTTTTTTACTTTGCATCTTTATACCAAAAATACCAAAAATATTATATCTATCAAATCTCACTCTCGTAAGTGACTGTGAAGGGATTGACAACCCCTAGTCACGTTGGTTGCGAGTAGCTATCGTTTTGTGCAGGTACGAGGGACTTGAGCGTGGCCTGCTACTGGATTGATACCTTGGTTCTCAAAAACTGAGGGAAATACTTACGCTACTCTGCTGCATCATCCCTTCCTCTTCGGGGAAAACCAACGCAAGCTCAAGACGTAGCAAGAAGGATTTCTGGCGCCGTTGCCGGGGAGTCTATGCAAAAAGTCAACATACCAAGTACCCATCACAATCCCTATCTCTCGCATTACATTATTTTCCATTTGCCTCTTGTTTTCCTCTCCCCCACTTCACCCTTGCCGTTTTATTCGCCCTCTCTCTCTATCCTCCCTCTCTATTTGCCTCTTTTTGCCCGATTGCTTTTTGTTTGCCCATGTGTTGGATTGCTTGTTTGTCGCGATGGCTAAAGATACTACCAAATTGTGTGACTTCACCAATACCAATAATAATGATTTCCTTAGCACTCCGATTGCTCCTCTTGCCAATACTGAATCTTGTGAAATCAATACTGCTTTGTTGAATCTTGTTATGAAAGATCCATTCGCCGGCCTTCCTAGTGAAGATGCTGCTACTCATCTGAAAAGCTTCGTTGGTTTATGTGATATGCAAAAGAAAAAAGATGTTGATAATAATGTCGTTAAATTGAAGCTATTTCCTTTTTCTCTTAGAGATCGTGCTAAAGCTTGGTTTTCGTCTTTGCCTAAAAATAGTATTGATTCTTGGAACAAGTGCAAATATGCTTTTATCTCTAAGTATTTCCCTCCCGCTAAGATCATCTCTCTTAGAAATGATATTATGAACTTTAAGCAACTTGATCATGAACATGTTGCACAAGCTTGGGAGAGAATGAAATTAATGATACGTAATTGCCCTACTCATGGTTTGAGTTTGTGGATGATTATACAAAAAATTTATGCCGGATTGAATTTTGCTTCTAGAAATCTTTTAGATTCGGCCGCGGGAGGCACTTTTATGGAAATCACTTTAGGAGATGCTACTAAACTCCTAGATAATATTATGGTTAATTATTCTCAATGGCATATGGAAAGATTTTCTAATAAAAAGTGCATGCGATAGAAGAAATCAATGTTTTGAGTGGAAAGATGGATGAACTTATGAAATTATTTGCTACTAAGAGTGTTTCTTCCAATCCTAATGATATGCCTTTGTCTACTTTGATTGAGAATAACAATGAATCTATGGATGTGAATTTTGTTGGTAGGAATAATTTTGGTAACAACGCTTATAGAGGGAATTTTAATCCTAGGCCATATCCTAGTAATCCTTCTAATAATTATGGGAATTCCTACAACAACTCTTATGGAAATTATAATAAGATGCCCTCTGAATTTAAGAATAGTGTTAAAGAGTTTATGAATTCACAAAAGAATTTTAATGCTTTGCTTGAAGAGAAATTGCTTAAAGTTGATGATTTGGCTAGAAACGTTGATAGAATTTCTCTTGAGATTGATTCTTTAAAGATTATATCTATTCCTCCTAAGCATGATATCAATGAGTCTCTCAAAGCCATGAGAATCTCCATTGATGAGTGCAAGGAAAGAACCGCTAGGATGCGTGCTTCTAAAGATGCCTTTATTAAAGCGTGTTCTTCCAATTCCTATGAAAATCAAGATGAAGATCTAAAAGTTATTGATGTGTCACCTATTAAATCTTTGTTTTGCAATATGAATCTTGATGAAACTTAATATGATCTTCCTTTACCTAGAAGGCGTTCTAAAAATTCGGAGTATTTAGATCTTTATGATGAAATTGATCAAAGTGGGATTGGAAGAAATAAAAATCTAGATGTTGTTAAACCCACTATATTGGATTTCAAGGAATTTAATTATGAAAATTGCTCTTTAATTGATTGTATTTCCTTGTTGCAATCCGTGCCAAATTCTCCACATGCTTATAGTCAACATAAAGCCTTCACCGAACATATTGTTGATGCCTTGATGCAATCTTATGAAGAAAAACTTGAGTTGAAAGTTTCTATCCCTAGAAAACTCTATGATGAGTGGGAACCAACTATTAAAATTAAAATTAAAGATCATGAGTTTTATGCTTTGTGTGATTTGGGTGCTAGTGTCTCTACTATTCCCAAGACTTTGTGTGATTTGCTAGATTTCCGTAATTTTGATGATTGCTCTCTAAACTTGCATCTTGTGGATTCTACTATTAAGAAACCTATGGGAAGGATTAAAGATGTTCTTATTGTTGCAAACAGGAATTATGTGCCCATAGATTTCATTGTTCTTGATATAGATTGCAATCCTTCTTGCCCTATTATTCTTGGTAGACCTTTCCTTAGAACGGTTGGTGCGATTATTGATATGAAGGAAGGGAATATTAGATTTCAATTTCCATTAAAAAGGGCATGGAACACTTTCCTAGAAAGAAAATAAATTGCCATATGAAACTATCATGAGAGCTACTTATGGATTGCCTACCAAAGATGGCAATACCTAGATCTATCCTCGCTTCTATGCCTAGCTAGGGGCGTTAAACGATAGCGCTTGTTGGGAGGCAACCCAATTTTATTTTTATTCCTTGATTTTTGCTCCTGCTTAGTAATAAATAAATTATTTAGCCTCTTTTTTTGGTTGTGTTTTTTTGGTGTTTAATTAGTGTTTGTGCCAAGTAGAACCGTTGGGAAGACTTGGGGAAAGTCTTGTTGAACTTGCTGTAAAAAACAGAAACTCTAGCGCTCACGAGAACTGCTGTCATTTTTATTTGAAGAGTGCTATTTAGTTAATTATTTTCTCAGATGATTAATAGATAAATTCCTCACGTCCAGCAATTTATTTTAGAATTTTTGTGGTTCCAGATCTTGCGCTAGCTACAGATTACTACAGACTGTTCTGTTTTTGACAGATTCTGTTTTTCGTGTGTTGTTTGCTTATTTTGATGAATCTATGGTTAGTAAAATAGTTTATAATCCATAGAGAAGTTGGAATACAGTAGGTTTAACACCAATATAAATAAAGAATGAGTTAATTACAGTACCTTGAAGTGGTCTTTTGTTTTCTTTCGCTAACGGAGCTCACGAGTTTTCTACTTTAAGTTTTGTGTTGTGAAGTTTTCAAGTTTTGGGTGAATTCTTTTGATAGATTATGGAACAAGGAGTGGAAAGAGCCTAAGCTTGGGGATGCCCATGGCACCCCCAATATAATCCAAGGACACCAAGAAGTCAAAGCTAGGGGATGCCCCGGAAGGCATCCCCTCTTTCGTCCACTTCCATCGGTAATTTACTTGGAGTTATATTTTTATTCACCAACATGATATGTGTTTTGCTTGGAGCGTCTTGTATTATTTGTGTCTTTGTGTCTTAGTATGCCACAATCATCCTTGCTGTACACACCTTTTGAGAGAGCCATACATGAATTAAAATTTGATAGAATACTCTATGCGCTTCACTTATATCTTTTTGAGCTAAGTAGTTTTACTCTATGCGCTTCACTTATATCTTTTTGAGCTAAGTAGTCTTGCTCTATGTGCTTCACTTATATCTTTTGAGCTATGTAGTTTTGCTCTATGTGCTTCACTTATATCTTTTTGAGCTAAGTAGTTTTGCTCTATGTGCTTCACTTATATCTTTTGAGCGCTATAATTTTGCTCTATGTGCTTCACTTAGATCTTTTAGAGCACGGTGGTGGATTTGTTTTAAAGAAACTATTGATCCCTCATGCTTCACTTAAATTATGCTTGAAGTATTATTATTTTTATGTCAATATAAACTTTTGTCTTGATATGAATATTCAGATTCGAAAGATTCAAGACAAAAGTTTATATTGACATAAAAATAATAATACTTCAAGCATACTAACAAAGCAATTATGTCTTCTCAAAATAACATGGCCCAAGAAAGTTATCCCTACAAAATCATATAGTCTGGCTATGCCCTATGTTCACCACACAAAGTATTTAAATCATGCACAACCCCGATGACAAGCCAAGCAATTGTTTCATACTCTAACTTTTTCAAAACTTTTTCAATCTTCACGCAATACATGAGTGTGAGCCATGGACATAGCACTATAGGTGGAATAGAAAGGTGGTTGTGGAGAAGACAAAAAGGAGAAGATAGTCTCACATCAACTAGGCGTATCAACGGGCTATGGAGATGCCCATCAATATATATCAATGTGAGTGAGTAGGGATTACCATGCAACGGATGCACTAGAGCTATAAGTGTATGAAAGCTCAAAAAGAAACTAAGTGGGTGTGCATCCAACTCGCTTGCTCACGAAGACCTAGGGCATTTTTAGGAAGCCCATCATTGGAATATACAAGCCAAGTTCTATAATGAAAGATTCCCACTACTATATGAAAGTGACAACATAGGAGACTCTCTACCATGAAGATCATGGTGCTACTTTGAAGCACAAGTGTGGTAAAAGGATAGTAGCGTTGCCCCTTCTCTCTATTTCTCTCATTTTTTGTTTTTTTTGTTTTTTGGGGCCATCTATTTTTTTATGGCCTCTTTTTTCTCTTTTTTTTATTTTTCGTCGGGGGTCTCATCCCGACTTGTGGGGGAATCATAGTCTCCATCAACCTTTCCTCACATAGGACAATGCTCTAATAATGATGACCATCACACTTTTATTTACTTACAACTCAAGAATTACAACTCGATACTTAGAACAAAATATGACTCTATGTGAATGCCTCCGGCGGTGTACCGGGATGTGCAATGACTCATGAGTGACATGTATGAAAGAATTATGAATGGTGGCTTTTCCACAAATACGATGTCAACTACATGATCATGCAAAGCAGTATGATAATGATGAAGCGTGTCATAGTAAACGGAATGGTGGAAAGTTGCATGGCAATATATCTCGGAATGGCTATGCAAATGCCATAATAGGTAGGTATGGTGGCTGTTTTTAGGAAGGTAAATGGTGGGTTTATGGTACCGGCAAAAGCTGCGCGGTACTAGAGAGGCTGACAATGGTGGAAGGGTGAGAGTGCGTATAATCCATGGACTCAACATTAGTCATAAAGAACTCACATACTTATTGCAAAAATCTATTAGCTATTGAAACAAAGTACTACACGCATGCTCCTAGGGGGATAGATTGGTAGGAAAAGACCATCGCTCATCCCCGACCGCCACTCATAAGGAAGACAAATAAAAAAATAAATCATGCTCCGACTTCATCACATAACGGTTCACCATACGTGCATGCTACGGGAATCACAAACTTTAGCACAAGTATCTCTCAAATTCACAACTACTCAACTAGCATGACTCTAATATCACCATCTTCATATCTCAAAACAATCATCAAGTATCAAACTTCTCATAGTATTCAATGCACTTTATATGAAAGTTTTTATTATATCCCTCTTGGATGCCCATCATACTAGGACTAAATTCATAACCTAAGAAAATTACCATGCTGTTTAAGACTCTCAAAATAATATAAGTGAAGCATGATAGTTCAACAATTTCTTCAAAATGAAACCACCACCGTTCTCTAAAAAGATATAAGTGAAGCACTAGAGCAAATGACAAACTACTCCGAAAGATATAAGTGAAGATCAATGAGTAGTCGAATAATTATGCAACTATGTGAAGACTATCTAACATTTAAGAATTTCAGATCTTGGTATATTATTCAAGCAGCAATCAAAACAAAATAAAATAAAATGATGCTCCAAGCAAAACACATATCATGTGGTGAATAAAAATATAGCCTCAAGTAAAGTTACCGATGAACGAAGACGAAAGAGGGGATGCCATCCGGGGCATCCCCAAGCTTAGGCTATTGGTTGTCCTTGAATATTTCCTTGGGGTGCCTTGGGAATCCCCAAGATTAGGCTCTTTCCACTCCTTATTCCATAGTCCATCGAATCTTTACCCACAACTTGAAAACTTCACAACACAAAACTTAACAGAAAACTCGTAAGCTCCGTTAGTATAAGAAAATAAATCACCACTTAGGTACTGTTGTGAACTCATTCTAAATTCATATTGGTGTAATATCTACTGTATTCCAACTTCTCTATGGTTCATACCCTCCTATACTACTCATAGATTCATCAAAATAAGCAAACAACACAATAAAAACAGAATATGTCAAAAACAGAACAGTCTGTAGTAATCTGTATTATTCGAATAATTATGTCACTCCAAAAATTCTGAAATAAATTGGTGGACCTGAGGAATTTTTCTATTAATCATATGCAAAAAGAATCAACCTAAACACACTCTCCAGTAAAAACTGCCAGCTAATCTCGTGAGCGCAAAAGTTTCTGTTTTTTACAACAAGATCGCAAAGACTTCACCCCAGGTCTTCCCAATGGTTCTACTTGGCACAAACACTAATTAAGACATAAAACCACATCTAAACAGAGGCTAGATGAATTATTTATTACTAAACAGTAAAAAAAAGCAAAGAACAAAAATAAAATTGGGCTGCCTCCCAACAAGCGCTAACGTTTAACGCCCCTAGCTAGGCATGATGATTTAATGATGCTCACATAAAAGATAAGAATTGAAACATAAAGAGAGCATCATGAAGAATATGACTAGCACATTTAAGTCTAACCCACTTCCTATGCATATGGATTTTGTGAGCAAAAAATTTATGGGAACGAGAATCAACTTGCATATGAAGGTAAAGTAAGGATAACTTCAAGATTTTCAACACATAGAGAGGAAACTTGATATTATTGCAATTCTTACAAGCATATATTCCTCCCACATAATAATTTTCAGTAGCATCATGAATGAATTCAACAATATAACTATCACGTAAAGCATTCTTTTCATGATCTACAAGCATAGAATTTTTATTACTCTCCACATAAGCAGATTTCTTCTCATGAATAGTAGTGGGAGCAAACTCAACAAAATAACTATCATGTGAGGCATAATCCAATTGAAAATTAAAATAACAATGACAAGTTTCATGGATATCATTATTCTTTATAGCATACATGCCATCACAATAATCATCATAGATAGCAACTTTGTTCTCATAATCAATTGGAACCTCTTCCGAAATAGTGGATTCATCACTAAATAAAGTCATGACCTCTCCATATCCACTTTCATAATTATCACAATAAGATTCAACACCCGCCAAAATAGTGGGATCATTACTTTCTAAAGTTGACACTCTTTCAAACCCACTTTCATCAACATAATCATCACAAATAGGAGGCATGCTATCATCATAATAAATATTCTCATCAAAACTTGGGGGACAAAAAATATCATCTTCATCAAACATAGCATCCCAAAGCTTGTGGCTTTGCATATCATTAGAATCATGGATATTCAAGGACTTCATACTAACAACATTGCAATCATGCTCACCATTCAAATATTTAGTGCCAAACATTTTAATACATTCTTCTTCTAACACTTTGGCACAATTATCGGAATATTTATTTTCACGAAAAACATTAAAAAGATGAAGCATATGAGGAAACCTTAATTCCATTTTTTGTAGTTTTCTTTTATAAACTAAACTAGTGATAAAACAAGAAACTAAAATATTTGATTGCAAGATCTAAAGATATACCTTCAAGCACTAACCTCCCCGGCAACGGCGCCAGAAAAGAGCTTGATGTCTACTACACAACCTTCTTCTTGTAGACGTTGTTGGGCCTCCAAGTGCAGAGGTTTGTAGGACAGTAGCAAATTTCCCTCAAGTGGATGACCTAAGGTTTATCAATCCGTGGGAGGCGTAGGATGAAGATGGACTCTCTCAAACAACCCTGCAACCAAATAACAAAGAGTCTCTTGTGTCCCCAACACACCCAATACAATGGTAAATTGTATAGGTGCACTAGTTCGGTGAAGAGATGGTGATACAAGTGCAACATGGATGGTAGATATAGGTTTTTGTAATCTGAAAATATAAAAATAGCAAGGTAACTAATGATAAAAGTGAGTGTATACGGTATTGCAATGCTAGGAAACAAGGCCTAGGGTTCATACTTTCACTAGTGCAAGTTCTCTCAACAATAATAAAATAATTGGATCATATAACTATCCCTCAACATGCAACAAAGAGTCACTCCAAAGTCAATAATAGCGGAGAACAAACGAAGAGATTATTGTAGGGTACGAAACCACCTCAAAGTTATCCTTTCTGATTGATCTATTCAAGATTCCGTAGTAAAATAACACGAAGCTATTCTTTCCGTTCAATCTATCCTAGAGTTCGTACTAGAATAACACCTTAAGACACAAATCAACCAAAACCCTAATGTCACCTAGATACTCCAATGTCACCTCAAATAACCGTGGGTATGATTATATGATATGCATCACACAATCTCAGATTCATCTATTCAACCAATACAAAGAACTTCAAAGAGTGCCCCAAAGTTTCTACCGGAGAGTCAAGACGAAAATGTGTGCCAACCCCTATGCATAAGTTCACGAGGTCACGAAACTCGCAAGTTGATCACCAAAACATACATCAAGTGGATCACGTGATATCCCATTGTCACCACAGATAAGCACGTGCAAGACATACATCATGTGTTCTCAAATCCTTAAACACTCAATCCGATAAGATAACTTCAAAGGGAAAACTCAATACATTACAAGAGAGCAGAGGGGGAGAAACATCATAAGATCCAACTATAATAGCAAAGCTCGTGATACATCAAGATCATGTCAAATCAATAACACGAGAGAGAGAGACAGAGAGAGACAGAGAGCGAGAGAGAGATCAAACACATAGCTACTGGTACATACCCTCAGCCCTGAGGGTGAACTACTCCCTCCTCATCATGGAGAGCGCCGGGATGATGAAGATGGCCACCGGAGAGGGATTCCCCCCTCCGGCAGGGTGCCCGAACGGGTCTAGACTGGTTTTCGGTGGCTACAGAGGCTTGCGGCGGCGGAACTCCCGATCTAGGTTTCTTTCTAGAAGTTTTGGATATATATAAGAGGTGTTGGAGTCGGGAACAAGTCAGGGGGTCCTCGAGGCGGCCACGAGGTAGGGGGGCGCGCCCAGGGGGGTAGGGCGCCCCCACCCTCGTGGGTGCTTCGGGACTCTTCTGGCCCATCTCCGGTACTCCATGGGCTTCTTCTGGTCCAAAAATAATCTCCATGAAATTTCAGGTCAATTGGACTCTGTTTGATTTTCCTTTTCTGCGATATTCAAAAACAAGGAAAAAAACAGAAACTGGCACTGGGCTCTAGGTTAATAGGTTAGTCCAAAAAATCATATAAAATAACATATAAATGCATATAAAACATCCTAGATGGATAATATAATAGCATGGAACAATAAAAATTATAGATACGTTGAAGACGTATCACCCGATGAACCCTACGCACCCATGGAGGAGCCCCCACCCCAGCCTCCCCACGAGCCCTTCATCTCTGCAGCGTCGGTGGCCGTCGAATCCTGGCACTAACCGCTCGGGTACACCCCTCATCCAGTGATCATGTCGCGCCGAGACGTCCCGCGTACACTGCGCCTCCAAACCAGTCCCCTCTCCTTCCCCGTACCCACCTCCCTCCTCCTCTCTGATGCAGGCTAGTGCGAGCATCTTGTTGACTTTCCCCCTCCCACCGCTGCTCCGGCGACGGTGCCACCCGGCTGCCCCACTTCCCCCTCCCTTACATCACCATCCCGAGTTCCACCCTCCATTGGATCGACACCGGCCCTACACCCCATAACCTCCACCACGCGCCGACGATTGTGGATGCGACTCCAGGAGCTCCTCGCTCAGCTGCGCCGTGCCCAGATTTGTGGTGGACTGCGGCAGCAGCGGCGGCACAGTCATGCATCCACGAAACAAAAATCAATGATTGCTTTTTTTTTCAGTGCATGCCGTGTACTCGAGCGGTTCAGCTCACCTTCGGGCTGAAGTTGGGTTGGGTGGTTGATGGAGCTATGAGCTAGTGGCCTCGATTATTTTAGCATCTATCGATCTCCTCCTCCAATTGGAGGCTTTTCTTCAGATAACCCACTCACCACCATGCGTCTTTCCATCGTAAGCCTGATTCGACTTTTATACCTTCCGATTGTAGAACAAGATGACACTTTGTGGACTGATCTTCCATGTTCACATGTTTGGGTAGACTAGTACGCGCATCGCATGTACTGCTGCTAGTTCACGGGGAAAAATAATGGATGGTGTGCCTTGAAAAGAAAAAGGGAAATGGCCGGTGGTACATCGTTTTCCTTTGCTGATATGATGTGGACCTAATGCTTGGACCGGGTATAATAATCTTGGTTGTAGATAGATAGAAAAATGATTTAGCGGTGAAATTGTTCCAGCCTACAGGTTAACGGATCTAATCTGTCAAACTTAGCTTGCATAATTTATACACCAGATGCATATACTATGGGTCTATGGCTAACAGCCTATGTATTTGTGCTGGATGAGTTGCTCATGTTTCTTGTATCATCATTTCCGCGAGGCTACGGGTTGCCATATGGCTGTGCTGATGAACACATAGTAGGACTTGCAATTCTTTTTTCTTTTCTCGCTAGAAAGGTACTAGTAGATGATATAATAACTAAAGAGAAAGCACCAGAATGCAGCCCGCCGCTGCAGTTTTTGGGTGATGCAGTTGGGTTGCCTGCAGCTCACCTTCGGCGTGCAGTTCACCAGCGTCGGGTGTGCGGTCCAGCTATGCGCGCGTTGCAAAGATTGGGCCCGGCGGCAGTTCTGATGCCCGACACTGCAGTCCGCTATGGTTAATTGCTGCGGTTTCAGCTTAATTTATTTTGTGGGAGAGAAGCCAAGAAGCAAACAAAGAGAAAAGAAGTGCACAGCACACTTGGACTAAAAAAACTTGTCGATGATCGTTTGCTAATTGAATCATGCAGTTAATGTGTATTATGAAGTCCAATTTTTGTTGTCCTTGTGGTTCAGTTTACTTTTTATAGTAAAAAGCAAACAGTGAAAGAAAAAGGGCACTGCACATGAGTGCGGTGCGCTAGGCGTGTTTTTGCAGTGGGCAAGGCGGCAAAAGGCATCCCATGTGGTTCAGTTAGTTGCTGGTGGTGCTCGAGAGCTAATTATGCGCTGTAGAGGATGTATGCATGACTGTATGTGTGCCCAGAGATACATTATTTTTGCCTTTTTGCATCAAGAAACTCCCCTTATTATTAAGGGAATTGTTGTTCATTGTTATGAAAAATGTGTAACGTTCACTCTGTAAAAAAGCATGGTCATTATTCTCATAACAAGAAATTATGCAGTTCTCTTGTCCAGGCCATGTAATTCAGATGCATTTTAAAAAGTTAATAAAAGAAATAAAATGAAGCCGATCACTAACGTTGGCCATGTGGTCCACATAAGCCTACAACAAGTTTAAGAGAAAAGACAAAATGTCATGCTGATCACTTAGACTCGTGTCACGGTTCACTTTTCCATAGGTGTGGTTTAATTGGCCTCATCTTCGCGCATAAAAAAGTTAGGAAAAAAATAAAAACACATGCGGTTCGCTTCTCTATAGAGTTGTGGTCCACTTATACCCGACGTAAAGTGCACTTCACTTTCTCATTTTTCCCTTAGTGTGGTTTAATTGACCTCACCTCTGCGCATAAAAAAGCTTGGAAAAAAACAAAAACACATGCGGTTCGCTTCTCTGTAGAGTTGTGGTCCACTTTTACCCTACGTGAAGTGCACTCCACATTCTCGTTTTGAAAAATTTACGTCCGATAAAAAACAATGAAGTACGCTTGCCCGTCTGGTGCAGTGCGGTTTTCAGTCTGATGCGGTGCAGTCTTTTGCCAGATTTGGTTCACTCATCGATTTTGGTATCGCAAAAAACAAAGTGTTCGCAAAATCTCACTGTTGAAAACGTAAACAGAAAAAGCTGAAGAAATGTTGTTCGTGAAGTTCACTATGTCTATGTAGAAGAATAAGTGTGGTTCACTCGCCTTATCACAGGAGTTCAAACTCGTCAACAAAAAAGTGGAAAAAACAAAATGAGGGAGCAAAAAAAAGTGCAGTTAACTACTAATGTCGCAGTACATTTCTCTTGACCATGGGGTTCACTTCTTTGCCCATGTAAAACACACTCTGTGAGAGGTTCATTATATTGCCACATGTTGTATAAAAAAGCAAGAGTTAATTTTAATGTAGTACCCTCCAAGAGAAATGAATGAAAAAGACAACAAAATAGTCATGCGACTCACCCTTGGTAGTGTTGCGGTTCACTTACTCGCAATGTGAAGTGCTGAAAAAATGTTACTGAGACGACAAAATAAAAGAATGATTGTCTTGAAAAATTTACGTCTAACAAAAAGAAACCATGAAGTTCACTTGCCCATCTAATGTAATGCGGTTTTCAGTATCAAGCAGCGCGGTTTTCTGTCCGATGAAGTTCACTCGTCGATTTTGGTGTCGCGAAAAAATAGTGTCTGCATTTCGTTAATATCAAAATTACTCTTAATCCGTAAGGAATCAGAGAGAGTATTCTAAATTAAAAAGTTGCGCCTCATCGATATCTTTCCAATGGCGTATAATTTGAATCATTCTGATCAACGGTTTGTGAAAATTTCATGAAAAACGGCCACTGCCACTCATCGTCAGCCGCACCATTTTCAAAATTAACTTAAAATCGTAAGGAATCTCGAAAACATTTCAACATATGAAAGTTGTGCCTCGTCCATAGATTTCCAACTGCGTATCACATGCCTCGTTTCGACAAACGGTTGAAAAATGGAGCGAAAACAGTACTAAAAAATTCAAAAAATGAAAAACACAATTCCACGATTTAGTAAATTTGAAACTGCTGTTAAGCCGTAAGAAATTAGAGAAAAAATAGATATCAAAAAGATTTTCCTCGACAATATCTTTCCAATGGTGTATCATTTACTTCATTCCAACGAGCGGTTTAGAAAAAAACACGAGAAAATGCTCGCTGCCACTTGTCATGAGCCACACCATTTTCAAAATTGCTCTTAAACCGTGAGTAGTCTCGAAAAGTGTTTGACATGGCAAAGTAGCACCTAATCCATAGCTTTTCAATGGTATATTACACGCCTCGTTCCGACAAATGGTTAAAAACTAGAGCAAAAAGGTACCCAAAAAACACAGCGTGAAATTTTTTGCGACGAGAAGTTCACTCGCCTCAGTACTGCAGCACACTTGGTTCAAACAATGACATGCACTTGCGTTGATCATGCAGTGCGGAAGTGTTATCAGAATAGTTATTCGGCTAATATTAGCATAATAGACCGGTTGTGTGTGTGTGTGTGTGTGTCTATATATATATATATATATATATATATATATGCACACATAAACACTATTCTAATCACAGGATCGGAATAATATTCTGATCACAACCTGAACTGCCTGAGTAACGTGCCTGAACTTCCCTCTGTACGAACCCGACCTTCGGGCTATCTTCGCAACCGTAGCTTCCCCCGCGAATTATTCTGATTAGTCGTGTTCTATATGATGTTAGTGTAATCTAGAAATGTTTTTAGCAACTAAACACCGGTTTTAAATAGGTATCCCACTCATTGGCGGATTTTGCTCTCGGGTCGTGATGAAATTGCGTTTTTTGCAATTTTACTGCCTGAGTTGTTCGACTTGAACTTCCCCTAGTGTTAGGTTGAACTTCCGTCAACATTGCCAAATGGGGCTTGCGATATACCGTTGGAAAGCTATGGACACCACTATCATGACCCAAATTTAATTTTTGGCAAAATGTAAGCGGTTTAACAGCAGTTTTGAAAATCGTTTTTTCTTCATACAAAAAACGTGAATCATATTTTCGATCGCATTTTAAAACTGTTTATCGAAATGAGGCAAATAATATGGCGTTGGAAAGCTGCTGCAAAACCACTCCTTCCACATCTTGAAAGTTTTCTCCAATTCCCTATTGTTAAAGAGTAATTTGGAAAATCGTAAAATTTCACAAACCGAACAACCAAGTTCGTATTTTCGATACATTTGTAAACGGCTAATCCAATTGAGGCAAATGATACGGTGTTGGAAAGCTTATGAAAATGCGCTACTTTTTCATGTTGAAAGTTTTTTATAATTTTGAACGGTTTAAAAGTGATTTATAAAACGGTCCAAGTTTCACCAAGTTCGTATTTTCGAGCTAATTTTTTAACCATACGTTCGAATGTAGCAAATTCTATGGCGTTGGAAAGCTTGAGGAAATGCAAAACTTTTTGGTATATATTGTTTCTCCCAATTCCTTACAGTTTTAAGTCAATTTTGAAAATGGCTAAAAACGTATTTTCACCGTAATTTCTACAAACTTTATCGGAATGAGGCAAATAATATACCATTGAAAAGCTAAGGAAAATGCGAAACTTTTTCATGTTGATGGGTTTCTCTGATTCCTAGCCATTTTCAACTAATTTCGAAAAAAGCGAGATCATTCGTTCTGCCTTTATCGCAAAACAGATTCTTAGAAAATGCACCGCGTGAAGAACCTGAACTTCTCGGCATGTCTACTTGAACTTCACTCTATTTTTCACGTGCTTTTTTGATCTTAGCTCTCCGTCCACTCACCGGAATTGAGCAAGTGATATACCGATGGAAAGCTACTATAAACACGCAACTTTCTCGTGTTGATCATTTTTTCATACTGGCGACGATTTTAAAAGTTTTTCATCTGAAATTGATTTAGTTTAGTAGTTGAACTTCCTGCTGTTTTCAAGTTGAACTTCTGTGACGTATTTTCGTTTGTAATTTTCTCATCTATTCGTTAGTGTTACACAAATGATATTCCTTTTTTACAAACCACTCTCAAATAATTTTTTTAACTTTCTCTAAAGGAGGACTTGAACTTATAACAACAACAAAATTAACCTTTGCTTTTTAATTATTTTTAATACAAATGCACACCATCTAGTACATGAACTTGTGGCATTTATCAATCTGAACTTCTCTCAGTTACGTGAAAAAAACTGAGTTTTTTATGAATTTTTAATCTGATTTTCTTAATCTTTTTTTGTGAATTTTGAAGCGCTCTATTTTTAAAAGTTAAACTTCTTGTTTTTTTAAATTCTTGTTTCCATTCTTTAATAATGAGAAAAATCTGAGCTTTTTCTATAATCATCGAACTTCTCCATCTTTTTAATATGGGCTTCCTGGTTTATTTCTTAATCTTTTTTATGACATTTTAAAGCACTCTATTTTTAAAAGTTGAACTTCTTGTTTTTTATTTTTGAACTCCTTGTTTCCATTCTTTAATAACGAGGAAAATCTGAGTTTTCTATAATCATCGAACTTCTCCATCTTTTTAATATGGCCTTCCTGTTTTTTTCTTAATCTTTTTTACGAAATTTTGAAGCGCTCTATTTTTTTAAAAAGTTGAACTTCTTGTTATTTAATTTTTGAACTTCTTGTTTTCCATTCTTTAATAATGAGGGAAATTTGAGTTTTCGTGACATCGAACTTCTCCATCTTTCTAATTTGGACTTCCTCATTTTATTTCTTTTAGTAACGGAAAAAAAATCTACTTTTTGATAGACATCGAGCCCCTTCGTTAAATTTGAACTTCTAGGTTTATTTCAATAGAACTTCTTCATTATTTCAAAATAGAACTTATTGGTCTTATTCTTTAGTAACCGGAAATATCAAACAACTCTGCTTTTAAAAATTGAACTTCTTGCTTTTATTATTTAGTAACAAGAAAATATCGAGTTTTGAATTTGCATTGAACTACTTCATTTTTTAAAATTGAACTTCTTTGTTTTTATCTTTAATATTGGGGAAAATGCCCAAAATGACATTATTTTTTCTTTTTCTTTTTTGAACTTCTAAATCCTAGGTTTTAATATACTTTGAACTTATGTGTTATTTTAATGTGAACTTCACATTTTTTATTTTTTGAGTAAAGTTTTTGTTTTTGATTTTTAAATAAACATGATTTTGACTTTTTTTTGTTTTTGATCTTCATGGTCGATTCTTTAATTCCTTTTTTAATTTCAACTTCTTCATTTTATTATTTAGTAACGAGAAAACATCTAAGTTTTTTTAACCTTTGAACTTCTCTCTTATTTTACTTTTAACTTCTTAGAGAAAAATATGGTTTTACATAAGCAAACAATTTTCTAGGTTTTTACCTTTCAACTTCTAGGTTTTTTGACCTTCTCGGTTATTTCAAATTGAACTTCAAGGTTTTTTAAATTTTAAACATGGGCAAACAAGAATTCGCTACAAGCATTTCAGAACGATATTTTTGTTCATTTTTTGTCAACTTTTGTCTTGTACAAGGATTCAGAAATGTACCATAATTTTTCCATAGTAGATGAAGTCCTAAATAGCAAGAGCAGGAGTGAGCGACCACAACAAATGCTTTACAACAACAAAGGTCGAGAACATCTATGGCTTTTTTCTAACTTGAACGTCTCTAATAAAAAAATGTTTTTTTCTATGACCTTCTCTGCTGGTCATCTTTGAACTTCTATTAAATTAAATTTGGTTGGAGCTGGAGACTATATATGAGGAAAGAAAGGGTACAATTCTCAAAAATGTAAAGAAAGGGTACGGTGCAAAATAAACTACATAACACTCCAATCATACACAAGTGCACGTACAAGAAGTATTGTACTAGTCTAGCTCACACACACATTTCACCGAACATGAGTCGTGCATGTACGAAACTGTTTTGTACAGAGCCAATGTTTTGCTCTTTTCTTGGTCGGCGCCCAGGGCAACATCACCATGCAATCCTGTGTTTGCCCGCATCATATAAGGAGCAATCTTTTTTTAGTGCAGACGCATTTGGATTATACACAGACATGCCGGCCATGTCGACCAATCTAGCTTGTAGAAACCTGTGCCGAGTGCCGACCATTGCGAGCTCGCTCGCGGCAGTGGGTGCACGAGCCGCCACACGCACGAGTAGCAGCGGTGCAGGACGCATCTTTCTGGCCGACACACTGCGACCGATGGCACAATCGCATGGGATGCCGCCTCCGCGTGGCAGGTGGAGCTGCTCCAGTGAAATAGCAGTTCAGGCATCCTAGGCGGTGGCACGCGCACAGGGAAAGCCGTGGCTCGCGGACGGAGATGAGCGGTGGCGACGGGTGGGGAGCGTTGCGGGGTGGTGCGGGCGAGAGCAGGGACAGGCAAGCTCAACGATGGTGGAGGAGATGGGAGCGGCTGTTCCAAAGACGACCCCTCCTCGGGAAGGTCGAGTTGGCCCTCGCGAGAAGGCCAATTAGTCCCCGGCGGTGACAATCATTGACGCCAAGTTAAACATTTCTTCTGAAAAGATAAAAGGTCTCTTTTTTCCTTGCTTGAGCTAGCCAGGGGCCACTAAATATCTGTGAATGTGTTTATACCACATGTTTTGCACTAATCCATTCCTCTCGGTAGTTCCACCCGTGTTGTAGTGTCTAGACACCAAAGCTAGCCGCATCGGGAGACGTTGGGTATAAATGCTTCTATACAAGGTTGTGCTTGTTTTTACACCACACCTTTTGGTCCTTCTCTCTACATCTTATCTTCTTGAAGTACCCGCCACCACACGATTTATTCTTTGTTCTCTGTACTCTCTGCTCCATGTAACTTTATCTCATGGCCGTACTAGTTAAGAGAAGACCATTTTCACTTTGGGTTTAAGCGCCCAGCCGACCACGTTCAGACCAACTCGGGAGGATTTGGTGACATGGGCACCTGTGGTGTGGTCCTCGGCCTTGTACATCCTGCACTCCATCAGGCGGTAGCCTGCATCCCTATCAGAGAAAGCCGAATCTCTCGACCTCCTACTTCTTCAGAGTTTGACCTGCTTTTTCTTCAGAGTCCGACCTGCTACTTCGTCAACCTTGCCGAGGAAATAGCTGCCCATGAATGCAGCCAATATGGTAGAATGGCGTCGATGCAGATGGAACAACAGGGACCGTAATGAAAAAAATGGACAACAAGGAGAGATGGCTGCCCGCTAGGACTTCTCGCCAGCGAGGCACTAGACTGCCCGCATAGAATGGAGGGGCAAAAGCTTGTGAATGGTGCATATGGCAGACCAGTGGGTTCTGCTTGGGGGCGCGATGGTGGTCAGTCGGTGACCCGAAAGCACTGGCGCCCTTTAATTGCGACGGCGACACTTCTCAAGATCGTGCGAGGGCCATCCATGGCGCATGCTGGTGGTGCAGGGCGTGTCGACGACGGAGATGGCCCCTGAGGCGTCCAATCCAGATGACCGGCAGCGGCGGCGGCCTATGACATCTCTGGTCAATAGACCGCGGGCTTCGGGAGGCGCGGTGCTCGCCGGCTGGGGGCGGCGCGCGCCAGTGGCGGCGCCACTTCAGGTGGGGCGGCGCGTGGCAGCGGAAGTAGGCAGGATCCGGCGCGGGGGCGGCACTGGGTGGCAGAACCAGGGAAGAGGTGATGGCGGAGCGGGAGCTCAACGGGGATGGGAGGGAAGTTGGGGATCGGGGGGAGGTGGTGGTTGTTCGGGAGTTCATGAAGATCCCATCGCGTCCTATACAGGCGTGGTGTGATCCAAATAACTATTCTAATCCAATGATTAGAAT
>NC_041392.1:342835140-342836465 GCF_002162155.2 Triticum dicoccoides
TGTTGGATCATGTTATATTATAGGTGTGTTGGTTCAGTATTTTTTTAGAATTTTTGTGAACTTTTACACCGTCGAAAACCTTAACTAGTTATGTGGCAAGCTATTGTAGAAAATCCTACTCCTATATATATGGGCTATCCTGTTTCGCGTAATAGAATAATATTCTATTACCCTACTTGAACTGACGTAGTTTATATGTTGGACTGACACTGTTTGCTAGCTGAACTGATTTTCCCGCGTCTTCGACGGACGGAAACAAGGGATACAACGGGGAGCTTCCGGGGGTTCTCCGGCGTGGTGCTACAGGCCATTCATTGCCAGAGAAGACATGTGCAGGGTTTCACACGTGCGCGCGCTCATCTGGTCATGTTTTCCGATCTCAAGTCACCGGAGGTGATGGCGTGGGCATTTGGCGGCGGAGGTGTTGCGGGCGTTGGTGTTCAGCGTGGTGTTTGTAGCCATCCATTACGTTCGGTTTGTCATTTTATGTGTTATTTTGGATGTGAGAATTTTCGGTGTTTTACAATTTTTTGAGATTCTTTCACTGTAATTTCTGATTACAAGTTTTGGTGGTCTTGGTCGTTTGCCATGTCCACCATGCAAATGTGTTCTTGTTTTTCTGATGTTTTATATTCGAATTGGCGTTGCAGGGAGAGAGATGATGATTGTATGAATAGATTTGTGTTGTCAATTTTGTTTCTTGAGTTGTTTCTACCCCGGATTCCCATGTGATTTGGTCGTTAGCGCAGGTGGTGTATGGTGGCTGACTGTAGCCTATGATTTATTGTAATCTGGTCAAACTGTGTAATTAAGTTGCGTGTTTGTCAGTGTTGTTTGAATTGTTGCCATATGTGTAGTTGGACTGCTCCGTGTCAAAGTTGTATTACTGTGCGTTGACATCAGAGTAAGTATTTTCTTGTAACACACGGATAATTAGGCTACAGTAATTCCGCGTTAACAATGCCACGTTACCTTGGTTACTGTTGCTAACCTCGTGTTAGTTCGAAACCGATTCAATTCGAATTCAAAATCAATCTAACAATAAAAGTTTTCAAAAATTAAAACAAAAATGTTTGGTGGTTGCCGAATATTACAAAGGTAATTGTAGTGAAGTAAACACATTTTTAGAAAATGCCTAAGTAATTTAAAGTGATTTAAAACAGAAAAGAAAATAAATAAAAGAAGAAAAGGAAAAGGACCCCCCAGGCCAGCCAACCCAACAGGCCGGCCCATTCGGCCACCGGCCCAACTGGGCAAAGGCCCAGCCGGCAACTCCCCCTCCATATCCCCCCACCCCGAAACCTTATCCACCCCCACTCCACCGA
>NC_041392.1:342837394-342844628 GCF_002162155.2 Triticum dicoccoides
GTCGCCGGCCCGGCCTCCTACCACGGCACCGCCGTGCCGCTGCTCCGGCCACGGTCGCCGTGCGCCCGCGCCGCACCCCTGGGGGCTTCGCCCGCATCCACGCCCAGCGCCCGTTCGGGCATGCGCCCGTTCGGGCGACAACCGTCGCCTGCGCCCGAAACCCGCAAGGCCCCCCTGTGGGCCAATGACACTGGGGGCCCACGCCCAGAACGTTAAAAAAAGAGAGAAGGAGAATTAAAAATAAAAATAATAAATAAAAATAAAAATGATTTAATAAAATTAATTATTAATTAATTAAATTAATTAATTAATTATTAAGTTAATTAATCCGGTTTAATTAATTTAATTAACTAGTTAGGTTAATTAAATAGTAATTAAATGAACTAATCTCTAGTTAACCTAAACTGTGTATGACAGGTAGGTCCCACTGGACCCACTGGTCAGGTTGACCAAGTCAACTCTGTTGACTGTTGATGTCAGCATGACATCATGCTGATGTCATAATTCCATTTTCGAATAAATTTAAATAATTAATTAAATTCCAGAAATTAATAAAATCTTTAGAAAATCATATCTTTTAATCCGTAACTCGGATTAAAATATTTCAACATGAAAGTTGCTTAGAACGACGAGACAAATCTGGATACGCAGCCCGTTCGTCCGCCACACACCCCTAACATATCAAACTCGCAACTTTCCCCCTCCGCCTCCTCTGCCCGAAAACACGGAACACCGGGAATACTTTCCCGGATGTTTTCCCCCTTCGCCGGCATCACCTCATACTGCGTTAGGACACACCTAGCACCGCTCTTTGTCATGTCTTGCGTCGTCTTGCTTATGTTTGCACTGTATTTATTGTTTCTTCCCCCTCTTCTCTTCGGTAGACTACGAGACCGACGCTGCTGCTGCCCAGTTCGACTACGGAGTTGACGACCCCTCTCTCTTGCTAGAGCAACCAGGCAAGCCCCCCCTTTGATCACCAGATATCGCCTATTCTTCTCTATACTGCTTGCATTAGAGTAGTGTAGCATGTTACTGTTCGGTTACTCCTATTCTGTTGCATAGCCTGTCATTGTTGCTACAGTCATTGATACCTTACCCGCAATCCTAAATGCTTAGTATAGGATGCTAGTTTATCATCATTGGCCCTACATTCTTGTCAGTCTGCCTCGCTATACTATTGGGCCGTGATCACTCGGGAGGTGATCACGGGTATATACTTTACATATATACATACTATACAGATGGTGACTAAAGTCGGCTCAGCTCGATGAGTACCCGCAAGTGATTCTGATGAGGGGGCTGAAAGGACAGGTGGCTCCATCCCAGTAGAGGTGGGCCTGGGTTCCCGACGGCCCCCGACTGTTACTTTGTGGCGGAGCGACAGGGCAGGTTGAGACCACCTAGGAGACAGGTGGGCCTGGCCCTGTTCGGCATTCGCGGATACTTAACACGCTTAACCAGATCTTGGTATTTGATCTGAGTCTGGCCATTTGGTCTATACGCACTAACCATCTACGCGGGAGTAGTTATGGGTATCCCGGCGTCGTGGTATCAGCCGAAGCCTTCTAGACGTCAGCGACTGAGCGGCGCGCGCCGGATTGGAACGTAAGCCTGCTCTTGTATTAAGGGGGCTAGTTCTGCTTTCGGCCGCCCACGCAACGTGCAGGTGTGCAATGGGCGATGGGCCCAGACCCCTGCGCCATAGGAGTTAGACCGGCGTGCTGACCTCTCTGTTAGGCCTAGGTGGGGCTGCGACGTGTTGATCTTCCGAGGCCGGGCATGACCCAGGAAAGTGTGTCCGGCCAAATGGGATCAAGCGTGTTGGGTTATGTGGTGCACCCCTGCAGGGAAGTTAATCTATTCGAATAGCCGTGATCTTCGGTAACAGGACGACTTGGAGTTGTACCTTGACCTTATGACAACTAGAATCGGATACTTAATAAAACACACCCTTCCAAGTTCCACAAACAACCCGGTGATCGCTTTTCCACAGGGCGACGAGGGGAGGATCGCTGGGTAGGATTATGCTATGCGATGCTACTGGAGATGCTACTTGGAGATGCTACTTGGAGATGCTACTTGGAGGACTTCAATCTACTCTCTTCTACATGCTGCAAGACGGAGGCTGCCAGAAGCGTAGTCTTCGACAGGATTAGCTATCCCCCTCTTATTCTGGCATTCTGCAATTCAGTCCACCGATATGGCCCTTTACACATATACCCATGCATATGTAGTGTAGCTCCTTGCTTGCGAGTACTTTGGATGAGTACTCACGGTTGCTTTTCTCCCCTTTTCCCCTTTCCCTTCTACCTGGTTGTTGCAACCAGATGCTGGAGCCCTGGAGCCAGACGCCACCGTCGACGATGATTCCTACTACACTGGAGGTGCCTACTACTACGTGCAGGCCGCTGACGATGACCAAGAGTAGACAGGAGGATCCCAGGCAGGAGGCATGCGCCTCTTTCGATCTGTATCCCAGTTTGTGCTAGCCATCTTATGGCAACTTGTTTAACTTATGTCTGTACTCAGATATTGTTGCTTCCGCTGACTCGTCTATGATCGAGCACTTGTATTCGAGCCCTCGAGGCCCCTGGCTTGTATTATGATGCTTGTATGACTTATTTATGTTTTAGAGTTGTGTTGTGATATCTTCCCGTGAGTCCCTGATCTTGATCGTACACGTTTGCGTGTATGATTAGTGTACGATTGAATCGGGGGCGTCACAAGTTGGTATCAGAGCCGACTGCCTGTAGGAATCCCCCTTTCCAACTCCTTGGCCGAAGTTGAGTCTAGTCGTTGAAAAACTTTTACTAACATGGCTGTGTTGCTTACGGGCCCACGTCGCCATTGGGTGGTATTAGGATCTTTTACTCCTTGACCTTTACTTTGGGACTCTGATCTCTCCTCTATTCGGGTTAAATGAATTTTACTAAATCTAACATTAGGATCTCGTTATCACTTTCACCCGGAGAGCCCCTTATTACTGATGATCGTCTGCTGCACCAGAAGACCTTGAAGATGCTCTCCGCTGTTAACTCGAGAACTTGTGTTCATCGCGTTTGCAATTTCCCTTCCACCGTAAACCCTTATGGATAACTACTTGTAGTTGTTATTCTTACATTCATCCTCAGTTGGTCTTGTTATTACAAGATACCTCGTAACACTCGTCGTTGTTTGATAATCCTTTGAGCTTACTGCCCTACCGTTCTTTGACACCTCAATACCCCTACGGTTAATTCTCGCACTTATCGAGTATCCGCTCATCCCCAGTTGTTCATGTGTTACACAAAAGTCTTCGAAATACCATTCGATATTCCGTAAATCCTCAGCAACCTATTTCTCTAGAATTTCTTGTTTGCTTTCATTATGATTAATCCCGTAAGTATAGTAATCATATTGGCATCCTTTGTCACCATCATTTTTGAGTCTGGTTATTCAATACGTTGTGAATGTTCACAATCATCAGTCGAGTCCTAGGATTATCTTTCCGGCTCAGACGTCATTTTGATACTGAGCTGGTTCTCGACCAAACTATCTGTCGTCGATTGTGCCTCTGGTATATTCAAGTGATCCATCCTTGATCAGAACGTCTGCTTCTGATCCCTTGTTTTGGAAATCATAATTCCTTTGCATTTAAGCTTTGAATTATTCAGATGAATCCATAATCTGTTGCATTTGCATTTTTTTCTTCCTCTGAACGGGTATCGATACTCACCTCAGCTCCACTGTGGATCTCCATATGCGCTGTTGGATTATTATATCCGATAGTGTCCTTAATAATTAATCATCTTGTGAGTCCTTCTCCAATACATAATGCCTTTGTTAAATTGTATCCTTTCCTTTTGTCAACCATGCTCTACTTTTGAGCTGGTGATATTTACTCTTGAAGCTTATGGTATATGTTCGTAAGAAGCCCCGATGGGATTGAACCAACGCCTTCCCTCATCGGTGTGAACCTGAAAGATTTCACGAGTCATACTTATCTGGTATTGCACCAGGTAAAACTTTCAACAACTAATGCCATTATCGAAACGAGAAGTGAATGTAAGGTTATGCTTTGGAGAAGTGGGAGTCGACCTTGAACTTTGTGTTCATGCCCATGGACCCGAGGTGGAACTTATCATGGAAGCTTCTCGTAGTAATAATAATCCCCTTGTTATAACTTCTTCTCTTATCTATGCTTGGTCTTTTGCGACCGTGGTTTCGACCATATTGTTCTTCTTTCCCATTTCTTGGACAAGTTTAAGTGCTTGCCTTCTGCAAATGATTTCACTTGTCCAACCTCTATCCCGCTCTACCCTTGAGTATACCCTCTGGTACCGCGAGAATGTCAGGGAACTACATAACTTCTTATGGGTTCTTCATCAACTGTTATCTCTCACCGATTCCAATTTTCCCGGGTTCTGGGTTGTCGTCAACCGAGAACACCGATAAGTGAATCGATTCCGCACTCCGATTCAATAAATCTAAGTAATTCTGGTTGCTTACGAGTTTAATAATCCTTCAAGTCATTCCTAGCCTTATCGGCTATATCATTATCGTGCAAACTTCTAACTATGCTACCTGGTCCTTCTTCCCAGAGCACAAAATTTTCGACGATGAGCTAAGCTTACGTCGATCTTCCTCGTCATATCAGTTCGCCTTGAACAACAAGCTTGATTTCAAGTTTGTGTCCTACCCATGGTTCCAATAACCTTCCGCTACCTCATTCCTTTGACTTGATGTCGTCGCTGGTTGATTACATCTTCGTGAAATCTCTCGACAAATGTGTCGTGATCATCATGACCGTTCTGAGCTCTTCTAGGATATCATCTGAACTCATGATGACAAATACCTTCCTTTCCCCTCGTTGATTTGTGTTATACCTTGAGTTCCTTGCTACCCAGCATTGTTCTTCTTTACCTTGTAATATTACCACCTTTTATGTCAAGAATGTCGTGGGAATTTCACAACCTCTTGAGAATTCTTGGTATGGTGATACTTCTCACCATCGCCATTCTTCTTGGGTCCTCGTGTTGATTCCAACCAGGGTACCAACAAGTGAGCGGTGCTATTTGGATTCCGCCCTTCTAGCATCCATATTGCTTTGAAGTTAATGGTCGACCGTTCATTCTTAGACTATTGATTATTGAATCACCATTCCAATGTTGGCCGTGCAACCCAGCCCATATTTCGGGTGCACCTTTCAACCAATGTTTAATTGTGTATGTTTTCCTCGAGCATACATCATTATACCATTTGATCTGACAAATGCTATCTCCTTGTTCACATAATTGTGGAAATCCACCTTTTTGGAAATCTCAAGGATTGTTACTGACTCCATCAGCTACCCCGTCATCCTCTCTTTGGTTTAAATGTTGAACTCTTGAGTTGAAACTTGCTTCCACAGTACATTCCCCAATAATCTTACGATGTCGTCTCGTCAATTTGTCTTGCACCTTTTCTTCTCGGGCATCCTCAGTCTGAGGTATCCTGACACCAATCAGATCTGAATCTCGGTCAGATATGGTGGCCGGGACATATTTCCTAGAGTTATAACATTAGCATTTGACCCGATAAGGTGATGTCATGCCTAGCACACCTGACCGGAGGACCTATCGTTATAATTTTCCTTTTAGCAATGCTATCCATTCTTCCATGAGGAAATTGTTAGACTTATTCTACAAGCTGTTCCTGATGGATCCTTCGAGTATCCAAAGTCTGATCTTTACCCAGTGACCACGTCAAATGCTATCTCGAAGCATGTCTATGATACTCTGATTTTCAACGAGAACATTTAAAGCCCAATGCTAAATGCTTCTTGATCAATTATCCAAACACCGTTGTATGGGTAATGTCATGAAAATTTCTCTTCCCTTTCCTAAAGGGGTTTTCTACGTTATATCCCGTCATGAATATCATGCTTTGCTTGCCCTTGGGAAGGATATACCCCCTGATATATGTGTTTTAACACATTTTTCTTTCCATTGTTTTGATTAAATCTGATAACCACTTTTCCTTTCCATTGGTTTGTTTAAACCTTCTTGTGATCTATATGATATAAGCAGTAATATTTCCCTGCTTATGTAAACACCTCGTGTAAAATTCTGTCAGTAAGACCCTGTTACTTTTGCTGATGACATTCCAGTAGCCACCGAGGGACGAGAACTTTGCCTAATGGTCTGCCTCGTTCAACGAGGAGGAGAATGGTTCTCTTCGTCCCTCGCACTTGGTATCGACGTTGTTGCCGACATAACTAACAGACTACCCTCTGACATGCCTTGCTATCGTGACCGTGCGAGATGTCAGCCACCTTCCTACTTTTAACCCACATGGTGGGCCCATAACCCACAGTTCCACAGGATCAAAACTTGACTCCCCCATACACCCTATTGTCGAAGTTATTCCTCGCGTTTGACTTTGTATGTAATCCATGGGCCACCAGCCTGTTGATCTATTCAGGTATCAGATGCAATGCTTAATCACATTGCCCTAAACCCCTTCAACACTTCGTTTCAGGCATCGAACGATTGCCTGCCCGCTCGAAACTTCCCATGATACCTCCTTACCTTGCTCTCGATGTTCTCTTAAGTTTCAATTCGAGAGTTACTTTCCGCCACCTTCCCCAATGTTAACTATCAGGTAGTCAACCTTGCAGAGGTCCATTCTTACAGAATAACCACCCTTTGTTCTTGCGTAAGTACGATGGAGATCCTGAAGGAAGGACGACAATTTCATCATGATGCATTGAGGCATAGGAGTGAAGACATCAATGCTATGGATCGACCTTTTCGAGGAGAGCAACCAGAGACAAGAAGATCCGTTAGACTTTCGTAACCAGGACTTTCCCCCTTACACCCCTCGTAAATCTCGGGACGAGATTTCTTGTAGTGGAGGAGAATTGTGACGCCCGGATAATTAGGCTACAGTAATCCCGCGTTAACGATGCCACGTTACCTCGGTTACTGTTGCTAACCTCGTGTTAGTTCGAAACCGATTCAATTCGAATTCAAAATCAATCTAACAATAAAAGTTTTCAAAAATTAAAACAAAAATGTTCGGTGGTTGCCGAATATTACAAAGGTAATTGTAGTGAAGTAAACACATTTTTAGAAAATGCCTAAGTAATTTAAAGTGATTTAAAACAGAAAAGAAAATAAATAAAAGAAGAAAAGGAAAAGGACCCCCCGGGCCAGCCAACCCAACAGGCCGGCCCATTCGGCCACCGGCCCAACTGGGCAAAGGCCCAGCC
>NC_041392.1:342845656-342860985 GCF_002162155.2 Triticum dicoccoides
GCCGTTGGTCACCGCGCCCGGCCCCGTGGCACCCCTGTTCGCCCCTCTCCGCCCTGCACGTCGTCGCCGGCCCGGCCTCCTACCATGGCCCCGCCGTGCCGCTTCTCCGGCCACGGTCGCCGTGCACCCGCGCCGCACCCCTGGGGGCTTCGCCCGCATCCACGCCCAGCGCCCGTTTGGGCATGCGCCCGTTCGGGCGACAACCGTCGCCTGCGCCCGAAACCTGCAAGGCCCCCCTGTGGGCCAATGACAGTGGGGGCCCATGCCCAGAATGTTAAAAAAAAGAGAAGGAGAATTAAAAATAAAAATAATAAATAATAAATAAAAATGATTTAATAAAATTAATTATTAATTAATTAATTAAGTTAATTAATCCGGTTTAATTAATTTAATTAACTAGTTAGGTTAATTAAATAGTAATTAAATGAACTAATCTCTAGTTAACCTAAACAGTGTATGACAGGTAGGTCCCACTGGACCCACTGGTCAGGTTGACCAAGTCAACTCTGTTGACTGTTGATGTCAGCATGACATCATGCTGATGTCATAATTCCATTTTCGAATTAATTTAAATAATTAATTGAATCCCAGAAATTAATAAAATCTTTAGAAAATCATATCTTTTAATCCGTAACTCGGATTAAAATATTTTCAACATGAAAGTTGCTTAGAACGACGAGACGAATCTGGATACGCAGCTCGTTCGTCCGCCACACACCCCTAACATATCAAACTCGCAACTTTCCCCCTCCGGCTCCTCTGCCCGAAAACACGGAACACCGGGAATACTTTCCCGGATGTTTTCCCCCTTCGCCGGCATCACCTCATACTGCGTTAGGACACACCTAGCACCGCTCTTTGTCATGTCTTGCGTCGTCTTGCTTATGTTTGCACTGTATTTATTGTTTCTTCCCCGTCTTCTCTTCGGTAGACTATGAGACCGACGCTGCTGCTGCCCAGTTCGACTACGGAGTTAACGACCCCTCTCTCTTGCCAGAGCAACCAGGCAAGCCCCCCCCTTTGATCACCAGATATCGCCTATTCTTCTCTATACTGCTTGCATTAGAGTAGTGTAGCATGTTACTGTTCGGTTACTCCTATTCTGTTGCATAACCTGTCATTGTTGCTACAGTCATTGATACCTTACCCGCAATCCTAAATGCTTAGTATAGGATGCTAGTTTATCATCATTGGCCCTACATTCTTGTCAGTCTGCCTCGCTATACTATTGGGTCGTGATCACTCGGGAGGTGATCACGGGTATATACTTTACATATATACATACTATACAGATGGTGACTAAAGTCGGGTCAGCTCGATGAGTACCCGCAAGTGATTCTGATGAGGGGGCTGAAAGGACAGGTGGCTCCATCCCAGTAGAGGTGGGCCTGGGTTCCCGACGACCCCGACTGTTACTTTGTGGCGGAGCGACAGGGCAGGTTGAGACCACCTAGGAGACAGGTGGGCCTGGCCCTGTTCGGCGTTCGCGGATACTTAACACGCTTAACGAGATCTTGGTATTTGATCTGAGTCTGGCCATTTGGTCTATACGCACTAACCATCTATGCGGGAGTAGTTATGGGTATCCCGGCGTCGTGGTATCAGCCGAAGCCTTCTAGACGTCAGCGACTGAGCGGCGCGTGCCGGATTGGAACGTAAGCCTGCTCTTGTATTAAGGGGGCTAGTTCTGCTTTCGGCCGCCCACGCAATGTGCAGGTGTGCAATGGGCGATGGGCCCAGACCCCTGCGCCATAGGAGTTAGACCGGCGTGCTGACCTCTCTGTTAGGCCTAGGTGGGGCTGCGACGTGTTGATCTTCCGAGGCCGGGCATGACCCAGGAAAGTGTGTCCGGCCAAATGGGATCAAGCGTGTTGGGTTATGTGGTGCACCCCTGCAGGGAAGTTAATCTATTCAAATAGCCGTGATCTTCGGTAACAGGACGACTTGGAGTTGTACCTTGACCTTATGACAACTAGAATCAGATACTTAATAAAACACACCCTTCCAAGTTCCACAGACAACCCGGTGATCGCTTTTCCACAGGGCGACGAGGGGAGGATCGCCGGGTAGGATTATGCTATGCGATGCTACTGGAGATGCTACTTGGAGATGCTACTTGGAGATGCTACTTGGAGGACTTCAATCTACTCTCTTCTACATGCTGCAAGACGGAGGCTGCCAGAAGCGTAGTCTTCGACATGATTAGCTATCCCCCTCTTATTCTGGCATTCTGCAATTCAGTCCACCGATATGGCCCTTTACACATATACCCATGCATATGTAGTGTAGCTCCTTGCTTGCGAGTACTTTGGATGAGTACTCACGGTTGCTTTTCTCCATTTTTCCCCTTTCCCTTCTACCTGGTTGTCGCAACCAGATGCTGGAGCCCTGGAGCCAGACGCCACCGTCGACGATGATTCCTACTACACTTGAGGTGCCTACTACTACGTGCAGGCCGCTGACGACAACCAAGAGTAGACAGGAGGATCCCAGGCAGGAGGCATGCGCCTCTTTCGATCTGTATCCCAGTTTGTGCTAGCCATCTTATGGCAACTTGTTTAACTTATGTCTGTACTCAGATATTGTTGCTTCCGCTGACTCGTCTATGATCGAGCACTTGTATTCGAGCCCTCGAGGCCCCTGGCTTGTATTATGATGCTTGTATGACTTATTTATGTTTTAGAGTTGTGTTGTGATATCTTCCCGTGAGTCCCTGATCTTGATCATACACGTTTGCGTGTATGATTAGTGTACGATTGAATCGGGGGCGTCACATTTCTACTGGCTGCCTACCCAAACATCTGCACTTTGAGTATAAAGCCCGAGCCCTCTGTCACTTTCATTCCACCAGCTGCCACCAAAGAAAAGCCAGATTGATCCTGAGCTAGGAGAGGTCATAGAGGAGGAGGGAGGTGTCGTCGATGTGAGGGCTGCAGTAGCAGAGCAGAGGAGGAGGAGGCGTAGGCGCAGGCAGAGGGCACGACGTGCTGCCGAGGAGGAAGTGGAGGCAGATTTCAACAGAAAGCCTTGCGCGGTAGGTGATGGATAGTTGCAACTCCAATGAACTAGAGCTACTTTTCCCAGAGGGCAGGGGAAGGAACCATATTCAGATCATCAGTTGGGCTTGGGCGAGAGCATCCACGGCTCCACATCCATCCACCAGGGCCAAATGGCGTCGTTTCTTTGATCGTTATGACTGAAGTACTGAATTTTTATGTTTTTAAGATTGTGTTGTGAGGGAGTAGATGGTTGAATGACTAAATGAATTCATCTGTCTACCTCTGACTAAGTTGTTTTATCTACATATGTTTGTTACGTGCACTTTTGAACTGCTGTTTTATCTGAAGTTGAACTGATTTGTGGTCAAATGTTGTATGACTTGTGTGGTAACTATTTTCTACCAGCTGGCTGCCCATTTTCCTATTTATTATTTTTATAATCTGTGAGTCTCCCTGGCTATAAATTCTATCCATCTATGTGTGGTGTGTGGCTCAGTCTCCCCCTCCTTTTTCTTCCTTCTTCCAGAATCAAATCTAGGTTCCTCCCTCTTATCTCTTTTGTTTTCTTCCTTTTTCCTGTGTTTCCCATGGAGGATTGTCCATGTGGATGTCTGGCAAAGATGGCGCGCATAGCTGACGGTCGTGTGTACGAATCTGGTTTGGAGCTGACCGAGACTCAGCACCGTGGACAACTTTCGTGTCTATTGTATAGCAACCATGGGTTTCGTGCACCCTATGTTTGTCGCCTGGCCGTTTGGGACTTGGAGAAATCATGGGTATGTGTTTCTATTATTTTTTTCTTCCTTTTGTAGGTCTCATTTTGAATCCCATGGACTGAATCTGTAGTTTAGTTTTATCAATAGTTTGTCTATAATTTTTATTTGGTTTTGTCAGAATTTAACAGTAGGGATTTGTGTGTACATTTGTTCATTACTTAACAGTATTTATCCATTTTTTGTATAATCTGTGTTCTGTTTGTGTCAGATGTTTTTACTGGAAGGGTGTTGATATGTATATTTCTTCAGTTTAGTCAGGTCATATGACTAGTTAGTTTGGTGTTTTTGTTTTGGTTGAGATATTTGTTTTCACTTTGTTATGCAACCGTTCCTAGATCTGTGTAAATATTTAGTTATGTCAGGTGTTCACTTTGTTTTCTACTCCCATGCCCATGATCTGTGTAAATATTTAGTTATGTCAGGTGTTCACTTTGTTTTCTACTCCAATGCCCATTTGCAGAAAATGTCACCCAGAATCAGGATTGTTGCTCCTAGTTCCGGGATATTGAAGATGGAGACTTGAGACAAAACGGGTATCAGTTGATGGAAGTTTCCTACCACATTGACTTTGATGGTTGCATCAACCTAACTACTGGGTGGAAGGAGTTTGTCGCAGACTCTGGATTTGACAATGGAGATGTGGTTATGGTTATGTTCTCCAGGGAAGATGACTCTCTGACGTTCAAAATTTATGTGTTGTAGGTTTAAATGTGGCAAATGACGTTGGTTGTGTGATTTGTGTGTGTTTGATTATGTTGCAGTATTTTTCTTTAAAACAATGCATGTGAGATGGTTGAATTATATGTTATTACCGGATGGTTTGGAACAATTTGTTCGTACGTTACTAGATGGTTGAACAACTGTTTTTATATATTCTTTATATTTGAATTGGAACAATTATAGTTGAACTGATGGGCATCCTTTATTTTTGCTGGGATATTTTCATGGACATAGTTCACACACAGAAAATATACACTGGTGATGGTTGTAGGACCCCTTTTGGGTTTTGAGTTTGTTGAACTTACAATCTTTTAATTATAGTACTGAAACTATTTAGGATGTCAATGGCCAACCACATTCGTTTGTTGTAGAGCATTTCTTCTTACTATTTGACAGGAATTTTAGAGCACAATTTTTTTAGTTGAATAGTGATAGTTCTAGTAGTTTTTAAAATAAAAAGAATTTGATCTCTGTTGCAAAATACTAATTTTACCTTAACCTTATGAATTTTAGTAGTTGAACTTTTTAAAATTTTGTGTCTGAAATTTTTATTACAAACTTCTACGTTTAATTTTCCAAAAAATATTTTTATTTTTTTAGTTCTTACATTTAAGATGTGTTTGAACTTTTTACATTCTTTGTTTTGAACTGATTTCTTATGAGGTTTTTTTAAATTATCTGCATTTGTTTCTTTTACTAGGTCGTGTGTGATCAGCTGGAATTTTGTAATGGGGTGAACCTATGTATTGGGCCATCCGCTGTAGCCATTGTTTTCGGCCCAAATAGCTCGCCCGCGCGGCTGTGCAGTGCGGCGTGCGCGTGCGCTATATGTTTAGTCCCCACCTTGCTAGCCGAGGGGGTTCTCAACCTGTTTATAAGCGCTGCCGAGGCTAACTGGTCGAACTCCTTGGAATACTTGCATGAGCGCTTATACACAGCGCTCGCCCTCTGTCATGACCTGTGGGCCCTGGTGGGTTGGCCCCTGAAGTCTGGGTTTCAAATGGATACGCCGGTGGTTTCGTAGTTGTCTTGAGTCCTAGTACCCACCTGCGTTGGGCCGGCATGTCCCTTGGGCGGTCAATATGTTTGATTCTTAGCATTTTTTCCTTCTAGTTTTTATGATATTTTTTGCCAAATATAAGCATTTTATTTTTTTATTTAAGTACTGAAATGTTCTCCTCTGCTTGAACTGACATCTTTTTATAGTGTGTTTTGCTCACTTTTTCTCTTTGTTCTCATTCTTTTTCAGCATTTTTTTGATTTTTTAATGAACATCTGGGTAAGATATATAGGGACCGCACCGAGTGGCATAGTTGTACTGACACATTTTTTTGTACGGACTAAAGAACATCTATCTTTTTAGGGTGTGTGGGTGTGTGGGGGGAGGGGGAGGGACCCTCCTCCCCCATCCCGGCGAGGCCGAGCCAGGAATGAGCCGTAGCAGGCAACGACGCGACGTGTCACGGCGTCGCATGCAGAGGCGAGTCCGTAACATGACTTGCACCCATTATCTTCTCTTTTTTAGGGGAAAAACCAACACCGCATAGAGGGGCATAGTTGTACTGACACATCTTCCTTGTATGGACTTTCCCCCATTATCTTATCTTTTTTAGGGGGAAAACCAGCACTACACCGAGGGGCATAGTTGTACTGACACATCTTTCTTGTATGGACTTTCCCCCATTATCTTATCTTTTTTAGGGGGAAAACCAGCACCGTAGCGAGGGGCATAGTTGTACTGACACATCTTCCTTGTATGGACTTGCCCCCATTATCTTATCTTTTTAGGGGGGAAACCAGCACCACACCGAGGGGCATAGTTGTACTGACACATCTTCCTTGTATGGACATGCCCCCATTATCTTATCTTAGGGTGTGTGGGTGCGTGGGAGGCGGAAAAAGAATAACCGCACAGCACCTGTTGTCGGTGTCAAAACCAGCGGATCTCGGGTAGGGGGTCCCGAACTGTGCGTCTGAGGTTGATGGTAACAGGAGATGGGGAACACAATGTTTACCCAGGTTCGGCCCTCTCGATGGAGGTAAAACCCTACGTCCTGCTAGATAAATATTGTTGAGTATGGGGGGTTACAAGAGTTGATCTACCACGAGATCATAATGGCTAAAACCCTAGAAGTCTAGCCTATCTGATTATGATTGTCCTTACAGACTAAACCCTCTAGTTTATATAGACACCGGTGGGGACTAGGGTTATACAAAGTTGGTTACATAGAAAGGAAATAGTATATCCGGCCGCCTGGCTTGCCATCCACGCAAAGAAGAGTCCTATCCGGACACGGGAGAAAGTCTTCCATCTTGTATCTTCATGGTCCAATAGTCTGGCCCATGCCCAACAGACCGGACGCCCGAGGACCCCTTAGTTCAGGACTCCCTCAGTAGCCCCTGAACCAGGCTTCAATGACGAGGTGTCCGGCGCACAGATTGTCTTCGACATTGCAAGGCCGGTTCCTCCTCCGAATACTCCGACATAGTCTTCGAATACCAAGATCGTGTCCAGATCAACAAAACAAGTTCCGCACACCACTGCAGAGAATATAATATTTCATGAGTCCAATCCACTGACAACTTTTTGCAATGTAACACTACATCACCTCCCGGGCATTATTTCAAACCGTTTTTCGGCCTGTTGCTCCATATTTCAAGACGTGGCTTTATTGGCACGTCTTGTCAAAGCAGAGATCGTGTCCCCTTATTGCAGGATTCTCATCAATACGGGCGTGGGTAATCCAACCGCGTCGTTCGCATGGCCCTTGGGAACAGGCGAGTTCAAGGCGATAGGAGAGGCGCTTAATATTGCCTCTATAAGGAGATAAGGATTCCCCTCTTTCACCCACGCCTTCTCCTTCTCTTTGCCCTCCCATTCTCAAGCACCAGCGCCCGAGTCCTCGTCTTTTCCGCCTCAAGAAAGCACTCTACCATGTCTGGATCTGGAGCGCAAGGGAAATGGATGGCCTCCTCCATCAAGGAGAAGGACATCACCAAGCTTCGGGAGGCCGGGTATCTGGCAAAGGAAATCGCCCACAGGCTTCTAGCCAAGGGTCAAATCGCCCCCACCCTGAAGCCCAATGAGAGGGTGGTGTTTATCCCCCATTTCGTCCGTGGATTAGGGTTTCCTCTCCACCCTTTCGTCCATGGACTCATGTTTTATTACGGGCTAGATTTCCATGATCTAGCTCCAAACTCTTTCCTCAATATCTCGGCGTTCATTGTCGTGTGTGAGGCTTTCCTCTGTATTCCACCTCACTTTGGACTGTGGCTCAAGATCTTCAACGTGAAGCCGAAGGTGGTGGATGGCCAACACGCGGAGTGCGGAGGCACCATGGTGAGCAAACTCCCCAACGTCACATGGCCCAAGGGTACTTTTGTGGAGACTGCCAAAGAGTAGCAGAAACTGTGGTTCTATATCACAGAGCCCCGAGATACCACCTGGGCCGCAGCCCCCGAATTTAAGTCCGGAGCTCCAATGCGGCTCACCTCCTGGATAAAGAAGGGCCTAAATTGGTCCTCATCAGATGAGCTAATCGTGCTACAAACGTGCATCCAAAGCATGGTGGACAAAAACATCAAGCTCGTCAACGTGATCCTGGTGATGTTAATCCGGCGGATCCTTCCATGCCAGAGCCGGACTTGCCCGTTGTGGGAATTAGATCCGGAGAAGCACCGGACCTTGGAGAGGCTCTTCGAAACCATGCACGAAGATATCTGGAAGTTGCTCTTCAAGGGAAATGAGACACCGCCGAAGACGGACGAGGACCGCGGGCATGATCTAGCCCATCCTTCTAGTGTGGTAAGTCTTTCATGTTTCAAGGTGTATCCTCTACTTGCTTATTCAAGGGAGATACCTAAACTCCACTAGCAATTTTTTCAGGTATGGACAGAGAAAGAGGAGCGGATTAAGTGTTCGGCTCCGCTTACCGAGGAACCAACCATCCCTCTTCTGACGAAGATGCTGGTTCCGCCGCCTTACCAGGCGCCAGAGAAGAAGGCCAAGGAGAAGGCCAAGGGGGCCCGGGGTGGCCTCCGCCGCAAAGGAGCTTCAGACAGGACATCCGAAGATGACGAGACTCCCTCCTCCTCCGCCGAAGACGACGATGAGGACGAGGAGGAAAGCAGCTCTCCCCCTGAGGGTGGAAAGAAAAAGAGGGCGGCCTCCACGAATCTAGAGGCAGAAGCGTCCAAGAGGGGGAAGAACTCCCTCGCGGACAACTCCGCGTGGGACGTTGACACAAGCCCAGAGCCGCGCCGCCGAAACAAGCCCCTGGCTACATCGTGAGTACTCAGAAGACTCTGACACATTCATTTATTTGGCCTCTTTGGTTTGCAGTTTTAACGCTTTAAATCATGCGCTTGTAGTCCGGCCGATGACAGCTCCCTGCGATCCTCATCAGGAGGTTCGCTGGATTCAAAGGCGATGGCCAGTGAGTCACCGCCGGCCGCTCAATCTCCCACGGCCAGGGGTGATGACGAGGTGCTGTCCAAAAGGACCTTCCCGTGCTAGGGAGAGGTTCAGGAGGTTGTCCGGGTGGCGCCAGAAGGTGACCCTTCGGCCGCCGGACACCTGGGAGAGAGAACCCCCATGGTGACTGGCGATGAGGGCCGCGTTCAGTTCGGACCCCAGCTAAATACGGTTCCGGAGACCGATAAGCAACCTCCTTCGAAAGAAGGAGGTGTGCCTATTCCGCCGGTGACCTCTGTCCAGCCAGAGGCACCGGATAATCTACCGGAAGCGTTGTGAGGCGCTTCCATTGTGTAAGGACACCGTATCCTTATGGGAACGGTGGTTGAGAGGGTTCAGTCCATCAAGAGCGGACTAACCGAAGCTTGCACCAGCCTGCTGACAAGCTTTGAGGTAAGAAGTGCGAGAAAGAAGGTCATAGTATAGACAGTGTAGCCCCTGAGACATTGTCCGGTGTTTGGAAAGGAAAAGACGGACAAAGGATCAAGTAATTTTCGCAAGAAACTAACTAAATATGTCTTATGAACACAGGCGTCGCTGAGGTCGCCGGACTAAAGCGGAGTCTGGAGCAGGCCGAAGAAGAGCTCGGCCTTGTGAAAAGGCAGCTGGAGGACAAGCAAGGTATGTGGAGGCTTGCCGTATATTCAGAAAGAATAAATGATGTATATTGATTGTTGTGTCGTGATATTTGTAGGAGCAGAATAGGCCTATAATATTTGCTCCTTTTCTAGCCCAGAATTCCAGCTGCCGGCATTCTCCCTCTTTATGTAAACCTTGTAACATAAGAGAGAATAGCCATAAGTATTGTGACATAAAGTGAAATAACAGTCCATAATGCAATAAATATCAATATAAACGCATGATGCAAAATGGACGTATCATGCGACCGTTTTTATCAAATCTGAGAGTTGGCCAGTCGTCGGCTCCAGTCCCCACGTAGGTAGTACGGGGGTGTTCGGGATGAATCTAAACACGCTTTATCCAAGAGTTTCGTCCTTAAAGGAGGTGTTTAGCGCAACGAACCAGGCAATCGGACTATATGGCTTTATTACCCTCACTTAGCCATAGGAGTTTGATAATGAAAATATAGGCGCAAGCCCTAGTATCCTGACTAGGGTGTTGTAAACACCTGATCGGATGAGAACCGATTCGTCGCGTAATGCGGGGAAAATTGCTAAAGATTTGAAACCTCCGAAGAGCTCACCGGCTCACGCCGCATCATGACAGTCAGTTTTCGGCTTTCTCTACTGAGGTGCTCATCCAGATAAACCGGGACACAATCGCAGTAGTTCTCCCTTTACTACCCTAGCCGATATAGCGGAACGTAAGGTAGTAAGCACAGGAGCCGGGCATCCCAACTATTGACCAAAGACATGATTTGGAGCCAATGCATATAATGCTAAATTCGAGGTGCCGAACTATACTGTAAAAGTGTTCAGATTTGTTGCCATAGTGTGGGGCGCAATAAAGCCCCTTGCGGATTATGACATACGAAGGTATACAGATGCAAATTAAAATAGCAAAAATAAAAATAAAGAATAAGAAGGTGCCACGTATGTTGGGCCACAAAGGGTCCTGAAAACAGGTAGAGTGATCGCCAAGAGGGACATCTAGAGATTCCCCCGCATGTCTGTGCTACTTGCCACCTTGGTGTGTCCGTTCTTCAAAAGGACCGATTATGAGGCTGGCGAGAGGGACCTGCAGAAAGGAAACCTGAGGAGGAAAAAAAGAAAAAGTGAAAGTATGCGTGTCCAGGGGAGGTCGAGCCTTATTATGGATCACAATCTAGTTATGCCTCTGTCTATGCCCACGGTATTTTGAGTGCGTAGTTATGTACGCGCGGCGTGAACGCCGCCACTTGGTGTGGTATGGGATGGAGGCCGAATTGCTAGTTGAGCTCTTGACAAGCTAGGCTGTCCTGGCGCATGGTAGTCCGGACTCGTTTGACAGTGTCCGAGAGTACGACTGCCAAATTAAGGTTCTGTTTGCGGAGGGCGCTCTGTACTTCTGCTACCAAAGCAGTGGTGTGCTCCTCGGTATGGAGGGAGTGCTCCGTATTTCCATTGACTGTTATGACACCGCGTGGTCCGGGCATCTTGAGCTTGAGATAAGCATAGTGCGGCACCGCATTGAATCGGGCAAACGCAGTTCGTTCGAGCAGTGAGTGATAATCACTGCGGAAGGGGACGATATCGAAGATTAACTCCTCACTTCGGAAGTTGTCTAGAGATCCGAAGACGACCTCCAATGTGATTGAGCCCGATCAGCGGGCCTCTACACCTGGTATAACTCCTTTAAAGGTGGTGTTGGTGGGCTTGATCCTTGATGGGTTGATGCCCATTTTGCGCAATGTATCCTGGTAAAGCAGGTTGAGGCTGCTGCCGCCGTCCATGAGGACTCGTGTGAGATGAAATCCATCCATTATTGGGTCGAGGACCAGTGCGGCTGACCCGCCATGACGGGTACTGGTCGGATGATCCCTACGACCGAAAGTGATCGGGATGACGACCATGGGTTGAATTTTGGGGCGACTGGCTCTATCGCATAGACGTCCCTGAGCACGCGCTTGCGCTCCCTCTTGGGGATATGGGTAGCATATATCATGTTCACCGTTTTGATTTGCGGAGGAAACTTCTTCTGTCCCCCTGTGTTTGGTGGACGGGGCTCCTCGTCATCATTCTCGCTTTGCGACCCCTTCTCTTTGTCTTTGGCATTTAACTTGCTGGCCTGTTTGAAGACCCAACAACTCCTGTGGGTATGATTGGCTGGTTTATCAGGGGTGCCGTGGATCTGACATGGGCGATCGAGTATGCGGTCCAAGCAGGAAGGGCCCTGATTATTTCTTTTATATGGCTTTTTCCGCTAACCAGACTTGGAGCCACTGAATCCGGCATTGACCGCCATGTCCTCGGTATTATCACCATCGCCTCATCGTCTATGTTTGTCACGTCGGGGCTTGTCGTTGCTGTTTCTGGCTTCCGAAGTGCCAGGTTTGCTTGTATTGTTATTACTACGGGCTAGCCAGCTATCTTCGCTCACGCAAAAGCGGGTCATGAGTGCCATGAGGGCTGCCATGGACTTCGGATTTTCTTGGCCGAGGTGTCGAGCGAGCCATTCGTCCCGTATGCTATGTTTAAATGCTGCCAGGGCTTCAGCGTCCGGACAATCAATGATTTGGTTCTTTTTGGTTAAGAATCTAGTCCAGAATTTCCTGGCTGACTCTCTGAGCTGTTGGATTATGTGACTTAAGTCGTCGGCATCCGGAGGTCGAACATATGTACCTTGGAAGTTGTCAAGAACGGCTTCTTCCAAGTCCTCCCAGCTGCCAATGGAGTTTCCAGGCAGGCTATTCAGTCAGTGTCGGGCTGGCCCCTTGAGTTTTAGGGGTAGGTATTTGATGGCATGAAGATAATCGCTTCGCGCCATGTGAATATGGAGGATGAAGTCTTCAATCAATACCGCAGGATCTATGGTTCCCTCATATGATTCGATATTGACGGGTTTGAACCCTTCTGGGAGTTCATGTTCCATTACTTCGTCAGTGAAGCAGAGGGGGTGTGCAGCGCCTTTATGTTGGGTCAGGTCGCGACGTACTTCGGATGGAGTCCGTCTGCGATTCTCGGCTCGGACGTAACTATACTTGCCATGTTCGGCTCGATAGCTGTCGCCGCGCGTCGGGGCATGCCCCCATGATACATAGATCAATCTGGCTGGACCTCCTTTATTCTTCAGGCCCTGCCGGAGATCATATGTGTATCTCTGAGCAGTTTTGCCTTTATGGTGAGGTGGTACAGGCTAGTGTTTGGCTTGGGTTGCCGCTTTGTCCCGACCACGTGGTGGTCGGTCAGCCGCATTGTGCGCTGATGGCAAGGGCTCCAATGCCTCATCATTGAATTGAGGTAATAATGTGTGCTTCGGGTAACTTTTGAGTGGTCGCTTAAGGTCGTATTCCTCGGCTTTTAGGATGTTAGTCCATCTGCCATTGAGTAGGTCTTGATCAGCTTGAAGTTGTTGCTGCTTCTTTTTCAGGCTCCTTGCAGTGGCTATTAGCTGGCGCTTGAAGCACTCCTACTTGGGAGGTTCCTCGGGCATGATATAATCCTCCGTGCCAAGGCTTGCCTCATCCTCGGAGAGCGGAAGATAATTACTGTCCTCCAAGTCTTCGTGCGTGGCCTGTTCACCAGGGCTAACTTGCCCGTCTTCCCGTTCATTTTGTTTGGTAGTTGCCTCAACGGGGTCTTTATTGTCTGTGGCACGGTCCGGAGTGTTATATTCTCCTGTGCCGGTGTTGTTGTCTTTGCTGTGGCGTGACTTAGAGTGGCGCCGCTGACGCCGGTGCTTTGGACGTATCTCGAGAGGTTCATCCTCAACCGGATCTTCCTTGTCATTGCCGCTATTCTCTTTTGGTGCATCCACCATGTATATGTCATACGAGTAAGTGGCCGTCCAGCGTCCGATAAACGACGGGTTTTGGGCCTCTTCTTGTCCGGCATCGTTGTCCATACCATCAATGTCGTCGGAGCCGTAATCAAGCATGTCAGTTAGGTCTTCGATAGTGGCTATTAAGTGGGCGGGGGGTGGGAAGCCAAATTCGTCATCAGCCTCCAGTTCGAACCGGATATAATTCGGTCGTGAGTCCCCGCTAAGGAGAGTGTTTTTAACGAGTTTAGCACATCGCCTAAAGGCGAGTGCCAGAAGATGTCCGCGGAGCTGAATTCGACGACCGACGCCCGATCAAGCTCGTCGTGCGCGGACGCACATGCTTTGGAATCTGTAGCCAGTAACGTGTCCGAGGTTCTGGCATCACAGATCTCACTTGGGGTTGGCTCTGTGTGAGGATCCAATGCCGCTGAGTCTGCGGCCTCCCTGGCGGGGTTGAGCCCCCCATCCTCGGATGGTGTGACCTGCTCCGGATCTAGAGTTGGAGCAGTTGTAGGTTCTATCTCCTAGGTGTAGTTCGATGACAGATTTAAGCCATGTTCATCGTGGTGACAGGGAGCAGCTACTGCCGCGGTCTCGAATCCGTCGAAGATCAAGTCTCCGCGGATGTCCGCAACGTAGTTCAAGCTTCCAAATCTGACTTGATGGCCAGGGGCGTAGCTATCAATCTGCTCTACATGGCCAAGCGAGTTGGCCCGCAGTGCGAAGCCGCCGAACACGAAGATCTGTCCGGGGAGGAAGGTTTCTCCCAGGATAATGTTGTTGTGGATGATTGAAGGGGCCATCGAACCTCTTGGTGGCAGCACACCGAAACTCTCAATGAAAGCAACAATGTCGGTGTCAAAACCGGTGGATCTCGGGTAGGGGGTCCCGAATTGTGCATCTGAGATTGATGGTAACAGGAGACGGGGAACACAATGTTTACCCAGGTTCGGGCCCTCTCGATGGAGGTAAAACCCCGTGTCCTGCTAGATTAATATTGATGAGTATGGGGGGTTCCAAGAGTTGATCTACCATGAGATCGTAATGGCTGAAACCTTAGAAGTCTAGCCTATCTGATTATGATTGTCCTTACAGACTAAACCCTCCAGTTTATATAGACACCGGTGGGGACTAGGGTTATACAAAGTCGGTTACATATAAAGGAAATAGTATATCTGTCCGCCTGGCTTGCCATCCACGCAAAGAAGAGTCCTATCTGGATACGGGAGAAAGTCTTCCATCTTGTATCTTCATGGTCCAATAGTCCGGCCCATGCCCAACAGACCGGACGCCTGAGGACCCCTTAGTCCAGGACTCCCTCACCTGTCAAACGAGCGCACTGCCGCGTTAGCACTCGGCCGAGCCGGGAGGGGGAGGGGGCCGGGACCCCCCCCTCCACCGTCCCGGCGAGGCCGAGCTAGGAACGAGTCGTAGCAGGCTACAATGCAGCGTGTCGCGGCGTCGCATGCGGAGGCGAGTCCGTAACATGACTTGCCCCCATTATCTTATCTTTTTTAGGGGAAAAACCAGCACCGCACCAAGGGGCATAGTTGTACTGACTCATCTTCCTTGTATGGACTTGCCCCCATTATCTTATCTTTTTTAAGGGAAAAACTAGCACTGCACCGAGGGGCATAGTTGTACTGACACATCTTCCTTGTATGGACTTGCCCCCATTATCTTATCATAGGGTGTGTGGGTGCGTGGGGGGACAGAATAACCACACTGCACCTGTCAAATGAGTGCACTGTCGCATTAGCGCGAGGCCGAGCCGGGGGGAGGGGGTCCCGACAAGGCCGAGCCAGGAACGAGCCGTAGCAGGCAACGATGCGGCGTGCCGCGGCGTCGCATGCGGAGGCGAGTCTGTAACATGACTTGCCCCCATTATATTATCTTAGGGTGTGTGGGTGCGTGGGGGAGAAACAGAATAACCGCACT
>NC_041392.1:342861112-342893951 GCF_002162155.2 Triticum dicoccoides
TCAAACAAGCACACTACCGCGTTAGCACGAAGCCGAGCCGGGGGGAGGGGGTTGGGACCCCCCCTCCCCCATCCCGGCGAGGCCGAGCCAAGAACGGGTCGTAGCAGGCGACAATGCGGCGTGCCGCGGCCTCGCATGCGGAGGCGAGTCTGTAACATGACATGCCCCCATTACCTTATCTTAGGGTGTGTGGGTCCGTGGGGGAAACAGAATAACCGCACTGTGCCTGTCAAACGAGCGCATTGCTGCATTAGCGCGAGGCCAAGCCAGGGGGAAGGGGGTCAGGACCCCCTCCCCCATCCCGGTGAGGCGGAGGCAGGAACGAGCCATAGAAGGCGACGACGCGGCGTGCCGCAGCGTCGCATGCGGAGGCGAGTCCGTAACATGACTTGCCCCCATTTTCTTTTCTTTTTTAAGGGGAAACCAGCACTGCACCAAGGGGTATAGTTGTACTGACACATCTTCCTTGTATGGACTTCCCGCATTATCTTATCTTTTTTTAGGGGAAAAACCAGCACCGCACCGAGGGGCTTAGTTGTACTGACACATCTTCCTTGTATGGACTTGCCCCCATTCTCTAATCTTAGGGTGTGTGGGTGCGTGGGGGAAATAGAATAACAGCACTGCGCCTGTCAAACGAGCGCACTACCGCGTTAGCGTGAGGCTGAGCCGGGGGGAGGGGCCCCCTCAGCTATCCCGGTGAGGCCGAGCCAGGAACGAGTCGTAGTAGGCGACGACGCGGCGTGCCACGGCGTCGCATGCGGAGGTGAGTCCGTAGCATGACTTGCCCCCATTATCTTTTCGTTTTTAGGGGGAAACCCATCACCGCACCGAGGGGCATAGTTGTACTGACACGTCTTCCTTGTATGGACTTGCCCCCATTATCTTATATTTTTTTAGGGGAGAAACCAGCACCGCACCGAGGGGCATAGTTGTAGTGACACATATTTTTTGTTGTATTGATTGATGAACACACATCGTCGGTAAGCAGCGGTTTTTGTCATACGCTGAGGTGGATCTATAACATAACTTGCATCATTTTGGTATCTTTTGTTTGGTGTCAAATGTGTACACGAGTGTGAGGATGCAGGTCCTTAACATGAATTTGTGATTCAAAGCGTACCACCATTTTTTGTACTTTTCATTATATTTTTGAGAATATTTGTACTTTATTTTGTATAGCCTATGTTAGTTATTTCAATTGTACTTTTTTCATAATTTTTAGTGTACTGTTATGAGTTATTATTTGTACTTTAGCAGTTTGTTTTCTCCCTCTATATTAATATTTTTTATTGGATTTAATTTTTCTATTATTTTTAGTAACTGCCCTGAGATAGTGGGCTTTGCCCTTTTTCTTTTTCTTCCACGATCGTGGGCTTTAGCCATCGGTTTTCTCCCACTCACCTTTTAACCTCCGCTCTCCCCCGTTTCTCTCCCCTCCCCTCCACAAATCGGTTCCTTCTTCGTTCCCCTCCTCTCCTCTTCTCACATAGAAGCTGCTTCTCCTGTTTCGCCGCGGGAGCGTCGGCCGGCGGGTTGAGCTCCAGGGTGGAGGTCTGGGTGCTCTCTTTACTCTTTTGCTCTGCCCTCGACTCCCCTTGCGTCCCTTTATGTACATATTTTTCCTGTATTTCTAAGTTATTTCTCTCGTGCTGTCTCAGGCTGGATTCGCTAGGGTTCCTTCGCTCTTGAGCGAGCGGTTCGCGTGAGTGATGCTGGATTTAGTGGTGGAGTTTGTGTTTGCTGGTAAGAGTTTTACTTTGTTTGGTGTCCTTCGTTTCTGAAATAGGTAAGAACCCTAATTTTTGTTCGTGTGTCTTGCAGTTCTGGTTCGGCAGATTATAGGTCTGTAGATCTCAATGGGTACATCATCCAGTCCAGACAAGTTGAATGCAGGTAATTTTTCCTGTAATTGGGATGATGTTTTATCAGACCTGGCGCTTAATAGGTTTTTAGTTGTATAGGCATTGTTGTATGGACTTTACAATTTGTATGGATTTTGATAGTTGTTAAATTTTGCCCTGGAATTTGTGGCATTGTAACGCCCTCGATGCGGCTATATCTCCCACGTGTCGAAGCACGACTTAGAGGCATAACCGCATTGAAAGCAATGTCGCAAGTGAGGTAATCTTCACACAACCCATGTAATACATAAGGGAAAGAGATACATAGTTGGCTTACAATCGCCACTTCACACAATTACATGAATAAAGCATTACATCATCCAGATACAATCAAGGTCCGACTACGGAACCAAAATAAAAGAAGAACCCCAAATGCGACACGGTCCCCGATCGACCCCAACTGGGCACCACTACCGATCAACTAGAACGAAACAACACAAAGGACAAGATCTTCATCGAGCTCCTCCCGAGCTTGGTTGCGTCATCTGCACGGACTCACCGGTACCTGCAAGCTGGTTTTGGAAGTATCTGTGAGCCACGGGGACTCAGCAATCTCGCACCCTCGCGATCAAGACTATTTAAGCTTATGGGTAAGGTAAAGGTATGAGGTGGAGCTGCAGCAAGCGACTAGCATATATGGTGGCTAACATACGCAAATGAGAGCGAGAAGAGAAGGCAAAGCAAGATCGAGAAAGTATGATCAAGAAGTGATCCTAAACAACCTACGTCAAGCATAACTCCAACACCGTGTTCGCTTCCCGGACTCCGCCGGAAAGAGACCGTCACGGTTACCCACGCAGTTGACTCATTTTAATTAGGGTCAACTTCAGGTTTTCTACGACCGGACGTTAACAAATTCCCATCTGCCCATAACCGCGGGCACGGCTTTCGAAAGTTCAAATCCCTGCAGGGGTGTCCCAACTTATCCCATCACAAGCTCTCACGGTCAACGAAGGAATAGACCTCCTCCCGAGACATTCCGATCAGACTCGGTATCCCGGTTCTACAAGACATTTCGACAGGGTAAAACTAAACCAGCAACACCGCCCGAATGTGCCGACAAATCCCGATAGGAGCTGCACATATCTCTTTCTCAGGGCACACTCAGATTGTCCTAGGTACGGGTAGGCCAGCCCAGAGTTGCCCCTGGTGGTCACCGGCAGCTGACAGGTTGGACCAACACTCAGAGGAGCACTGGCCCGGGGGAGTAAAATAATGATGACCCTCAGGAGCGCGACTCCCAAGGGAAAAGAAAAGGCTAGGTGGCAAATGGTAAAACCAATGTTGGGCATTGCTGGAAGAACTTTACTTAAGGCGAACTATCAAGGGGTTCCCATTATTACCCAACCACGTAAGGAACGCAAAATCCGGGAACATAACACCGATATGACGGAAACTAGGGCGGCAAGAGTGGAACAAAACACCAGGCATAAGGCCGAGCCTTCCACCCTTTACCAAGTATATAGATGCATTAATTAAACAAGATATATTGTGATATCCCAACAAGTAAACATGTTCCAACAAGGAACAACATCTCCATGTTCCAACAAGGAACAAACTTCAATCTTCACATGCAACTAACAATGCTATAAGAGGGGCTGAGCAAAACGGTAACATAGCCAAACAACGGTTTGCTAGGACAAGGTGGGTTAGAGGCTTGGTTCAACAATATGGGTGGCATGATAAGCAAGTGGTAGGTATCGCAGCATAGGCATAGCAAAAGAGCGAGCATCTAGCAAGCAAAGCTAGAAGTGATTTCGAGGGTATGGTCATCTTGCCTGAAATCCCGCAAGGAAGAAGAATGAGTCCATGAAGAAGACAAACGAACATAGACGAACAGGTACTCACAAACGCGACGTTACCGGAACCAACCCGAAGAAGCAAACACCGGAAAAGAAGCACACAACATAGTAAACAACCAACACATGAACATGGTATGCTATGTGGGATGCGGTATGCGATGCATATGCATGATTTGACAAGGAATGATTGAACCTGGCCTCAACTTGGAAATCCAAGTGTGCCACTGGAAAGGTGAGATGAAATCGCTTGAAAACGATATAAAGAACGCCGGAATCGGAGTTATGGTTTGGAAATGGCAAGCAATTCAAATATGACCACGTTCTGCAATTTACAGCAAGTAGCCATCTAAATGCAACAAGAGGAACATGCTACAGAACCCAAACATGACAACAAAATACATGGCAGGGATCCACTCATGAAGCTTAACAAAAGATGAACACTGAGCTACGGCTAATTCATCCATTAACAGGTTCAAACAAGCATGGCAAAAGTGCAATTGGTAAACAGATCTCAGACTTACTGAAATTAACACAAGCCTGGAATTTCATATCAGGTAGCACACTTCGAAGCATGAAAACTATATGCTACAGGACCTGAACATGGCAAAGTAAAGCATGGCATGGAACTACTCAAAGAGCTTAACAAAAGTCCCTTAGTGACCTTGAGCCAAAAGGGATCAGAAAATACAATTGCAAGCATGTGAACATGGCAAAAACATAATCAGTTCTCAGACTTAGTGAAAACTGGAGCATGCTGAAACAGATATCAAGTAGGCATGTTAATGAGCTCGATGCACTCACTACATATCAAGGCATGACAATCTAAGCATACACCCATCAAGAATACACATTATACAAGCTAGACATGGCAAGAACAATAACATGGCATGCACGGATCAACTACAACATCCTCGGCAAAATCGCTAACAAGTAGACAATCTGCCCAGATTCACGAAATAGCAAAAGTAGAGCTCGATTGACTCAAGCTAGGGTGCTCCATAATTGCAAACAAAGACATGGATGGATAGAGCACTACAAAATTAACAAAACATCCTTACCGATCATCCTCAAAAGAGGCACGGATCACTAGGAAACAACATGAACATATGGCCATATGAGATAAACAGCTCAAGGACTTAGTGGAAATCCTAAGTCCCTGAAATCAGCATTACCAAGTGCACCACTTTGCAAGCTTGTGCTAGTCACCACACACATCACAAAAATACATGGGTTGCACCTCTGGAAAGATGGCAAAGCATATAACAAAACTCATGGAGAGCTCATGGGCATATCATGCACACAATAATCATGGCAAAAATGACAAATATCTAAATGGAGCAGCAGATCTGACAATTATCTCAAATAGCACTCTTCTAACAGCATTTCGGGCATCAAGATGAACTCAAATGAAAATGATGCAATGAGATGAAATGATGTACTCTCCGAGAAGAACATTTTGATATGCTATATGCGCAAAAGGGAGTTACAGATGCAAAGTTACGGCACGATGAACATGGCCATATGAAACGTGGAATTTACCCTCGTAGAAATAGATCTAGGGTTGACTTGCACGTGGCTCGAGGTTCACCGGGATCCTTGCCAGAATTGACGGGGAAGATGACCGGAGATGTGGCTTCGGCGGCTGGGAGGCCGTCCGATCGCCGAGACGGGGAGATCCGGGGACGGGGATCCTGGATCCGGCGTCGGAGGCGAGCGGGGCGGCCATGGCAGAGGCGGCGGGCGCACTCCAGAGGTCGGCGGCGGTGATGGGCGGCAGCTCCGGCGATGAAGGTCGTCGGCGATGGCAACGGAGTACGGCGGCGCTCGGCAAGCATATGAGGAGGCGCGGCGAAGGACTCGGGTGCGGGGTTCGCAGGCGCGCCGGCGGGCGGCTCGGGGAGATCCGGCAGCCGAAGACGATGAACTCCGGTCGCCGGCGATGGGGCTGACGGCGGCCGGAGCAGGAGAGACGGCGGCGGAGAACACGCGGTCGGACGGCACGGGGCGCGGGTGCACGCGGGCCGGTCGGCGGCGCACACGGGCTCGCGCGGGCCCCTGATGGGCTCCGCGGGCCGCGGCGGCGGTGGGAGGAGAGAGAGGGCGGCGGGAGGTGAGGTGGCGCTTGGCGATTGGGCACGAGAGGCTGCGGTGATGATGTGTCGACCTCTTATTGGCCGGAACGCGTGGCGGCTGGCGGCGGACGTGTCCGGCCGGTGGTGGGGAGTTTTGTCCGGCGGCGCGAGGAGCGGGGCTAGGGTTTGATCTACGCGAAAATTTTGGAGGGAGACACATATTTATAGGTAGAGGGAGCTAGGAGAGTCCAAATGAGGTGCGGTTTTCGGCCACGCGATCGTGATCGAACGACCGAGATGATGGAGCAGGTTTAGGTGGGTTTTGGGCCACTTTGGAGGGGTGTTGGGATGCAACACACACGAGGCCTTTTCGGTCCCCAGTTAACCGTTGGAGCATCAAACGAAGTCCAAATGGTACGAAACTTGACAGGCGGTCTACCGATAGTAAACCAAGGCCGCTTGGCAAGTCTCGGTCCAATCCGGAAATGCTTAATCCCCACACATGAAAGAAAGGTAGAAATGACCACCGGAGGAGAACGGAGCGCCGGATTGCAAAACGGACAACGGGGAAAATGCTCAGATGCAAGAGACAAACACGTCTGCAAATGAAATGCACATGATGACATGATATGCAATGCATGACACGCAAGCAATGACAAGGCAACAACAGCGAATAACTGGACGACACCTGGCACATCGGTCTCTGGGCGTTACAGGTATGTCTAGTTTTTAGGTTGATGTGACCTACAGACTGATTGGAGTACTGATCACCATGTGTAGTTTGAACTGTTGTTCTGGCATTTGAATAGTTTGTAGCAGTCTGAGAAGAACTACTATGATGTTGAAAGAGCTGTCATTTTGAAGTTTGGTGTGCGAGTGGTGGGGTGATATTGTTTTATTGGTTGCACTTGTAGTGTTGATATAGTTGAACTGATTGCTTGTTCGTATACTTTTATTTTTTACTTTTTTGCTGATTATGAAGTTGTTGTAGATATTGGAGTGCCAGTGCCTCCTGATTCTGACAAACCAGAAAGCTTTCAAGATCTTGTGAATGTTATTTTTGAGATACCAAATCCTCCAGAAGCACTTGCGAGTGTTGCTGGTGTTTCCCTTATATTTGCTCTTTTTTAAACAGCCTTGCATACATAAATGTGTTTAGTTACATCAGTTGTTCATTTTGTTTGTGTATGATGATATGCGCCTTATTTTACTTGTCTCTGCAATGTTAATTGTGTTTTAATTTTGGGACAATTGCATTTTTACCCCTAGTTGGTTCCTACACACGGGTTTTGCCCTTACTTTTCAAGCTTGCTCAGTTTTGCCCTTACTTTTTCCATCGAGATCCCTCAAATGCCCTTTGACCGTTTGACCAAAACTTTGAAAATTTGTAACTAATGCATACAAACTCAGAAAAATGCAAATAAGATATCAAAATGTTCAGATAAACATTACCTTCATGGGCATATCATTTGCATTCAGGAAAAAAACATCGTTTAAACTACCCAAGGTAATTAATGCTATTAATATTATTAAAAATAAATAGGTATAAACAATATTTTTTTCATGAATAAAAATTATAAGCAAATGTAGGCGATGTTTTCTGAACATCCTGATACCTTATTTGCATTTTCCTGAGTACATATCAACTTGTTATGAAGTTTCCAAATAATGGTCAAAGTCGTTAGAACATTCATAACAAGTTGATACAAACTCAAAAAAATGCAAATAAGTTATCAGGATGTTCAGAAAACATCACCCACATTTGCATGTAATTTTTATTCATGAAAAAAATATTTTTTATACCTATTTATTTTTAATAATGTTAATAACATTAATTACCTCGGGTAGTTTAAACGATGCTTTTGTCCTGAATGCAAATGATATGCCCATATAGGTAATGCTTATCTGAACATTTTAATATCTTATTTGCATTTTTCTGAGTTTGTATGATTTTTCAAAGTTTTGGTCAAACGGTCAAAGGGCATTCGAGGGACCTCAATGGAAAAAGTAAGGGCAAAACTGAGCAAGCTCGAAAAGTAAGGGCAAAACCCGTGGGTAGGAACCAACTAGGGGTAAAAATGCAATTGTCCCTTTAATTTTATATGGGTGTGCTCATGTTATTGGTATATGTGTGTGCTCGTGTTATTGCTTTATGCAGTTAATGATAGCCATGCTGCTGGCGAGGATATTGCTGATGTTGTGAAAGATATTAATGTTGGAGTTTATTCTCTTAATTTTGGTGATGGTGATGGGAGCTTGCAGTTGTGTGTTACTCAGTCATAGAGTGTTGATGGCACTGAGCCTGTTACTCAGGCTGAGGATGTTCCTATGTAGTTACAGCTTGAGGACGAAAGGAAAAGAAAGAAGAATTGTGATTTCCAAAGGAGAAAGGAGTTGGAACAGTGTCAAAAGGCTGCTTGCGTGCAATGAAGCGATGAGGATGTTGCTCAAGCTGCTAAAGGTGTAGGTGATGAAGGTGGTGATGCGGCATTGTCAACTGTTGATGCTGGATCTCATAGAACTGACATGCCTGTCAAGATAAACCTGTTGCAGACTCGCTTGATGCAAGTGTTTACTCGTGATGCAGTTAAGGAAAACAAAGTTGTTTTGAAGAGGAAGATGTCAGATCGAAATCCTGATGGCACACAGAGGTGTAGCCCACGTGTGAAAGCTAGTCCCCAACGTGGTAATAGCAAAGCTGATGGAGATAGTGTTGCTGTGAAGTTTGGTCAAAGCACACAGAGGCGTAGCCCACGTGTGAAAGCTGGTCCCCAACGTGGTAATAGCATAGCTGATGGAGATAGTGTTGTTGTGAAGACTGGTCAAAGCACACTTGGTGGCTCCCCTGTTCGTCGGAGTCCACGAGGTTTGTCAAATAAGAAGCCTTCTTCGTCTCCTCTTCCAGAGCGCTCTTTGTTCAAGGAAAAAAAGAAGCTTAAAGTTTCTCCTGCGAAGTTGAACAAAGGTATGAAGAAGCATGCTCGTGTCGAAGCTAAAGATCTTGCATCTGAAGAAGATGATATCGAAGTTGATTCTGAAGATGAATATGCAGTGGTACGTGTTTGTACTGTATGTGACTTACTAGTCATACTTGCAATGATTTAATTGTGTCTAGGTTGGTATGCTGGCCAGGTGAGGGCTAGTCATTGTTTGCATCAATTGAGGGTGGTACTGATGTTGTTTTAAGAGTTGAACTTGTGCAATCTTTCTTTTTTCTTCTTGCCTTCATATGTTTGTTTTGTTTTCTATATTCATTTAATTAAGTTGTGTCTTATTTATTTTCATTTTACGGCCTGTTAGCGTTATGGGTCTGGTTAAGCCGATGATAGGCAATGCAGGAAAAGTTGCTTTGGATGAAGGTGACCTACAACGATTGAACATAACAGTGCGATGTTCATTGAGAGATATTTATGCTTGTGCTAAATTGCTTTAGAGTCGCCATGTGGCTAGGGTTCATGCAGCTGGTTTTGGTTCTATCTTCAAGTGGAAGGTGAACTCTAACATTTCCCGCCCTCTGATGGGAGTTTTGTACCTAGAGATAGATCCTGATACGATGACTCTTGACATGGGTGAGGCTAATAAGAAGCTTCGCATTACTAGTGATGGTATACATCAACTATTTGGGTTCCCTCGTGGTGGTCATTCTGCACCAAGGCCGTCAGAGGATGGATATGATGACGCTCTGATGAAGTTACGAGCAGAGCTTGGCATTAGCAGGAACAGAGGATTTGAGGGATAGGCTCAAGGTGCTTGTCAAGGATCCTAGCAAAAATGACCTTGCTATAAAAGTGTTCTTCATTATTGTGTTTATGAAGGTTGTGTTGTCTGGTGCCGCCCCTCGTGTTTCTAGAGAGGCAACAATGTTTGAGGATCTCGTCATTGAGGACATGGCTAATATGGATTATTGCCAGCTGATGGTTGATGAGCTTAGAAGGGCTGTTGTCAGGTACCAAGATGGTGTTACTCGTGGGAAGGCAATCACAGGCTGTGCTATAGGGCATGTACTAATGTACCTTGACTGCCTTATCCTTGGCAAGACTCTGGATCCTGACATGCGAGTCCCTTGCATATGTTTCATGGATCCTGACAAGCTTTTCGATCTGGCTGATGCAGATTTGATAAGAAAAGACAATGCAGATCCAAAGACTTGGGTGTTTGGGAAGCTTCCGGTGAGTTTTATTTCTGTCGTGTCTTGCAGGACTTTTTTTAGGTATAGCTATTTTCGCTGGAGTGAACATGTGTACTGCATAGTTACCTGTTTATATTTTGTCATTTCTTAAGCTTTGTGAGGTTTTAGGTATGATTTTTAGTAATGTTGTGTCATGTGTGGTTGAACTGAATCTCTTGTTCAACCGACCTGTTTGTAAATACTAACAAATTGGCACTGATAGTGAAAGATTGTTAGTACTGTGGATTTAAATCTGTTAATATAATGTTTATTTTTCCCCGTGTGTTGCATTAATTAATTAACTCTTTTTCTCCTTGTTCTAGTGAAAAACTCAAGAGGAAGTTGTCCTTTTCCGAGTGTATAAACGGCCAGTCCTGGAGATGCCATCGTAGGTTCCCAAGATTTCATCTGTGCACGATGAGTTGAGAGATGGTCATGGTGTTGAGGGTGTTGCTTATGTTCCCCTTGACCCTAGTAAGGCTAGTACTTCACAGGGGCGGGGTTTTGGTATTGACGTAGTTGTTTCTGCGTTGGAGTGTGCTGAGCATATTTTTAGTAATGTGTGTTATGAGCTGCAAAAGATCCCAACTACAGTTGAGTGTCTGAGCTGTATCAATGGTATCCTTCCTGAAGGTCATCAATTTAATGCTGAGGAAGCAGCGGACTATATTGAAATGGAGAGAATTTTAATTAGTGATATGTGTGATGGTGCTGCTCAACTGATTCAGAGCTCGGTTCATATGTTGAACAACATGAAGCATTTCAAAACTACGCAAGACTCTCGCTGCAAGCCATATGAAGAAAGTGCCAATGTTGTTATCAGGCAGATTGAGCAGGATGAGGCTGCTGCCATCGATAGCACGGCTAGTGATGGTACTGAGGCTAATGTTTCTGACCACCATACGAATGATGTTGGCTTGGAGCCCCCTGTTGTTGATGTGAGTTAGTCTTTGATGTTTGCATTTTTTTACTATGTTTTTCTGCTGTCAGTATTGTAGTTGAACTTTCTCATGTTCATATGTTTATTAATTTTTCTTTCATGCAGGAGAGCAGTCATGATGTTGCGGCTGTTGTTGACTGTGGAGTTAATGATCCATCTACTGATAAGAGCAAGGTTATTTTTATTTTTTATTGTGTTTATATATATTCTTGAATTTTCAAGCGCACCAATGTGCCTTACATGTTCATTTTTCTATCCCACACCGTTATGAGTTTTGTAGGTGATACCTACCTTTTGTTAGTGTAGTTTAATTCCGTGTGTTTATTATTGCTAATAATAGCATTGTTTTTTGCTTCATTACTATGAATCATGGTCCTATTGTTGGCGATGAGCCTTGTTCGACCATTGGTGATGTTCCTTTGAATGTTAGTAGTAGAAAGATCGGCGATGTTGCTGTGGATTCTGCTAAGCTTTTTTTTGTTCTTGCATTAATTTTATATGCAGTTTTCGTTGTTGTTTCTTTGTAGCTGTAACAGTTAGCTTGTGCACCTCTTGCTAGCTTTTTTGATTGTTAGTTTTGCTCATATTATTCACTTTCTGAATTTTTATTTTTTTAGATGACTGATGTTGATCGTGAGGCTGCCGTTAGTGTTGGAGATGATGCTTGTGGTGTTCCATTGAGAAGTGGGCGCGATGTTGGTAGCAAAGTTGCTGATGAGGATGTTTGTGCTTCCAGCATACTTGATGCCAAATCGTCTAGTGTTGGTATTGCTGAGAATGAAAATCTTTCTGATTGTGAAGATTTCCCACCGGAAAATTTCCCGCTTGGAGGGCTTGATTACAGTGATGCATTGCAAGATGCCGACGTGTCTAGTGTGGAGGAGGTGCCATCTGAGGATGATGATTTACTTCTATCGATTTCTACTGGTCCCTTGACGCGGGAGGTGCTCCTGTCGTCCCAGGATTTTCTTTCTTCAGACCCTGAAAGCGCAGCCATAATGTTGTCCTCACAAGATCTTTTGTCATCAAACCCTGAAACTGTAGGCATATTGGTGTCATCACAGGAACTCCCGTCGTCAACCACTGATAGTGCAGGTAAGGACTTGTAAATGAGGTGTAGTTCTCATTTATGGCATTTTGGACATGTTCACTTGTAGTGCTTGAACTTATTTTTTTCTTCTTTTTCTACAAGAAGAAGGTGCTAATGTTGCTAAGGTTGATTTGTATTTCTTCGCTGTTACGAGGTTGCGCATGAACCGTGGGAAACGGTTAGTTTGGGATTTTGCCCGTATCATTTTTGTCTCTTTTTCTTTCTCTCATAGGACTATTGTTGTTTTTGCAGTAGTTTTAATTCATGTCATCTTTTGTGTTTTCCTAGTGAAAAGCCGATGTTTCAAAATAGCGAATGTGATGCTAGTGTTGGTTCTGTTACTCAAGCATTTTTCCCCGGTGGCATGCTCAACTCAGAGAGTGCTGACATTGTTTTATACTTTCTACGTCATAAGTACCGAGACACTAAGAAGTTGATAGTTCTCAGATGGGTGACGGTCAGTATTTTGCTTTCTACATAGGATGATAAGTTATGTTGGCAGTTTTCTAACTGATGTTGTTTTTTTTGTACAACAGACCAAGATCTGTGATGGAAATATTGATGGCAATGTGCTACAGTGGTTCACGAGATCAGGGGCTGATGGTTTTGACCAAGTAGGTGAACTTGAACTTATTGTACACATGAACTAGAACGGTCATGTTTTCTTGCAAGTTTGGGATGTGGGAATGAACTTGAGTAGCCTGCTTTTTCCCCTGTACTTATGAATGATGTGTGCTTTTTTTTGAAGCTGCACTTATTGTCACAAGGAAATTGAACTGATATGTTTGTTGCAAGTTTGGAATGTGGATATAAACTTGAGTAGCATTTATTTTTTGTATTGGGTTGCTTACTCAATTAGAACTTAGGATTATCTGATTTGTTTGCACTTCTGAATTTCAATTTCCCTCTTTTATTTTATTGTTTTGGAAGCTGAATTTTTTGTTTCATTATAATTTGTTAAATTCATTTTTCCTCTGTGTTTTTTTGTCAGCTTCCTTTCCCTATTTTTGATTCGCCGTCATTTGCGGCTGCCATGAAGCCTACTAAAGAATCTGGGCATTGGTGCTTGATTGTTCTGAATTTGAGGTTCCGTCGTTTCGAGTACCTTGATTCACTCTGCGATGAAACCTAGAGTGATGTAGTTAGATTCTTAAGGACTATGATAGATAATATAAAGAAGCTTTGGAGGGAGTACAGTGTAGACAGGGCCAAACCGTTCTCGCCGACGCATATTGATGGTTTCTCTTGCGAGTTTGTGTGTGTGCCACAACAGCAAAACATGTGAGTATACATTTTAATGATTTTTATTAGTTCTTTTTGTTGCTAGAATACGTGGTTCTCCAATTTTTGGTTGTGTTCATGTATTTCAAATTCGTGATGTACCCTTTTGTTTTTTCTTTTGTTAACAGGCATGATTGTGGCTTCTTTATGCTACAAAACTGCAAGACCTATCATTGTTGCGAGTATGGTGTGATTGAAATGTTGGATTACACCCACGAAGACATTCTTGACATTAGAAAGACTTTGTTGTATACCTGCGTGACTAGCGATGTGTTTGATGTTGAATTCCACGATTTGTTTGGTATCGAACCCTGTACGTATGCATGACACACTAGTAATTTTTTCTAGTTTGTACTTCTCGACTAGTACTGTCATGAATTATGTATTTGAACATACCCTTGTTGCGCTCCTTCTTTTTTTAATTGCAGGTGAGTGGCTGGATCTTGGTGAGCATGACTATAGGATCTTTGGCAGCCAGTTCTCGGAGCTTCAGCGTGTAGCTATTGATTTGAGCCATGGGCGTTCTCCCGAAAAGACAAGATCTGGTGTTATGAAGGGCGGTTGGGAGCTCTGAAAGGTTCTACGGCTGCTTGTGCGGAGAGCCCCTCTACACCCAAGAATCCCATTGTGAAATTGATAGACAGTAATGATGATGCGTTTGACAAGATCGCTGGCATGGGAAGAGTCACTAGGAGCTCTGTTGCCAAGGGTGTATCTCCCCTTGCTGGAATAGTGGGCCATAGAGCTGGTGTTGCTAGGAAGGATCCTGCTTTGAAGTTTGGCAATGTTATAAGCATGAAACGTGCACCCAGAGCTCCTATAAAGTTTTGCTCCCATGTGTAGCAGCTTCACCATCATAAATTCCCTCACTTGGACAAGGCTCACAAGTTGAAAGATCTGTTTCTTAGTGATGAAGGATGTGAGAAGTATGCCGAGTGAGTATCTCTCATTATGTTTCTTCTTGTTTTCTTTCTGTTGTTTCTAACTGCTAGATAAATATGACCTGAACTGCTCTTTTTTATACAACTTGAACTGCTATGAATGCCTTATCTTGCTTCCCTTGCTTTTTGTTCTTGTGTGTGCTGCAGGACTGCGTTCTCAATGATACCACATCCCAATGATAGTGTAACTACCTTCATTGAGAAACGCATCTGGGAAGTTTTGGCACCTGGATAAATGATGGAGGGTGATGTAATGGACTTCCTCATTGATGATTGGAAGCTTGATCCCGAGAGAAATGCTGATTTTGCATCTCGAAAAAGGATCTTGTTGAGTCCATATTTCATCACGGTAATGAATCAGACTGCCTATTGTTTTACGAGTTTTGAGAAGACTTCGCTTGTTGATCCTTTTCCCCTATCTATTTCTTTTTGGATTTTCGCAGGTTGCGCTTGACTGTATGTTTTACGGTGATGACAATAAAGAGTTTAATGTGGAGAGCACAGCGAGAGATTTCAAGAGCTATGTTAAAGATGAGGAAGACTTGCTCAGTGCCGAACTTGTGAGATCTACTAGCTGATTTTTGCTTTTATTTGTTTGTTGTGATGCTGGTTTTTATTTTGAATATTTAATATCTCTTTTTTGGTCATTTGTTTTTAGATCATGATGCCTCTATTCAAACCTATGGTTTTATCGAAGGATTCGAAAGTGAACCACTTTTCCTTATATGTTATGAATTGGTACCGAAATAGCATTGACATCCTTGACCCTTTACCTTATAGGAAGAACCATCATCCTTCAAAGAACACCTATCACAAAGACTGCGAGAAGATTGTGAGTCACATTTATTATCTGTACTAGATTATTTTTCCGCCATTTTGTTTCTGCTTTTCTGAGATCTGAAAATGTGTGGTTTCTTTTCTTTTTTACAGATCTCTAGATTGGTCCAAGTAATGAAGGTTGTGTATGGTGATGCTCAGTATAATGCGAGCAAGCAGCCCAAATGGGAGGTTTTTGCAAAGAAACCAACGTTTGTCAAGGTTCCACTTCAAGGGATGAATGATTGTGGCCATTATACTCTAAAGTATGCGGGAACCTATGATGGTGAAAAGATCGTTGAGAACATTTGAAATAATGACGTGGGTTCTAGTTGAGCTTTCACTTTTCTGTGTTTGACTGATTGTCTTTTTTATGTGTCATGATTTTTGATAATTTGTTTTATTGTTTTGTAGCCTCGTATTGTTGATTGGAACATTGAGGATCTGTATACAGTTGTGTTCAACCGGAATAACCAGGTTATGGTGGTGGAGCTTCCCGAGGAGGTTCAGGCTTTGGCTCCTGGTGCATAGAAGTAATGGTGATCATTTGCGTAGTGAATGGGATACTTGTGTGATTTATCTCTTGAAAGCATTGTAGGCTTTGTTTGTAGTGTTTGGATGTCTTGTCGACTGTGTAATAACCGCTATATTTTGTGATGTTTTAAGTGTGGCACAGTGTTTAAGAAACTTTTTTCCATGATGATAGTGTGGTTGAATAGCTGTTTCACTTGTGTCTGTTTCATCTGGAATTCGTTTTGGTTAAGTTTTATTTTTTGCACTGAAGTCTTATACACTAGTTGAACTGAAACACTTTTTTTCAAGAGCATTACGAGTTGTTGCTGAGAAAGTGAGATTTATTTTATTTTCATCTGTCCCAACCTAAGTTGGACCTTTATAGTTTATGTACCCTCTTTTCTTGTACTTATGGTATAGTTCTGTGAGTACTGAATTGTAATTTCATTCAGCTGAGGTTTTTAAAATTTGATTTCATAATAGTATTTTGTGGATATCTATGTAGAACTGACGTCATATAATGTACCAGAACTGATGTTTTTTTGGGATTGAAATTATTTACGACGAAATTGATACGTGATCTCTAGCCAAATTTTATTTAAATATAAAAAATTAGCAAAATTGAGAGCCAAATATTTGCTTGAACTTCTTGCATTTTAGTAGTTGAACTTCATAGTAAAAGTTAAAGCACTAGTTTAAATTAGCTACATTTAACAAATAGCCCTATTAAGTTCATAATTATTTTTTTAACATATATAGTTGAACTTCAAAGCATCATTGTTTTGTACTCCCTCCATTCTGATTTACTTGTCGTGGTTTTAGTTCAAATTTGAACTAAAACCACGACGAGTAAATCAGAACGGAGGGAGTAGCTATTTTTAATCCTTTTATCTGTGCTAAAGAGGTAAATTTATTTTATTTTTATATTTGAATTTAGAGTTATTTTGCCTGCAGACATGCATGTATTTGAACGTTTCTATATTCAGTTTTCGAACTTTGTTGTACTAGTTTATATTTCATTTGCCACGCGCTCTGGTTTATTCTGCTGGCCTTATAGTTTGTAGAGGAGGGAGTAGCAACCATATTGGCCCTTTTTCCAGCCCAAATGGCATGTTTGCGCAAATGTGGACTGCTGGTTGTGTGTGCGCTCCGAGTTTAGTCCCACCTCGCTAGCCGAGGGGGCTCTCCACCGGTTTATAAGCGTTATCGTCCATTGCCTGTTGAACTCCTCTGTGTACTGACCTGGGCACTCATACACGGCGCTCTCTCTATGTTCCATGACCTGTGGGCCCTTGATGGCTCGCCTGCACAGTCTGGATTACTATGGATTCGCCAATGGTTCCGCCGTGGGCTCGAGTCCAAGTGTATCCTCCTGTGTCTGGCTAGCCTGTCCTTGGGCGATCATCATTTTTTTGGTTTTTGTTTGAAACTCGTACCTCACTGGTCAATGTGGACTGATGCTTCTATTGTTTGTTCTTGTGACTTTTTGTCCTTAGTTGAACTGTAATCTATTTGGTTGAGTCTCGACCTTTTTTTCAAGGGATTAATTGGTATCATTATCATACTTACCGAATAAACTAAGTTGTACTGAGATTTCAATTGTACTAGCATTGTTATTCTTAGTGTGTCACTGTTTTATGGAATGCGAACTGAAGCTTCCCATTCCTTTTTATTTTTTGTAGAATGGATGTATTGTGTGTTCAAGTGTACCAGTACTTTTTCACTCCTAGTATGCTAGTGACTATGAAAATACGTACTGATGGTTCTTGGCTTTTCTTTTTGCAGTACTTAGTAATTTTCTAACAACTATTAGCATGATGTTGTTAGTACTAAATGTTGTCCTCGGCTGAAACTTAGTCTTTTTAGTGTTCTTCTGAAACTAAAAACTAATTTTTAGTGTGATAGTACTAGCATACATGACTAAGTTGTATTGAACGTCCAAGGCTACTATTTGATGCTGTCCTTAGTTAGTCTGCCACTGTTTTTTGTGAAAATATCCATTTGTGATTTGTTGCTCCATGACTAGTGTTGCATAGCAGCAATCAAGTTTCCTTCACAACCTACCCCAACTTCAAATGATGGACAAACAAAATAGGAAGCTAGCAAACTTGTCTAAAGACATAAGCAAACGATCTACTTGATAAACATAGGCAAACTTGTTCAAACCCTAACACACATAACTTGTTCAAACCCTGACATGCATAACATAAGGAAGCTGGTTCAACTTAACAAAAGCAAACTACAAATCTGAAACAACAAGATTAAGGACAAGCAGAAGTGTGAGCAACACGAAGGCAGGCTATCATGTCTCTTCGTCCGGTGTAGTGGTAGTGGTAGTAGGGGTCAGCCTCCTACTACTTTGAGATTTCCCAACATGTTACGATGTTGTCAATTATCTTCCATGACTTGTATGTGGCGTACGCATCTATTACTGCGTTGAGCTTGTCTGGTAGCGGGCTGATCCCCCACAGATTGTGGTCTTCCTCCCTGACGATCTTCTTCTTCATGCCATTGTAGAATGGGCGGATGACGCTGGCTGCGACATCCGCCAAGGAGTCGTACTCTTTTCTAGTGTCTGGAACTCTCCAGAGTCGCTGAATGTCGGTGAAGTTCTTGGGGTTGATCTCCAAACCAGACTTGTTCAATATCCGCTTGTCACCTTCAATGCAGAAACCGGCAAATGTGTACAATTTCTCCTCCTGCGGGAACTCTTTGAGGCGCTTGGGCCTGCAATGTGGGAGACACATATTGAAGATTAGTGTTCTTTTTTGAAGATTACATTCTTCTGTTTTTTGGTTTACAAGTGATAATCCATGATGTAGATGCTTATATAGTACAAGTCATGGATGAATGTAGTTCAGAAACTAGTACACAAAGTCTTGAAATTAAATTCAACTACACCATGTTATTTTTCTTTTTTGGTATCTTCAGTGCTTCACCAAATGCTTCACCAATTTCAAGAACCTATTTACCAGAGCATTGATATATGTGATGCTTACTTCAAGTTTAGTTTTCTTTTTTACTGAATAAAAGACCTATACCAGTGCTTCACCAAGTTCTTACTTTATTTTTTGCTGCTAAAAATAACATCAGACAAGGTTCAGAAACTACTTTGTAAATCAAGTTTTAGAAACATCTTTTAATACATCAACTCTGTAAACTACACTACTGCATGAAGATCAGAAACTATGCTAGTACATCAAGTTCAGAAAATAATCCGGTGAAACATTTTCATATGCTAATCGAGTGCATCAGTTTTCAAAATATATTATAGTGCATCTACTTGAGAAACATGTACTCGTGTAATCCCTTTCACAAACTACAGTAGTTTTATCTAGTTGGGAAACAAGTTTAAAGAAATTTTTAGGTAGTAGTACTAGTAGAAGAGATGAATGAAGAGTAGTATGGGTTACCATTTTGTGGCCATTGCGATGTGGTACACCAAGCATAGTTCTTCCACGCACGACTGCAGAACTGCGACCATCTGGGGAGGTTCATCTTTTTTGGAAAACTCCACATCAACTCTGATGAAACTAGGGTACAAGCCGTCGCCCTTCATCCTGAGCCTGCTCATCATCTCGTCGGCCTTGTCTGGTTCGCTAGTGCGGACGATCTCCAGCGCCTCCTTGTCGTGGAGCTCAACCCCTGTGAGGGTTTTGGTGTACTCGCGCTTCTCGCCGGGGACGTGAACATCATCAAGGTTGCTGCTCTTGTCGTACGTCTCACCATGATGACGCTTGGCGGACGGTTCCTCCGCCATTGCCCTCCTCCGGCGACTGTGGGCTTGGAAGAGAGAAGTTTCTGGGTTGTCTGCAGTGGAGATGGAAGCAGCAACGGTGGTTCTCGAAATGGAATGAGGCAGAGATGGAAGACAACGGGTTATTTCCAGTGCGTGGACAGGGATGTGTGAGAGGCAGTTCGTCGAGGACGTGGGTGTAGTGGTCGTGGGCTGCAATTGCAGTTCGTCGTGGCAACCGCCCAGTGGGTGGCGCGGGTGGTGTCCTGGAAGAACCAACCATCCAAGCCAAGGGTTTTTTACTGGTCGTACTGAGTAGTCTTATCAAACTCTACTTATCAGCTGCTTATCCCACTTGCACGTCTTAGGGTCTCTGATGATGGCATTTTGCATTGTTTAGGTGACGTATACTTTGTGATGTTTTAAAGTGTGGAGGTTAAGTCTTCTTTTTGCACTGAAGCCTTATACACTGGTTGTTCTCAAAACTTTTTTCAGTGCCCTGCGAGTTGTTGCTCAAAATTGGGACTAATTTAGGCCTTTATAGTTTTTGTACTCTCTTTTTAGTGTACTTATGGTTTAGTGTTGTGTGTACTGAATGTAATTTCATACATCGTAAGGTTTTGAAAATTGGTGTCACAATGGTGTGACTGGCCTGACCCTTCCTGGTTTTGTAGTACTGATGTCATATGTATGTTTGAATAGATTTTTTTGGGATTGAGATTATTTACGACGAAATTGTTTGTTCAGCTCTAGTCAGATCTTATATAAATAAGAAATTTAGTAGAATTGACAAACAATATCTATTTGAACTTCTTGCATTTTAGTAATTGAACTAGTAAAATTTTATATAAATAAGAAATTTAGCAGAATTGACAAACAATATCTATTTGAACTTCTTGCATTTTAGTAGTTGAACTTGAAAGTAATATTTAATTCACTGGTTTAAATTATGTACATTTAACACATAGCCTATTATGTTCTCCACTTTTCTAAGTTTCGTTGTTTTTGTATCATATTTTTCCTCTTTTTTATCATCCGTGGTGCAGAGCTAAAATTATTTTTATTTTTATTTTTGTATTTAAAATTATTGCCTGCGAACTAGTATTTGAACTTTTCTATTTTCAGTTTTTGAACATTTTTTGTAGTTTATATTGCCCGGTGCTCTGCTTTATTCAACTTGCCTTATTGGTGGGGTGTTTGGAGATGATGGAGGCTATTGGGCCCTTTTCCGGCCCAAATGGCTCGCGTGGGCAATTTGAGTACCGCTGGATTTGTGTGTGATCTGGGTTTAGTCCCACCTCGCTAAGGGAGGGGGCTCTCGACCTGTTTATAAGCGTTGCCGAGTCCTACTAGTCGAACTCCTCTAAATACTTACCTGAGTGCTTATACACGGCGCTCGATCTCTCTCATGACCTATGGGCCCTGGTTGGCTGGCCCTGCGTTGTACGGATTACTAGGGATTCGCCAACAGTTCCCATCGTAGGCTCGAGTTCAAGTATCTAGCTGCGTTAGGGCCTGCCTATCTTCGGGCGGTCAATTTTTATTTTTTTGGTTTGAATCTAGTACTTGACTCCACCAGTAATGTGTACTGATACTTTTTTGTTGTAGTTCTAGTTAGTTTTGTGGAAATGTTATCTTTTCATTAAGTTTTTGCCTTTTTGTGTTTGCTTTTGTGATTATTCTCAAGGGGCTTCTGGTATCATTCTTAGCATTGTAGTACTTGCGTCTAAACTAAGTTGTACTGAGAGTTCATTCATAGTAGCACTTATGTGCTTAGTCTGACATTTTTTGAGGGATAGTGAACTGATGCTTCTTTGTACTTTTTATTGTAGTTAGTATGTATTGTCCGTTCAAGTGTACTAGTACTGTCATGCTTAGTTTGCAAGTGACCAATATAAGTGTTTGCTGATGCTTTCTTAACTTTTCCTATTGTAGTACTTGTTAATTTTCTAGCAGCTACATATAAATGAGAACAATACATGAAGTCGTAAGATTTTTTTGCTACAACTTTTGAAGCGTAGTTAAGCAGCTCAAATTGTACTGATTGTTTTCAACATTATGTTTTCCATACAATACTAAATCTAAACTACACATGGAACATCCTTGTGTGATTAGTCGCTTCATAACTAGTGTTGAAGAGTAGCCACAAAGTTCCATTCACAAGCTACTTTGAATTTGAAATGATGCATTAACAAAATACGAAGCTAGCAAACTTATATAATGAGATAAGCAAACTTTTTCAACTGTGACAAGCACGACATAACTAGACTTGTTCAACCATGACACACAAGACATAAGCAAAGTGGTTTAACCTAAAAAGAGCAAACTATGAATTTGAAACAACAAGATAAAAAGCAAGCACAAGCGCAAGCAACACGAAGGAAGACTTTCATGTCTCTTCATCCCGCATAGTGGCAGTGGTAGTAGGGATCAGCCGCCTACTCTTTTGAGATTTCCCAACCTATTGTGATGTTGTTGATTATCTTCCATGACTTGTACATGGCGTGCGCATCTATTCCTACGTACTCTATGAGCTTCTCTGGCAGCGGGCCGGTCCCCCACAGTTTGTGGTCTTCCTTCTTGTCGATCTTTTTCTTCATGCCTTTGTAGAATGGGTGGATGACACTGGTTGCAACATCAGCCAAGGAGTCGTACTTTTTCCCAGTGCCTGGAACTCTCTAGTTGCACGGCATGTTGATGTAGTTGTCGGGGTTGATCTCCAAATAAGACATCTTCAGCTTCTCTTTGTCCCCTTCAATGCTGAAACCGGCAAATGTGAACAACTTCTCAGACTTCAGCATCTCATTGAGGCGCTTGGGCCTACAGGGGGAAAGACATTTTGAAGATTAGTATTATTTTGATGTTTGAGTTCTTCATTTTTGTTTTGTTTTACAATCGATGAATCCATGAAGTAGATTCTTATATAGTATAATTAATGGATGAATGTAATTCAGAAACTAGTAGTTTTGTTCTGAAATTAAATTCAAGTACACCATGGATTATATACAATTTGAGTCAATGATGTATCTGCTGCTTTACTACTAGTTTAGTTTACTTTTGTTGAATAGAACAACACATACCACTGCTTCACCAAGTTCTTAGTTTTTTGCTTATTAAAATAACAGCAGACCAAGTTCAGAAACTACTTCAATACAGCAAGTTCAGAAACATCTTTTTAATACATCGAGTTCATAAACGACACTATTGATCAACATCAGAAACTACACTAGTACATCAACTTTAGAAATTAATCTTCTGCAGGATTTTCAAATAGTAATCCAGTGCATCAGGTTCAGAAATACATTTATAGTGCATCTACTTGAGAAAGTGCAGTAGTGCATCCACTTTTCACGAACTACACTAGTACATCTAGTTGGGAAACAAGTTTGATGAAATTTTGAGGATAAAGTGCTAATTAAACAGATGAACCAAATAGAGCAAATGAGTAGGATGGGTTATCATTTTGTGGCCGCTGCGATGTGGTACACCAGGCAGAGTTCCTCCACGCACAATTGCAGGACTGCTGCCATTTGGGAGGTTCATCTTCCCTAGTGTACTCCACATCAACCCCGACAAACCTAGGATACATGCCGCCAGCCTTCTTCCAGAGCCTGGTGATCATCTCGTAGGCCTTGTCTGGTTTGCTTGTGCAGACGATCTCTAGTGTCTCCTTGCCGTGGAGCTCAATCCCTGTGAGGGTTTTGGTGTACTCGCGCTTCTCGCCGAGGATGTGAACGTTGTCGAGGTTGCTGCTCTTGTCGGACGTCTCGCCATGATGATGCTTGGCGGACGGTTCCTCTGCCGCTTCCCTCCTCTGGCGACTATGGGCTTGGAAGAGAGACGTTTCTGGGTTGTCTGCAGTGGAGATGGAAGCGGTAATGGTGGTTCTCGGAATGGAATGAGGCTGAGATGGACGGGGATGTGTGGGAGGCGGTTCGTCGGGGACGTGGGTGTAGTGGCCGTGGGCCGCAGTTGAAGTCCGTCGTGGCAACAACCCAATGGGTGGCGCGGGCGGTGTCCTGGAAGAACCAACTGTACAATCCAATTTCTTTGCTAGGGTATTAATCTGGTCGCATTGATTAAACTTGTCAAGCTGCACTTATCAGTTGCTTATCCCACTTGCTCGTCTCATGGTCGGTGATGATGGCATTTTACTGTCACACTGATCCGTCTTGTCAAGTTGTACTTATCAGCTGCTTATCCCACTTGCACGTGTCAGGGTTGGTGATGATGGCGGTTTGTACTCCTCTATTGTGGGTACCTAGACTGGTGATTGTAGTGTAATTGAACATACCGAATACCAGTCAGACTATGTGTGTCATGCGGCTCTTTTTTAAAACATTTTTTGTTTTTTTTGAAAGGATTGTTTATATCAACATAATCTTTGAAAGTATTTTTACAGATAAATTAGTTTGTCATCAGTACAGGTGTATTATATTTGCACTTTCATTATTTTCTATTTGCTTGAGGTAATTATTTTTATGTACTGATGGACTTTCTGAACTAGGACTGGCATAACCAGACATACCTTGTTTTTGAAACGATGTTTTTTGAGGTGTTCACGGGTGTGTTTGGTTACTCTGCCTTGTACTGATTAGTGAGAATTATTAGTACTGATGTACTATAAGAGTTTAAATGTTCCTTAACATATTTTTGCTGAGTTAATGGTCGACACTAGTGTTGACGTTACATATATCCAAATCAGTTTTTTCAAATATATTTATGACTGCATTCAAAAGGTTTATCAAATGCTTTACATAATAATGTCACTGGTCCAGTGGCACAAATCACAAATTATATCTTAACTACAGTACTGATTGAGAAATCGATGATAAATCTAAATAAGTTTTGGCAACGACAGTGTTTTATGATATGATTCCTCATTGTGTACGAAGGCAACCGAGAGTACAAGCTTATTTTTGAATTGATGCAGCAGCATAACAACTATGGATTATTTAGTCTTGAGATCCTCCTAACTGGCCCTGAATGTTGTCCCTTGTCGGCGCCCTTTCCTGGTTGATCCTTGGCAGCTTCATCGTCAGTTTTAGTTTCCTCGTCCCCAATACTATCATCTTCATTGCCTCCGTCTGATTGGTCATCATTCTCGTCAAACTATTCTTCTTCATCCTCTTCTTTTGATTTTTTGGAGCTCTGGACCTTGCCCTATTTCTGTTCAGCGCCACTGACCTCCTTTCCCACTTTGCATGTGTGGGCATTATGTCCGTCAGTTCCCCCACACTTGCGGCAAGTGTAGCTGTTACGTGTGTTATCTCCATTGGTAGAAACTTGGGCGGCTCCAATCTGCTTCTGCAGCTTTTGTTTGTTCAATGGGATCTGTGCGGAGTGGGCATGTGCGGTAATTATGATTGGTCACCACGTTGCAGAATCCACATGCCCTTATCCCGAGAGGTTTGGCATCCGGGCCGAATTCCACGCGTCTGATGGGGCGTGGCGGCTTTTTGGCTGCTGCTTTCGCTGCTTGCGTCTTACTCTTCCTCCCCTTTGTGTTTGAGAATATGGGTGGTTTAATTACCCTTTCCTGCTGCTGCTGGTAGGATGTCCTGTTATCATGTCGTTCGCCTACAGCACCATCAAGCTCATGATCTTGCACATTAGCATGTTGCTTCTCTTGAGTGTGCACATGGGCAAGCTCTGGTTGTTGTTGCTCCTCTTCCTCATTGTCGAATGGGTCAATAGCTCCCAGATGGTTCATCTCGGATAAGATTGTAGCAATATCCTGCTCAATGGCTTCGTTGTCATCAACACCTCCGTTTTCAGCAGAATGCATGGTGTCGAGTTCTTGTTCAAGTCTTTCCATGACGACCCGTGACCTTGCCATTTAGTCTTGGCTTCTCAAGCTTTTTCTGTGCACCCTCATGTTCAGCTGGAGCAGTGCGCTTTCAATGCAGTATTGGGAGGCCTTGTTTGACGCTACTGTCCTCAAGTCATTTCTGTTGAATGTTGGCTGGATGTTTGGGCGTTTGGTGTATCTCCTGAGGATGTATTTCTCTGGAACGCTGGCAGCCTTAATTATTTGCATCATGCACAGGACATGCATGCAAAAAATGCCTGTATTTTTTGGAAGAGGTGCATTTTTTTGTCATTTCATTCGAACAAAAACTTTGCAAAAATAACTAGTACAGTATGTAACATCTTTTTTAGTCCTCGCCTGTGTGGTCCCATAGCTTGCACTCACAGTCATATATTTCTCCCACGGGGTCTGCAACCACCTGGAACGTGTGCTGAGACCACGCAAACAGTTTTTGCGGTTTGTTGTAGCGCACGAGGTACTTTGTGGGCTGTTCCGTCTCTATCGCCGTGAAGAGTGTACTCAATTTTAGCCTTTTTCTGATCTCGATGTACACAACTCGTGAGTAAAGCTTTGCCATTTGAGTGTCAAACCCATAGAAGGTCAGTGTGTATTGTTCCTTCTACACAAGCAAGAGTGATGACCAAATTATTAGTTTTCTCGCAGGAAAAACTTGTCTAACTAATAAAGTTTTACTTTAGTAAGCATGTTATTTTGTCTTACAACAGGTGATAGATCTATACCCGGTTACCCATTGTCTCCTAGTTCTCTGTCCGCCTCCTGGTTTTAACGCAGGAGTTTACCTGGCTGACAAACCGGTGGAGGTTTTGTCTCTCACTTATGAAGTTCTTCTTGAGCACATAGTTCATGCTCTCATTCCGTTGTGTGGACGTCATTTTGGCATAGAAAATTTCTTTGAAGTAAGCTGATATCCATTTTTCGCGCTCATTCCACATTGCCACCATTGTTGCATCATCATGGAGGTTGTACTTATCCATGAGTGCTTTCCAGGCAGCCACAAACTCAGTTGGCATGAGGGGCCAGTTGAGGATTTTTGTGAATTCATCCTTAAAGGTTTCGTGGAGGTTGTACAGGTATGCGAGGTGTTCCATGTACTTCTTCATAATGTGCCAGCAGCACAGCTTGTGTATTGTGTTCCCGAAAGCATCTGGGATCGCCAAAGCCATTGCAGGGCACTGGTCTGGTAATGATAAAAGAGACGTGGAGTGGTCAGTAGATTGTAGTGCATATATACAAATAGAACCGACACAACATTTTTTACTGTGTTATTTTCCTTTTGGGAGGGGGGAGGGGTGGTTTGGTGGTTGTACCTATGAGGATGCATGTAGGAGCTTTCCCTATCATGCCCCTTAAAATGTTTTGAACAACCATCTGAATGAATCTGCATCCTCATCTCTTATTAGGGCGAAAGCAAAGAATGTAGTCTGTAAGTGGTTGTTAGTACCCACAAACATCCCAAGTGGCATATGGTACTTGTTGGTCTTATATGTGGTGTCAAATGTTATGCGGTCACCAAAGTCTTGATACGCCCCTCGGTAGCTTGCGTTCGCCCCGAATATGTTCTTCACTCTATCGGACTCATCAAGTTGTATGTCGCAGAATAATTCCCTGTTTATCACTTTCATCTCCCTAAAAGAGTTGACAGTCTTTAGGACATCGTCCACATCATCCATCCTTGAATTCTTTGCTTTGCTGCATATTAAAAGTGAACAGTCATTCAAAAATGCATGTTGAACTGGCATCAGGTCATGTGTTGTGTAATATGTTTGTACTGACAGAGGTAAAAAGATGGAGCGGGTTTATGGGAGGAGAACAAGTTTGTACTTACATGTTAATCAGGTCTTTGGCATTCATTTCGAGGAAGTACCTACCGGGGTCATCGCCGCCCAGTATGCTCATGGTTTGCGTGTGTTCAATGCCTTTGAACTGCAGGTACTTGACGTACTCCAAGATTGTTTTGTCAAAGTTTTTGTGGGAGTGCAAGAAGACAAGCATTTGGGGGAGAGTTGTAGTCTGTGGTTGTGTTCCCAGACTATCTCTTATGACAAGTGTTCCATCATTTTCCCTCTTCAGCCTCATTTTAGCCCCATATTTAGTCCTGGATATCGTCTTGTTCCGCTGTCTATTTGCTTCTGACACCTTCGATTCATAGAATCCATAGCACGTGCAATAAAGGTAGATTTTGGTGTTAACTTTGGAGCCTTCCCTGACAGCAAAACTCGCGTGCTTTGCATAGACGTTGTAGAAGTTCTTTGCCTCTTTGAAAGTTTCAAAGCGCGTCTCTAGCCTTGGCAGAACATAAACTTCAATGTTAGGTGGCTGCACGCAACAGTGAGCAAACAAAAACGTAGTTATGAAATGTTAGATGGGGTGGTCACGGTACTAGGGTATGGACTGTGCTTGTATGTTTTTCCTGAATGGATACTTACATGTGTATAGCTCTGTGCTACCTCTGGTGTTTGCTGTTCACCCTGGTGTATGGGCGCGGTTGGTGTTACCCTCAGCACATGCAGCAAGGCATCTCTTGGAGGGAGCACTGTTGATGAAGCTCTCCGTCTCTCATTGTACGACCGTCTTTCATCAGATTCGTTCTGAGGTCGCTCCTGTCTATATGGCTCATATCTTCTACTTTGCACCCTGCTAGAGTGGCAAACATTTTTATCTCTTGGGCGTGGTCTTCCCGTCGCAACCGCTTTTGCAGCACGGATGATTGATGTTGGCGGAGCAACTGGTGGAAGCATGTGTGTCCTTGCCTTTCTACATGCGTTAGGGATGGAAAACATTTGTTGTTGGGGAAATTGTTGACCTTGTTGCAACCCAGCAGTGGCAAAGCTTGTATTCCTGGATATCGGTGTTTGCTGCATAGAAGAACCTGTCCGTGCTTCTGATGATTCTGGTGTAGCTTGAAATCTGCATGTATTGTTGAAGTATCCATGTGCTATTTCTGGTGTTAGCCAACCAGGCGGTGCCCCGTATCTTCTTGGCTCATCAAACCCTCATTGTGTGTGCCGCCTTGCATGTTTCTGCAATGACATTCAACAGTTTTGGGATTAATCTTTTCTGCATTTTCTCGTATACATGATATGGGTAACATGTCATGCACTGAAGGTAATGTACAAGTTGAACTTGCATCGCTGGGTGTTATTAAACTTTGTTCTCTATTTTGTATCTGATTTAGTTTCAGTCGAACTGATGAATGGACATGTTCAGCACTGATGTATTGATGTACTGATTTTTAGCACTGATGCATCTGTTATGGAAAGTTTTTTATCTTTTTCATACAACTGATGCATAAACATTTTGGTGGACTGCTTGTAAACTGAACATTGAACTTCAGAGCAGTATGCATATGCATATATATATATATATATATATATATATATATATAACTGATGCATGTCTTCTCTTTTTTCATCTAGAACTTATGCAACTACACTAGAAGTACTCCTAGTTTATGTATCATTGAACATACTGTGTAACAAGTGTATATTTTTTTAACAACATTCTTTTACTCGTTCGAACTGACACAACTACATGACATGTACTATTAGAAATAACAACATACAACTTGCAGTGGTAGCTGAACCTTATATAAAGCCTAGTAGCTACTTGGACTGATGCATAAGTTTATGTTTTTTTACTTGAACTGAAGGTAGCATATTAGAGGTACTAACAGTAACCTCGACATCCAAATTGTGCATCAAGTGGCAGGGGTGTAATGAAGTGATGCAAGCATTTGCAGTGTACTATCAGCTACTGCATCATAGGAACATGTGTCACTGATGCAGCACACATGAAGTAGTGATAAATCTAATAGTGTAACATGTAGGCACAACATAGTGTGTGCAATTTTTAAATTGAATCTTCTGCATAGCAGGACTAATCAACTGATGAACTGACACAAACGTGGTATTGTTCTTCAGGCAAACCCAGACATGAAAACATTTTTTGAATTGATCGTTTGTGCTTTAGTAGCAATCAGGCAGATTCAATTTCAAGGAAAATTAGTGTGGGAAGTAGACATCACCTCCAGTGCCTTGTTCTTGGATCGGACTTCTTCTTCTTCCTCTCGTGGGCAGCGTACTGGCATAATCTTGGAAGGCGGCGCCATTGATGCAAGCAATGAGCTTGGGGAGACGACGACGCTCCTACTTGTGGTGGAGCTTCGGCGACAAGGTCCGGCAAGGGGGAGGCTGGTGGCGTCGAAGGAGCTCTGGCGAGGGGGGGCTGGTGGCGAAAATCACGGATCCGTCGAAGGAGCTCCGGTGAGGGGGAGGCTGGTAGCAGGGATCACGGGCCCGTCGGAGGAGCTCCGGCGAGGGGGGAGGCGGGAGGCGGGGATCACGGCCCCGTCAAAGGAGCTCCGGTGAGGGGAGGAGGTAGGAGGCGAGGACCACAGCCCTCGCGAGGGAGGGAGGGAGGCAGGAGGCAGGGATCACGGCCCCGTCGTTCCTTTGCCAGTGAGCAAGGGGATGGCGGCGGTGGATCCGTCGGCGGCCAGTCACGGCGCAGTGGGCTCCCTCGCTCTGGCTGACGCCATCGCTCACTCGCCCACGACGGTTGCCTCCGGCGGAAGGAGGTGGGTTGGGTTCGGGCTGGGACGGGATGGGGGGATTCTACGGTGTAAGTGTGTCGCGCTCTTATAGGGTGAGGGGTAACAGAATATTATTCTGTTACTAGTAACAGAATAGTCCTATGTATATATATAGCCGGTCTATTGTGCTAATATTAGCATAATAGTTATTCTGCTAACACTTCCGAACTGCACGCTCAACGAAAGTGCACGTCATTGTTGATATAAGAGCACTGGACTACTTATGCGAGTGAACTTCCCGTCGCAAAAAATTGCACACAGTTTTTTCGGTACTGTTTTTACTCCAATTTTTAAACCGTTTGTCAGAATGAGGCATGTAATATACCATTGGAAAGCTATGGATTAGGTTCAACTTCGCCATGTAGAAATTTTTCCGGGATTCCTCACGGTTTAAGATCAGTTTTGAAAACAGTGAGGCTCACGACGAGGGGCAGCGAGCGTATTTTCACCTTTTATTTTTTTAAACCGCTTGTCGAAATGAAGGAAATGATACACCATTGGAAGGATATCGTCGAGGTGCAACTTTTGCATATATATTACTTTATCTAATTCATTATGGTCTAAGAGCGGTTTTAAATTTACTAAATCATGGAATTATGTTTCTTTAATTATTATTATTTTGCAATTTTCGGTACTGTTCTCGCTCTAGTTTTTGAACCGTTTGTCGAAATGAGACGTGTGATGCGCCATTGGAAATCTACGGACGAGGTACAACTTTCATATGCAGAATTTTTTTTGAGATTCCTTACAATTTTAAGTTAATTTTGAAAATCATGCAGCGGACACGAGCGGCAGCGGCCGTCTTTTCGTGAATTTTTGGCAAACCGCTGGTCAGAATTATTCTAATGATACGCCATTGAAAAGATATCGACTAGAGGCAACTTTTTCATGTAAAACACTCTCCCTAATTCCTTGCGGTTTAAGAGCAGTTTTAAATTATCGAAATGCGGACACTCTGTTTTTCGCGACGCCAAAATCGATGAAGGAACTACATGAGACAGAAAAATGCACTACTTCAGACGGAAAACTGCACTGCATCAGACGGGCAAGTGAACTTCATGATCTGTTTCATTTAGACGTAAATTTTCTCACATTGAGCGTAAGTGAACCGCAAAAGTATGGAGAAGTGAACCGCATTAATTTTTTCGTTGTTTCGGTAACAATTTTTCTTACACTTACAAGATGAACAACATCAAACAACCGACCACACTGCCTTAGTTGGAAAACCGCAGTGCATCAAATGGTCAAGTGAACCGCATTACTTGTTGGGAAGTTTTTCTTTTCTTTTTTCCATCGTGTGTTCTGCATTGTAAGGATGAGGAGAGTAGTTATGTGTATACGTTCCTCCATGATATTTTATTTTTAATCGGCACATGTTCTGCACTACACGAACAAGACTAATGTACTAGAGGGGCGGCACATGTGCATTGCACGTAGAATGCAAAAATACTGAAAACACATTATCACACGTTCATCACAGGGGAAGGGCAAAAAACTTCAACACAGGGGATGCATCCCACGCATCCCGGGGACATCTGAGCTACATGGTCAATGTTAATGATCTGCATCATTTTTGTGTGTGTCAGTCTTCTCCAGTAAAATAAGTTAACTAAACCACGAGGAACAGCCCCATCTAAGCCGCACTAGAGCACACCCGCATTTTAACTTCACCGAAGTGCACTGCAAAACAAAAAGAAGAAAACACACACAAACACGTCAGGGATGGATCGAAGCACAGGGGGTCCTCCTGGCGCAAGCATGCACTGAAACGACTGTGACACCGGGCCGCGTGTGAGGCCATGGCGAATTGCATCAGAAGGCAAAAAAACACGAGCGTTAATGTTGCACAGCGCGTCGAACTTCATCTGTTGTAGTTCATTTTTCTTATTACACTATTTTTCAACGTTCTAAGAATAGCAAACTGCAGTGCGCTAGATTTTTTGAAGTAGTACACAACAAAATCTACCAGCACATACATGACATGAGATGAACTGCACATACCCAACGAACCTGGATACTTTGTTTTTGAAAAGAGAAAAAAAGGAAGTGAGTTGCGTTGTCATTCCCGACACACTACTTGTTGCGCCCCACCAAACTGCACAACATCATGCATGCACACGCTGCCTGAGTTGCAGGTGCACACCGTGATGAAGAATTTGCATCCGCATGCAAAAAACGCCAAAGGCTGCAAGCGTATGAGCACTAAACTGCATCATGCGCGCCTCCGAGCTACACTATCATGGTCGCCGAGCTGCACATTTTTTTATTGCACGAGGCGGATGGTGCTCGGCGACTCGAGGCACAACCGGGAGAACGGCCCTCGTCATGTGTGAGCAGGGGTGGAGTGGGATGCTGAGCCTTCGGCGAGGACGTACCAGCCGAACTACACGGGAGCGTCAACCGAGCTGCACTGGGCGCGGCGCCGGTACCTGAAGGAGCACACCTACGGCAGATGAACTGCATCTGTGTAGCAACTGAGCTGCATGGGGGCGGCACCTAAAAATCACTGTGGGCGCAGGGGGAGAAGATGCGAGCACAGAGGGGGTGAAATTCAACTGTGCAGCGTGTCGGACGGCGGATCTGGCTGTTGGAGGCCGGATCCGACGCGAGAAGCACGGCAACGGCTAGATCCAGAGCGGCGGCAGGGAGGGCAAGGTTCTGAGATGGCCACCCGTGGCACGAGCAAGATGAGAGGGTAAGGTGAGGACGAAGAAGGGAAGGAGAGAGCGGAGGGTGGCTCGGATCCGGTGTTGTAGTGGTCGTCCAGCGTAGTGGAGAACTAGATTGGTGTCTAGCGCGGTGGGTGGTGGTGGTCGTACGGCGAGATGGGAAGTGATGGTCTGGCTGTGGGTGGCGTGATGGGAGGTGGCGCCCGGACGGCGCACTAGGAGGTGGTTGTTGGCTCCGTGCAGATCCGGCCGGTGGTTGCTCTAGATTTGTCGTCGGGAGTCTACCTCGCTGGGGACACCTCGGGTGTTGCCGGATCTAGGCCCCTGCGATGTGCTTGAACGTGAGGAAGGTCCCATGCTCGCCGAAGGAGGCGAGGCCAAAGCGAGGTGGCGCGAGGGAGGGAGGTGGTGACTGGGGCGGGTGGCGCACGGAGGGAGGTGGTGGTACGGCGCGGTGGAGGGACATGGGGCGGCGGCGGGGGA
>NC_041392.1:342894254-342901304 GCF_002162155.2 Triticum dicoccoides
GGCGGGGGAGGGAGGTGGTGGTGTGGTGAGGTGGAGGGAGGTGGGGTGGGGTGGGCGTGGCCCCTGCTGAAGGAAGGAGGTGGAGGTGAGAGTTCGTGGATGGAGGAAGGAGGTCGAGGTCGTGGGTGGAGGCAGTTTTCTCCGGTTGCTATGTGGTCCGGGTCAAGTGGATCAAGTAGTACACAAGTGTTACCAGAATAAGACGTTTTGTGTGTAGAATAAGACTCTTGAGGGGTGTTATTAGAATAGACTTCTCATAACTACCTGACATGTCCCAGCGATAGTAGTTGAACTTCCCTCGGTGCTAGGTTTAACTTCCGCAAACATTGCCCAAATGGGGCTTGCGATATACCGTTGGAAAGCTATGGACATGAGTATCATGACCCAAGTTAATTTTTTGGCAAAACATAAGCGGTTTAAGAGCAGTTTTGAAAATCATTTTTTCCTCACACAAAAAACGTGAATCATATTTTCGATCCCATTTCTAAACTGTTTATGGGAATGAGGCAAATAATATGGCGTTGGAAAGCTTCTGCAAATGCGCTCCTTCCAAATATAGAAAGTTTTCTCTAATTCCCTATGGTTAAAGAGTAATTTCGAAAATCATAGAATTTCGCAAACCGAACAGCCGAGTTTGTATTTTCGATGCCATTTTTGAACGGCTAATTCAATGGAGGCAAATGATATGGCGTTGGAAAGCTTATGAAAATGCGCTTCTTTTTCATGTACATTTTCTAAATGAATGGTTTAATAGTAATTGAGAAAACCGTCCAAGTTCCATCGAGATCGTATTTTTGAGTTAATTTTTTAACAGTAGGTCGGAATGCAACAAATGATATGGAGTTGGCCTGAAGAAATGCGAAACTTTTTGGTATGTAATTTTTCTTGCAACTCCTTATGGTTTTAAGTCAATTTTGAAAATGGTTAAAACGTTTTTTGGCTGTAATTTTTGCAAAATTTGTCAAAATAAGGCAAATAATATACCGTTGGATAGCTATCGAAAATGCAAAACTTTTTCGTATGTAAAGTTTTCTCTAATTCTCAGTCATTTATAAGTAATTTAGAAAATAGCGAGATCATGATTTCTCTTCATCGCGAAAGGAAATGCATTGTGTCAAGTACTTGAACTTCTCTTGCAGTTCTGTTTGAACTTCACTCTGTTTTTGACGTGTTGTTTTTTGCCCATAACTCCCAAACCACTTACCCAGAATTGAGCAAATGATATACCGATGGAAAGCTATTGAAAACACACAACTTTCCCGTGTTGATCAGTTTTTCATGCTCGCAATGGTTCAAAAGAATTTTTTGAATACATAAAAACGTGTTTTAAATGGTATACATGAAAATTTTCAACCGTTCATCGAAATGTAGCACATAAGATACCATTGGAAAGCTTATGAATAGCAGGAAGTTTTTCATGTAGACAGGTGTTATAAATTCGTTGCCGTTAGAAAGCAGTTTTTAAAATGGCAAAACAACGTTATTTTTTGCCTTTTTTCAACATGTAAATTAATGAAAAACACCTCGCACATAATTTTGAACTATGCTAGGAGGAGCGCGTGAACTTCTGGCAACAAACCTTTTAAGCTTTTTGTTTTCTATTCTTATATTCTCATCTGAAACGCATTCTGTGTAGTAGTTGAACTTCCCGCTGTTTTCACCTTGAACTTCTATCACGTATTTTTTCTACCTCTCGCACAAGAATTTTTGAACTTTCTCGGGTCGAGCACTTGAACTTCTAGCAACAAAACTTTTAGCCTTTGTTTTTACATTATTCTTATTAATACAAAATGCACATCGTGTAATACGTGAACTTCTGGCAGTTATCAATCTGAACTTCTCTTGATTACTTGAAAATATCTGAGTTTTTTATAGACATTGAACCACTCTACCCTTTTTATTTGAACTTCATTGTGTATTTTTCAAAATGTGAAAATTGGAGGTTTTTTAGAAATTGAACTTATTGGTTTTATGCTTTGGTAACTAGGAAAATCTGATTTTTCAAATAAATATCAAATTGCTCCGATTTTCCAATTGAACTTCTTGGTTTTATTCTCTAGTAACGTGAAAACCTGTGGTTTTTTATATACATTGAACTACTCCATTTTTCGAAATTGAACTTCTTGATTTTAATCTTTAGCATCGGGGAAATCTAGGTTTTCATCATGATTAAACTGCTTCATTTTTAATTAGGACTTAATGGTGCTATTCATTAGTAACGGGAAAAGTCCTAGTTACGTAATAAATGTCGAATTGCTCAATTATTTAAATTTGAACTTATAGGTCTTTTTGAAAAAACAGGGAAAATCTATTTTTATAAACTTTTTTGAACTGCTCAATTTTTTAAATTTGACATTCTTGGTATTGTAAGAAACATTGAACTTCTCCGTTATTTAAATTTGAACGTCTAGGTTTTTTAGAAACAAGGAAAATCCATTTTCTTTATAATTTTTGTAATTTGGCCTTCTTGGGTTATTCTTTAGTAACGAGGAAAATCCTAATTTAGTAATAAATATCGAACTAATTCGTTATTTAAATTTCAACATTTAGTTTTTTTAACTTCTAAGGGTATTTCTAGAAATGGAGACAATATGTTTTTATATTAAAACATTGAACTACTCTATTATTTCGATTTGACTTTCTTGGTTTAATTTTAAAAACGGAAAAAATCATTTTTATAAACACCAAACCATTTTGTTATTTTAACTTGAACTTCTTGGTTCTTTTAGTTTGAACTTCTAGTTTTTTTAGAAATGGGGAAAATCTATTTAAACTTTTTTAGTTGTTCCTTCATTTTGATTTGAACTTCTTCGTTTTATTCTTCAGTAACAAAAACTCTAACTTTTTAAAAACTTCGAACTTCTCTCTTATTTCAATTTTAACTTCTTAGTTTTATTCTTCAGAAAAAATATATTTTTTAAAAAAGCAGTAGACGTTATTTTAAACTCAACTTCATACTTTTATTTTTCGTAGAAACAAAAATAACTCGAGTTCTACATATAGATCGAACTACTCCGTTACTTTATTTTGAACTTCTCGATTTTTATTTGTTTAGTGGCAAGGAAAATCCGAGTTTTTTAATTTGAAGTTCTTAAAAATTAACTCAAACTTCTTTGGGTCTTTTGAAATGGTGAAAGACAAATTCTTTGTTCAAATTTGAACATCTAAGTTTTTATTTATTTAGAATAGCAAAATTTTGAATTTTTTATAAACTTTGAACTACACCATAACTTTAAGTTGAACTTCTAGGTTTATTCTATCGTATTATTTAGAAATCCAAGTCTTTAGTAATCATTGAACCACTTCGTTATTTAAATTTGGACTTCTATGTTTTTCCTAAAAGCGGAGAAAATCTCGTTTTCATTGTCTTTTTCGTTGAACCGCTTCATTATTTAAACTCGAACTTCTAGTTTTATTCTATAGTATCGTTTAAAAATCCAAGTTTTTAGTAATCGTAGAACCGCTTCGTTATTTAAGCTCGAACTTTTAGGTTCTTCTTTATTTAAATTTAAATTCCATTATTTCTAATTTTCTTTAATTTAACTATATGGTTTTGTTTTTAGAAATGGGAAAATCCTTTTTTATAAACATCAAACAGTTCTATTTTATTTTTAAAATTTGAACTGCTTTGTTTCATTTTTTAATTTGAACTTTAATTCTTTTACAGTTTGGATTTCTCAAAAAATTCTCAATGAACATCAAGTCAAGTTTTTCATAAGCCAAATAAGGAAACAATCCAACAAGAAAAATACATACTTTTAAAAAAATCTTTCGAGGCATAAACAGTGTGTTTTGAATTTTGGACTAGGCTTCATCGAACTGAGCAACTGGTTTTCACTGACACCTAAACGCTGAACTTGGTTGGTTTATTCTCTGACCTTCCACACTCGATAGATATAGAAGGTCGTGAGAACTTTCTTCTCCAGCATCATATGCAAATTTCTCAAGCATTGTATCCACATAAGTAGACAAATCTAAAATTTTGATTTATACAAAGTAGACAAATCATCACACGTGCATACAAAAGCACATGAGATCTGCACCAATGTACTCATGTACAACCAATTCATCATCAAAGTACGAGGCTCCTTGTTGAACAGATCCGAGAGAAGAGGAAGGGTCTGTAATTCGCGTGCTTGTAGCACAAGCAGGCAACAACATCTCATGCGCTGGCGAGCAGGAGATATTTCTCGACGCAACCACGGGTGGGCAGCAGGTCACGGCGGCGGCGCGTATGTAGGTGTAGAAATCTGAATTTTGTTCAAAGAAAAGTGAGAACGCCGAGCTTGTAGCTTGATAGAATCTGAAGTTCTTTGAATCGGAGTTGGAATTGTATTTAGTGCCAACCTGAACTTCTTTGAATTTGAATATGTAGTATAAGAAGCAGCAATAGCAACCAGCAGCATTACCACCATGTTCAGGAGCACGAGCTCATGCGCTACAGGAGGTGTGAGGTGGGGATGTCGTGCGTTTGAGGAATGATGAAACGTTCAGAACACTGCAATGAGGCATAACCCTGAGCACCTTTGGTTCACTACAGGCGTTTGCCTTCCTACAATCGCCATTGAACTTGGCACTTGGAGTTCTTTTCCAGGCACGGTGCACGCGCACAGAGAGAGCGCCAAACGAACTTGAACAGAGAAGGAACGGTCACCGCCGTGGGCACATGCAGTTTGGTTCCTACAGATGGGGAAGAAGGCAGGGTGGGGAACTACACCGGATCAGGTAGGGGAGGCACTGGGCCCCATGGTGGTAGGCGAACGACATTGGGATTGGGTGGTGGGGGAGGAGCTCCATGGCAATGGCTGGAGGATCTCGGCCAGAGCGGGGATCCCAGGGTGCAGGGGTGGACGCGACGGCGGGGCTCCGGCGGAGGCGAAACCAGGATTTCTCAAAGCCTAGGGCTAAAACTAAGTGCCTGTTTTTTTTTGCGAGGGAAAACTAAGTGCCTGTTTGGAGTCCCTCCGCTCCACAACTCTGCTCCGGAGCGGAGCGGGCTGTAGTTCAAATTTACAGAGCGGGGAAATAGGTGCTCCACATATTCTGGATATTTCGTGGAGCTGGTGGATTACCAAACATGCCCTAACTGACTAAACATTACGACAAATATCACGCACGCCAATATGTGTTGGGGGTATGCCACAAATTCACATTAAAAACAAAATATAATTTCATTATTTCACGAGAGGAAATCATGTAAAACAAATAGTTTAATAAAGTGCATCATTGCAAACATTGTTTGGTACCAAATTATTGAAGATTTGCTTAATTCGAGGCCATCATTTCTTCACCAGCGATAGTAGAAGGACCGGGAGCTGCAAACATAAAATCGAGTATTTAAAGACTAAGTCAATTGTTCATATGAATTTTTACAAAAGAAGAGCATAATATTACCATTATCGTGAATGCAAGAGGTTGTAGCCCTTTGCGTTTCCTCATTTTTTTGATAGCACCAAATAATCTTAATATCCTCAATCCTGGAAAAAAGATTTAATTGAACGGTTCCTCATCATCTTGGATTTCTAATCTCCTGATGACCATGAAATAAAACTGACTAAGTAATACAATTTAACAGCATCAATTCACTGAGTTTGCCTAATATGAAGGAACTAGGGAAAGAATTGGATGATACAGTGTACATATTACCTGTGCGGCAGTGTGTGTGCACTGTAATTTCAATATTTGGAGAAGATCAGAAGGAGAGGCAGGTGGCTAGGACGCCGGATCCGGCGGCCGGCGTGGCGGGGAATCGCGAGTTGATAACTGACGAGGGTGGCGGCGCAGGCGCGCAGCGCAGTCGAGCGAGGCGGGGGTTTCTCTGTTGCCGATCGGAGAGGGATTTTCTTTTTCTTGACGAATGAGCGACAGATCGAATGGTCAACTTGCAGTCCGCGATTGGTTTTCTGCTCCGATCGATGGACTGGAGTGGGGCTAATGGGCTGAAGCCTTGTACGTGTACGTGAGGCCGATGTGAAGCCTGGGGCTGGGCTTCTATGTATAACAAATTCTCAAATATCGGCAACTATGTGTTTAGGTGCTAGTTGGGCCACGCCTGGGGCTACAGCCCCAGTTGCCCCAGGCCCAATTTCGCCCCTGGGCTCCGGTGCGCCTAGGCCACGCCTGTGGTGTCGGAGGACAGTGGGGTGGTGGCGTGGGAGGATCCAGGGACGGCGGCGGATGTATCGCAGGGCACGGCGACATAGAGGTTGAAGCAGGGAGATGCGGCAACCGCGGTAGAAGCAAGGGGAAGGAAGGTACCTTTGGTGGGGGATCCTGGTCGGCAGCGGGGCGCTTCACCGGGGGTCGAAGTCGTGCTCGGGAATGGAGGAGGGAACGAGAACAAGGAGACTGTTATTGACATGCCACGCTCGAGGAAGAAGGAGCCCGCCGGAGCAGCATCGCTCCCACACGTGAGCATCCATCTGATCCAGCGGGTCGCGGCTGTTGAAGGCGGCTGGAAACAGCCGTGCTCAAAGAAGAAAGAGCTTGCTGAAGCCTTGTACGTGTACGTGAGGCCGATGTGAAGCCTGGGGCTGGGCTTCTATGTATAACAAATTCTCAAATATTGGCAACTATGTGTTTAGGTGCTAGTTGGGCCACGCCTGGGGCTACAGCCCCAGTTGCCCCAGGCCCAATTTCGCCCCTGGGCTCCGGTGCGCCTAGGCCACGCCTGTGGTGTCGGAGGACAGTGGGGTGGTGGCGTGGGAGGATCCAGGGACGGCGGCGGATGTATCCCAGGGCACGGCGACATAGAGGTTGAAGCAGGGAGATGCGGCAACCGCGGTAGAAGCAAGGGGAAGGAAGGTACCTTTGGTGGGGGATCCTGGTCGGCAGCGGGGCGCTTCACCGGGGCTCGTCGAAGTCGTGCTCGGGAATGGAGGAGGGAACGAGAACAGGGAGACTGTTATTGACATGCCACGCTCGAGGAAGAAGGAGCCCGCCGGAGCAGCATCGCTCCCACACGTGAGCATCCATCTGATCCAGCGGGTCGCGGCTGTTGAAGGCGGCTGGAAACAGCCGTGCTCAAAGAAGAAAGAGCTTGCCGGAGCA
>NC_041392.1:342901526-342920533 GCF_002162155.2 Triticum dicoccoides
ACTGCATCCAGCTCGCCGTGTGGGAGGGGTCGCCAGGAGGAGGCGGGGTGGCGGCACGACGGAGGAGGCGGGCCGACGGGGCGCCAGAAGGAGGGGGTGGCGGCGCGGCACGCAGGGCTGGTGGGCGTCGGGGGATTGGGGCGGTCGCGGGGGTTGGTGGAGGTCGGGAGGTGGGGACGCCGGGGGGTGTTTTTTCCTTTTTTAAGTTTTCTGATATTGTGTTATTCGAGTTCGGGAACGTCTAATCGCTCTATATAGGGGGCGATCAGGATCATGTGATCATAATAGTGATATATATATATACTAGAAAACATGTCCATGCGTTGCAATGGGAGAAACTTTTTATCATACACACCTATCTCAATAATAAATAAAATAAAATGAAGAAGCTGGTTAGTTTTCTTCTAGACATGAAGGGTTTAAATGAGAACAAACACATAAGAGTGATTGCATAATACATACCTATCACTTAATGTTATGACCTGAGTTTGTTAGTAAGTTAGATGCTTTACATTACTACCTTAAACCAAGATAGTGCCATATTATAATCATGGTGGTAAGATATTGCAATGTCGTAATTACCCAAGCTATCTTATCTTAATAATAAAGTAAGGTACTTTTGTTTACTATATTCTTTTGTTTAAATAATATATTTTTAGTGTAATACCCCTAAAAAAAGTTTAGAAATAAGCATGAATAAGTCTACCAATGTCGGTAGATGTGTTGAGAGTGTCATGTTTTCTTGGATGCAATTTAGGAAATAAAAAATGATATTGAAGTAAGGGCACTGGTATACACACAACATTTTTTGTCCGACTTTAGTACAACGTTGAAGACCGGATCATAGATGCATAATGACGAAGCCTATCACACCGGCAAATTAACCATCCTAATAAGTTACTGAGATCAGAAAATGAAAATGTCCTATGCCCAACTCTTTAGTTGAAGTAAATTTACCTAGATGTAATTGTTCCTCCATTCCACCTTCAACGTGTTCATTTTCAAGGACATTAATCATGTCATCTTCCTAGTCCAGAAGAACAACTTCATTGAGATCACACTGTATGACCATGACTTTTAATTGTATGTGTTTTGGTGTCGATGATTTATTATGCAGTCGCATATTGCCGTGTGTGTGCTAACTGATTTATATATATTAGTCCAAGATTGTTTATGCAAGACTCTAGTACCAGTCCGTTGAGGACAAAGAAATAGTACCAAATCAAATCCATCTTTGGTTAAAACCGGATAGCACCAAACAAACACAATATATGAGATCCCTCTGGGGGGCCGTCGTCAAAGCTGCCTCGGATGCGATGTAGTTGATGCGCTGTTTTAGACTGTATGATTAGCAAAAGTAAGACACCTTTTTTCAATGCAAAGAAAATTATGACTATCATACGGCCGGCGATGTAAATTGGCCATTACTCCAGAAAAATTGACCAGCACCAGGCGTGATGCGTGCATGAGCGTGTGCAGCATGAGCAGTTTAATTTCGGTCTCACTCTCATTAATTCCTTCTATCCCATAATGCCATAATTCTCTCTCATAATCCCACAATTTTCTCTTCTCTCTCTCCTTAATTTTATCACATAATCGCACAATTTTCTACTGGCCTCTCTCTCTCATTAATTATCTCCCATAATCCCACAATTTTCTCCCAGCCTCTCTCTCCCATTAATTCTCTCCCATAATCCCATAATTTGATCTCCTCTCTCTTCCTTAGTTCTCTTCCGGTCTTTCTCTTTTCCATGAGCCGGTTTAAATCCGTCTCCATAATTTCTGTTGGTCTACCTCCCTAGTCCGCTTATTGTTATCAATTGGTAGACATATACTCCCTCCGTTCCAAATTACTTGTCGCAAAAATGGATGTATCTATAACTAAAATACATCTAGATACATCCATACCCGCGACAAGTAATTCGGAACGGAGGGAGTATAAGTCAGTGGTATTTTGTATAAAGCAGCGATGCGGGACAATATAATTCTTATGGGCCAACTATTTAACAAGCAGCCTGCTAGTTTAGTTGGTTGTGCGCTAGTCAAACCAACAAAAGGTTGCGAGTTCGACTTGCAGTAGTCATGTATTTTTTTGCTCCCAGGAGATTAGTACCACCTCGGGTATAGAAAAAAAACATGAGCAAAGTGGACAGACGACGACGGACCAAAAACAATATATATATATATATATAAAATTAGAGAGATGCTCCCATATTTATTTCATATTTTTTGATTACTTTTGAACCGTTAAAAGTTTAGGGACACTTAACTAGTTCTGTGGCAAGTATATATATATATATATATATATATATATATATATATATATATGAAGTCCAAATCAAACATTGTGAAGATAAATCATGAAGATAACCTATGTTGAAGACAAATCAATTTTGAAGATAATGCAATATGACGCCCAACATAAATCTACAAGAAAGATGGGTGGTGACGGTGACATTACCCATCGTATAGGAAGTATTAGACCCAGACACGGCGCACAATTATCGTGGCGCTCCGAAGTCAAATTCTGCATTAATGTATTCACACTTAGAGTGTATGTCTTCATGATTTGAAGACATTCGTTACTTTGTGTGTTGTGCACCTAAGTCATCAACATGTATAAGCGTTAGGATATGTGTCCAGTCACAGGACATTCGAGGATACTAAGATATTTAGCTCACACCACAGCTTGCAAAACCTTTTCTCATCCAAGGGCTTTGTGAAGATATCTTCTAATTGCTCTTCAATGTTGACGTGAATGATATCAATGTCTTCCTTCAACCCATGGTCTCTGAGGAAGTGATGATGGATCTGAATGTGCTTTGTCTTCGAGTGCTGGACTGGATTGTGAGCACTTTTGATGGTGCTTTCGTTGTCGCAGTAGAGGGGCACTTTCTTCATGTTGATGCCATAGTCCTTGAGAGTTTGCTTCATCTAGAGAAGCTAAGCACTGATACGTCCATTTTGCATCATGCTTCTATATTGATACTTATTGCATTATGGGTTGCTATTACACATTATGTCACAATACTTATGCCTATTCTCTCTTATTTTACAAGGTTTACATAAAGAGGGAGAATGCCGGCAGCTGGGATTCAGGGTTGGAAAAGGAGCAAATATTAGAGACCTATTCTGCACAGCTCCAAAAGTCCTGAAACTTCACGGAGGCTATTTCCAGAATATATAAAAAGTACTGAGTACAAGAAGTTCTAGAGGGGGCCACACCCTGGCCACGAGGGTGGGGGCGCGCCCCCTGCCTCGTGGGCTCCCTGGTGGCCCTCCGATGCCCATCTTCTGCTATATCAAGTCTTTCGTCGAGGAAAAAATCATAAGAAAGCTTTCGGGATGAGACTCCGCCGCCACGAGGCAGAACCTTGGCGGAACCAATCTAGGGCTCCAGCGGAGCTGTTCTGCCGGGGAAACTTCCCTCCGGGAGGGGGAAATCATCACCATCGTCATCACCAACGATCCTCTCATCGGGAGGGGGTCAATCTCCATCAACATCTTCACCAGCACCATCTCCTCTCAAATCCTAGTTCATCTCTTGTATCCAAACCTCAGATTGGTACCTGTGGGTTGCTAGTAGTGTTGATTACTCCTTGTAGTTGATGCTAGTTGGTTTACTTGGTGGAAGATCATATGTTCAGATCCATTATGCATATTAATACCCCTTTGATTATGAACATGAATATGCTTTGTGAATAGTTACGTTTGTTCCTGAGGACATGGGAGAAGTCTTGCTATTAGTAGTCATGTGAATTTGGTATTCGTTCGATATTTTGATGAGATGTATGTTGTCATCCCTCTAGTGGTGTCATGTGAACGTCGACTACATGACACTTCACCATTGTTTGGGCCTAGAGGGAGGCATTGGGAAGTAATAAGTAGATGATGGGTTGCTAGAGTGACAGAAGCTTAAACCCTAGTTTATGTGTTGCTACGTAAGGGGCTGATTTGGATCCATATGTTATGCTATGGTTAGGTTTACCTTAATACTTCTGTTGTAGTTGCGGATGCTTGCAATAGGGGTTAATCATAAGTGGTATGCTTGTCCTAGTAAGGACAGTACCCAAGCACCGGTCCACCCACATATCAGATTATCAAAGTATCGAACGCGAATCATATGATCGTGATGAAAACTAGCTTGACGATAATTCCCATGTGTCCTCGGGAGCGCTTTACATCATATAAGAGTTTGTCCAAGCTTGTCCTTTGCTACAAAAAGGATTGAGCCATCTTGATGCACTTTATGTACTTTTATTACTTGCTACTCGTTACAAATTACCTTATCACAAAACTATCTGTTACCGATAATTTCAGTGCTTGCAGAGAATACCTTGTTAAAAACCGCTTATCATTTCCTTCTGCTCCTTGTTGGGTTCGACACTCTTACTTATCGAATGGACTACGATAGATCCCCTATACTTGTGGGTCATGAGACTCTTTTCTGGCACCGTTGCCGGGGAGTGAAGCGCCTTTGGTAGGTGGAATTTGGTAAGGAAAAAATTATATAGTGTGCTGAAATTTAATGTCACTTGTTACTATGGAAAGTAATCCTTTGAGGGGCTTGTTCGGGGTATCTTCACCCCAACCGGTAGAGCAAATAGTTGCTCCTCAACCTACTCAACCTACTAAAAATGAAAATGTTTACTTTGAAATTCCTTCGGGTATGATAGAGAAACTGCTAGCTAATCCTTTTGCAGGAGATGGAACATTGTGTGACGCCCGGGTATTTAGCTACAGTAATCCCCCGTTAATGATGCCACGTCACCGCAGTTATTGTTGATAATCCCGCGTTAGTTCAAAAACCAATTCAAATTCAAAATTTAATACAAGGCAAACATCAAGATTTTCGAACTTTAAAACTAAAATGTTCGGGTTGTGCCCAACGGTGCAGAAGTAACTACGGTGGAGGAACCACACTTTCATAAAATGTTTAAATACTATAAGTGGATAAAACAGCAGCAAAACAATTAATAAAATGCCTTTGCTAATTTTATAAAATATTAAACTAATTTATTCTGGAGTAAAACTTTTTGTGGCAGTGCCATTCAATGCAATTTGAGTTATGAGGCAAGTTACACTTTTTACAAAAATCAATTGATGGCTCTACTTAATGCGAATCAATATATATATATATAAAAAAAGAAAAACTAAAAGAAAAATAGAAAACAAAACAAACAAAAGATAAATAAAACATGGGGGAAAACCCCCGTGGCCCAACTGGGCCTTGGCCCAGCCGGCCGACCCGTCTACCCCCATGGCCTACTTACCCCACTACCCCAAACCCTAACCCCACTTGCCCCCCACGATCCCCTTCTCCTCCCCCATCGAGATGGATCGGGATCGGCCCTGATCCCGTCGCCCCCGACGCCCTGCGGCTACCCGTCGCCGTCCACCATCGCCCGAGGTCTCCGCCGGCATCGCCTCCTCGCCCACTCTCTCGGCGCCTACCTCACCGGAACCACGCCACCGGCCTCCTCGAGCTCCTCCTCGACCCGATGCCGTCGCCCGTCGTCGCCACCACAATGTCGCCGGCCTGCCTCCTCCTCCTCCCCGGCGGCTGCGTCGCGCCGCCTTCGTCCTCGTCATCGATCATCGCAACCCCGAGCTCCGGCGCCTCCCCGAGCTCATTTTTAGCACAACTACAGGGCCCCGTGAGCACGTTTTCCCCATTCCCCCTCTGTTCCGTCGCCGTTTCGCCGTGGCTGCGTGCTCGCCGTGTCCGCGCGCGCCCCTGCTAGCCGGCCCTGACCGCGTCCACCCCTCCCGGCTGCTTGCCGCCTTGGGACTCCGTCCCTCGCCCGGTCCGACGCCCCGCCTCGCCCAGCCTACCTCACCTCGCCGTGCCTGTGGCCGGCGGCTTCCCCTTCGATCTGGGCGTACGCCCGCTCGGGCTGGGCGCCAATGCCCGTGCGCTCTGCCCGCATCCCGCTCCGGCCATGGACACGCCGTGGCCACCGGCCTCTTCTTCCTTCGCCTGGCGCCGTCCACCGCTGGCCCGCGCCCTACCTCGCCCTCCCACGCGCGCCATGGAATGCCCCTGTCGCTGGAGCCGCAGCCTCCATCGACCGCCGCCACCACTCTCCGGCGGCGCCGCCCTTCGCCGGCGCCGTTCGCTGCCGGCTCCCCCTCGCTCCACCTACCGCAGCCGACGCCACAATGGCCGCGCCCGCTGGAGCCCCGTTCCAGCCTCGCCCGCGCCCGTTAAGCCCCCAGGGGCCTATGACAAGGGGGCCCCATCCCCAGAACTTTATTAAAAAAAAGAGGAATTAAAAATAAATAAATAAATAAATAATAATTACATTAATTAATTAATCAATAAGCGAATTAATTAAGTTAATTAATCTTGTTTAATTAATCTAATTAACTAGTTAGTTTAATTAAATAGTACTTAGTTTAACTAAGACCTAATTAACCTAAACAGAGTATGACAGGTGGGTCCCACTGGACCCACATGTCAGTTTGACCCAGTCAACTCTGTTGACTGCTGATGTCAGCATGACATCATGCTGATGTCATTAATCTGTTTTCCGAATTAATTAAATAATTAAATAAATTCCAGAAATTAATAAAATCTTTAGAAAATCATATCTTTTAATCCGTAACTCGGATTAAAATATTTTCAACATGAAAGTTGCTCAGAACGACGAGACGAATCCGGATACGCAACCCGTTCGTCCGCCACACACCCCTAACATATCAAACTCGCAACTTTCCCCCTCCGGCTCCTCTGCCCGAAAACACGGAACACCGGGAATACTTTCCCGGATGATTTCCCCCTTCGCCAGCATCACCTCATACTGCGTTAGGACACACCTAGCACCGCTCTTTGTCATGTCTTGCATCGTCTTGCTTATGTTTGCACTGTATTTATTGTTTCTTCCCCCTCTTCTCTTCGGTAGACTACGAGACCGACGCTGCTGCTGACCAGTTCGACTACGGAGTTGACGACCCTCTCTCTTGCCAGAGCAACCAGGCAAGCCCCCCCCCCCTTGATCACCAGATATCGCCTATTCTACTCTATACTGCTTGCATTAGAGTAGTGTAGCATGTTACTGCTTTCGTTAATCCTATTCTGATGCATAGCCTGACATTGTCGCTACATCTGTTGATACCTTACCTGCAATCCTATATGCTTAGTATAGGATGCTAGTTTATCATCATTGGCCCTACATTCTTGTCAGTCTGCCTTGCTATACTATCGGGCCGTGATCACTTGGGAGGTGATCACGGGTATATACTATACATACATACATACTATACAGATGGTGACTAAAGTCGGGTCAGCTCATTGAGTACCCGCAAGTGATTCTGACGAGGGGGCTGAAAGGACAGGTGGCTCCATCCAGGTAGTGGTGGGCCTGAGTTCCCGACGGCCCCCGACTGTTACTTTGTGGCGGAGCGACAGGGCAGGTTGAGACCACCTAGGAGACAGGTGGGCCTAGCCCTGTTCGGCGTTCGCGGATACTTAACACGCTTAACGAGATCTTGGTATTTGATCTGAGTCGGCTACGAGCCTATACGCACTAACCATCTACGTGGGAGTAGTTATGGGTATCCCGACGTCGTGGTATCAGCCGAAGCCCTTCAGACGTCAGCGACGGAGCGGCGCGCGCCGGATTGGAACGTAAGCCTGCTCTTGCATTAAGGGGGCTAGTTCTGCTTTCGGCCGCGTATGCAACGTGCAGGTGTGCTATGGGCGATGGGCCCAGACCCATGTGCGCTTAGGTTTAGACCGGCGTGCTGGCCTCTCTGTTGAGCCTAGGTGGGGCTGCGACGTGTTGATCTCCCGCGGCCGGGCATGACCCAGGAAAGTGTGTCCAGCCAAATGGGATCGAGCGTGTTGGGGAATGTGGTGCATCCCTGCAGGGAAGTTAATCTATTCGAATAGCCGTGATCTTCGGTAACAGGACGACTTGGAGTTGTACCTTGACCTTATGACAACTAGAACCGGATACTTAATAAAACACACCCTTCCAAGTGCCAGATATAACCGGTGGTCGCTCTTCCTCAGGGATATGAGGAGGGGATCGCCGGGTAGGATTATGTTATGAGATGCTATTTGGAGATGCTACTTGGAGATGCTACTTGGAGGACTTCAATCTACTCTCTTCTACTTGATGCAAGACGGTGGCGGCGAGAAGCGTAGTCTTCGACAGGATTAGCTATCCCCCTCTTATTCTGGCATTCTGCAGTTCAGTCCACTGATATGGCCTCCTTACACATATACCCATGCATATGTAGTGTAGTTCCTTGCTTGCGAGTACTTTGGATGAGTACTCACGGTTGCTTTCTTTCCCCTTTTCCCCTTTCCTTTATTTCTGGTTGTCGCAACCAGAGGCTGGAGTCCAGGAGCCAGGAGCCAGCGTCGACGACGACTACTACATTGGAGGTGCCTACTACTACGTGCAGGCTGACGACGACGACCAGGAGTAGTTAGGAGGATCCCAGGCAGGAGGCCTGCGCCTCTTTCGATCTGTATCCCAGTTTGTGCTAGCCTTCTTAAGGCAACTTGTTTAACTTATGTCTGTACTCAGATATTGTTGCTTCCGCTGACTCGTCTATGATCGAGCACTTGTATTCGAGCCCTCGAGGCCCCTGGCTTGTATTATGATGCTTGTATGACTTATTTATGTTTTTAGAGTTGTGTTGTGATATCTTCCCGTGAGTCCCTGATCTTGATCGTACACGTTTGCGTGCATGATTAGTGTACGATTGAATCGGGGGCGTCACAATTGCATCCCGACTTACACTTACTCTATGTGGATGAAGTTTGTGGATTAATTAAGCTTGCAGGTATGCCCAATGATGTTATCAAGAAGAAGGTCTTCCCTTTATCTTTGAAGGGATATGCGTTGACATGGTATAGGCTATGTGATGATACGGGATCATGGGACTACAAACGGTTGAAATTGGAATTCCATCAGAAGGTTTATCCTATGCATCTTGTTCATCGTGATCGTAATTATATATATAATTTTTGGCCTCGCGAAGGAGAAAGCATCGCTCAAGCTTGGGGGAGGCTTAAGTCAATGTTATATTCATGCCCCAATCATGAGCTCTCAAGAGAAATGATTATTCAAAAAATGTATGCCCGACTTTCTAACAACAATCGCTCCATGCTCGATACTTCTTGTATTGGTTCCTTTATGATGAAGACTATTGAATACAAATGGAATTTATTGGAGAGAATTAAATGCAACTTTGAAGATTGGGATCTCGACGAAGGTAAGGAGTCAGGTATAACACCTAAGTTTGATTGTGCTAAATCTTTTATGGATACCGATGTTTTCCGTAAATTTAGCACTAAATATGGACTTGACTCTGAGATAGTAGCTTCTTTCTGTGAATCCTTTGCTACTCATGTTGATCTCCCTAAGGAGAAGCAGTTTAAATATAATCCTCCCATTGAAGTAAAAGTAGTTGCACCTATTAAAGTTGAAGAAAATACTATCACTTATAATGATCCTATTGTTCCTACTGCTTATGTTGAGAAACCACCTTTCCGTGTTAGAATAAAGAATCATGCTAAAGCGTCAACTGTGGTCAACAAAAGCAATATTAAGACACCTAAACCCCATGAGAAAGTTAAAGTTGAATCTAATGTTGCTCTGGTTAAAGATCTCTTGGCCGATAATATTGATGGGCAGGTTATTTACTTCTGTGATGAGACTGCTAGAATTGCTAAACCTGGTGCTAAGGATAAGCATAGACCTGTGGTAGGCATGCCTGTTATTTCTGTTAAAATAGGAGAACATTGTTATCATGGCTTGTGTGATATGGGTGCTAGTACCAGTGCAATACTTATTTCCTTATACAAAGAAATTATGCATGATATTGCACTAGCTGAGATAGAAGGTATTGATGTTACCATTAAGCTTGCTAACAAAGATACTATTTCACCAATTGGGATTGTTAGAGATGTTGAAGTCTAGTGTGGAAAGGCTAAATATCCTGCTGATTTTCTTGTTCTTGGTTCCCCTCAAGATAGCTTTTGTCCCATTATATTTGGTAGACCCTTCTTGAATACTGTCAATGCTAAGATAGACTGCAATAAGAATATTGTTTCTGTTGGTTTAGGGGATATGTCTCATTAGTTTAATTTTGCTAAATTTTGTAGACAACCCCATGATAAAGAATTGCCTAGTAAAGATGAAATTATTGGTCTTGCTTCTATTGTCGTGCCTCCTACTGATCCATTAGAACAATATTTGCTAGGCCATGAAAATGATATGTTCATGAATGAAAGAAGGGAAATAGATGAAGTATTCTTTAAACAGGGACCTATTTTGAAACACAATTTTCCTGTTGAAATCCTATGGAATCCTCCTCCACCCAAGGGTGATCCCGTGTTTGAGCTTGAACCATTACCTGATATTCTTAAATGTGCTTATCTTGATGAAAAGACAATATATATCTTGTTATTATTAGTGCTAACCTTTCAAAGAAGGAAGAAGAGAGATTATTGAAAACTCTGAAGAAGCACCGTACTGCTATTGGATATACTCTTGATGATCTTAAGGGCATTAGTCCCACTCTATGTCAACACAAAATAAATTTGGAGGAAGACACCAAACCAGTTATTGATCATCAACGACGGCTGAATCCTAAGATGAAAGAAGTGGTAAGAAAGGAAATATTAAAGCTCCTTGAGGCAGGTATAATTTATCCCGTTGTTGATAGTTAGTGGGTAAGTCTTGTCCATTGTGTCCCTAAGAAGGGAGGTATTACTGTTGTTCCTAATGATAAAGATGAATTGATTCCGCAAAGAATTATTACGGGTTATATGATGGTAATTGATTTCCGCAAATTAAATAAGGCTACTAAAAAGATCATTACCCCTTACCTTTTATTGATCAAATGCTAGAAAGATTATCCAAGCATGCACATTTTTGCTTTCTAGATGGTTACTCTGGCTTCTCCCAAATACTTGTGTCGGCTGATGATCAACCAAAGACCACTTTTACTTACCCTTTCGGTACTTTTCTTATAGACGTATGCCTTTTGGTTTATGTAATGCATCTGCTACCTTTCAAAGATGCATGATGCCTATATTCTCTGACTTTTGTGAAAAGATATGTGAGGTTTTCATGGATGATTTCTCCGTTTATGGATCCTCTTTTGATGATTGCTTAAGCAACCTTGATCGAGTTTTGCAGAGATGTGAAGAAACTAATCTTGTCCTGAATTGGGAGAAATGCCACTTTATGGCTAATGAAGGTATTGTCTTGGGGCATAAAAATTGTGAAAGAGGTATTGAAGTTGATAAAGCTAAAGTTGATGCTATTGAAAAGATGTCGTGTCCCAAGGACATTAAAGGTATAAGAAGCTTCCTCGGTCACGCTGGTTTTTATAGGAGGTTCATTAAGGACTTCTCAAAAATTTATCGTCCTCTGACTAATCTATTACAAAAAGATATTCCTTTTGTCTTTGATGATGATTGTGTAGAAGCATTTGAAATACTTAAGAAAGCATCGATTTCTGCACCTATTGTTCAGCCACCTGATTGGAATTTACCCTTTGAAATTATGTGTGATGCTAGTGATTATGTTGTAGGTGATGTTCTAGGGAAAAGAGTTGATAAGAAATTAAATGTTATTCAATATGCTAGTAAAACTCTAGACAACGCCCAGAGAAATTATGCTACCACTGAAAGGGAATTCTTAGCAATTGTATTTGCTTGTGATAAGTTTAGACCTTATATTGTTGATTCTAAAGTGACTATTCACACTGATCATGCTGCTATTAAATACCTTATGGAAAAGAAAGATGCTAAACCTAGACTTATTAGATGGGTTCTCTTGCTACAAGAATTTGATTTGCATATTATTGATAGAAAGGGAGCTGAGAACCCCGTTGCAGACAACTTGTCTAGGTTAGAAAATGTTCTTGATGACCCACTACCTATGATGATAGCTTTCCTGATGAACAATTAAATATCATAAATGCTTCTTGAATTGCTCCATGGTATACTGATTATGCTAATTATATTGTTGTTAAATTCATACCACCTAGTTTCACACACCAGCAAAAGAAAAAGTGCTTCTATGACTTGAGACATTACTTTTGGGATGACCCACATCTTTATAAAGAAGGAGTAGATGGTGTTATTAGACGTTGTGTACCTGAGCATGAACATGAACAAATCCTATGCAAATGTCACTCCGAGGCTTATGGAGGACACCATGTTGGAGATAGAACTGCACATAAGGTATTGCAATCCGGTTTTTATTGGCCTACTCTCTTCAAGGATGCCCGTAAGTTTGTCTTGTCTTGTGATGAATGTCAAAGAATTGGTAACATTAGTAGACGTCAAGAAATGCATATGAATTATTCACTTGTTATTGAACCATTTGATGTTTGGGGCTTTGATTATATGGGACATTTTCCTTCCTCTAATGGGTATACACATATTTTAGTCGTTGTTGATTACGTTACTAAGTGGGTAGAAGCTATTCCAACTAGTAGTGCTGATCATAACACCTCTATTAAGATGCTTAAAGAAGTTATTTTCCCGAGGTTTGGAGTCCCTAGATATTTAATGACTGATGGTGGTTCACATTTTATTCATGGTGCCTTTCGTAAAATGCTTGCTAAGTATGACGTTAATCATGGAATTGCATCTCCTTATCACCCACAGTCTAGCGGTCAAGTAGAATTGAGTAACAGAGAGCTCAAATTAATTTTGCAAAAGACTGTTAATAGATCTACACAGAATTGGTCCAAGAAACTTGATGATGCATTATGGGCCTATAGAACTGCATACAAAAATCCTATGGGTATGTCTCCGTATAAAATGGTTTATGGTAAAGCATGTCACTTACCTCTTGAACTAGAACATAAGGCATATTGGGCCATTAAAGAGGTCAACTATGACTTCAAACTTGCCGGTGAGAAGAGGTTATTTGGCATTAGCTCACTGGATGAATGGAGAACCCAGGCTTATGAAAATGCCAAGCTGTTTAAAGAAAAAGTTAAAAGATGGCATGATAAAAGGATACAAAAGCGTGAGTTTAATGTAGGTGATTATGTATTATTATACAACTCTCGTTGAAGATTTTTTTGCAGGCAAACTTCTCTCTAAATGGGAAGGTCCTTATGTTATCGAGGAGGTCTATCGTTCCGGTGCCATAAAAATCAACAACTTTGAAGGCACAAATCCGAGGGTGGTGAACGATCAAAGAATCAAACATTATATCTCAGGTAATCCTATAAATGTTGAAACTAATAGTATTGAAACCGTAACCCCGGAGGAATACATAAGGGACACTTTCCAGAACATTTCAGACTCCGAAAAGGAATAGGTATGTGGTACGGTAAGTAAACCAACTCCAAAACAGTTCTAATGGCAATTTTTCTCCGTTTTGGAATATTTAGAAAAATAGGAAAATAAGAAGCAGACCGGAAAGGACACGAGGCTCCCACGAGGGTGGGAGGCGCGCCCTACCCCCTGGGCATGCCCCACTTCCTTGTGGGCAGCTTGTGTGCTCTCCGGACTCTGTTTTCTTGCAAGATACTTCTTTTGGTCGGTAAAAATTCATTATATAATCTCCCGAAGGTTTTGACCATCGTATCACGCAAATATCTCTTGTCTTTGTTTCGAGTTGTTTTCTGTCAGGGTTGTCAAGGCCAGGCATTATGTCGTCTCCCTCCTCCAACAATGGTGACAACGATGCTTGGCCAATGAAGATAGAGCTGAAGAGGGAAGTACCTATGGAGATCAACAAGGATGAAGGGATCAAGAAGACCACGGAGGACTAAGTTCTGGTAGAAGAAGACATCCTTCAACTTGATCACAATCTTCTTACCCCAACTGAGATCGAGGCTTTCAAGATGATTGAGTTAGCCCGTATACAAAAAAAGTATCTCACACGTGAAAATATTTTGTTGAAGGAGCATATCATCGCACTCAAGGGCATTATCTGCAAGTTGGAGGACCTCCTACGCTCGATGTGCGACTATCCATCATCAACAACTCCACCTTCTTCACCAACAAAGAAGAACTGAGTATCTGGTATGGGCACTCCCCTTGGCAACTGCCAAGCTTGGGGGAGTGCCCCGGTATCGTATCACCATAACTTTTTACCTTTACTGTTTTTCTTAGTTCGATCCTTTTAGTAATATCTTGATCTAGTAGAATAAAGTTTTAGTATGATCTAGTTGTGAGTTTTGCTTTATGATCCCTCTATGTAATCGAGTCCATGAGCTATATATAATAAAGATTAGTGTTGAGTCAAGGGCTTGATTATTTTTCTATGGTCTTGAGGGAATTTAATAAAATAAAAAGAGAAAGAATAAAAAGAAACAAAGAGATCATATGGATCTTATGGAAAGTAATGACCTCACATATAAAGAGTATGATGAATAAAAGTTGTTGAGAGTTGACAAACATAGTTTTGGTCCTCGTTGCAATTAATAGGAAGTAATAAAGAAAGAGAGGTTCACATATAAATATACTATCTTGGACATCTTTTATGATGGTGAGCACTCATTAAAGTATGACATGCTAAGAGTTGACGTTGGACAAGGAAGACAACGTGATGGGTTATGTTTTCTTACATCTGAGATAAATTATATTGTCATGGATCATCCAACATGTTGAGCTTGAATTTCCCTCTCATGCTAGCCAATTTCTTTGCACCAAGTAGAGATACTACTTGTGCTTCCAAATAACCCTAAACCCAGTTTTACCATGAGAGTCCACCATATCTACCTATGGATTGAGTAAGATCCTTCAAGTAAGTTGTCATCGGTGCAAGCAATAAAAATTTCTCTCTAAATATGTATGACTTATTAGTGCGGAGAAAATAAGCTTTATACGATCTTGTGATATGGAAGAAATAAAAGCGACGGACTGCATAATAAAGGTCCATATCACAAGTGGCAATATAAAGTGACGTTCTTTTGCATTAAGATTTCGTGCATCCAACCATAAAAGTGCATGACAACCACTGATTCCCTATGTGAAGGGCCTATATTTTACTTTTATCTTCTACCTTACATAAGAGTCATGGTGATCTTCACCTTTCCTTTTTACATTTTATCCTTTGGCAAGCACAATATGTTGGAAAGATCCTGATATATATAGCTAATTGGATGTGAGTCTTCATGAACTATTATTGTTGACATTACCCTTGAGGTAAAACATTGGGAGGCAAAACTATAAGCCCCTATCTTTCTCTTGTCCGATTAAAACTACATACCCATAAATATTGCGTGAGTGTTAGCAATTGTAAAATACTAAAAGATGGTTGAGTATGTGGACATGCTGAAAAGCTCTTATATTGACTCTTTCCTATGTTATGATAAATTGCAATTGCCTCAATGACTGAGATTAGAGTTTATTGGTTCTCAATGAAGTTTATGATTCATACTTGAAATTGTGATTGAATTGTTACTTTAGCATAAGATATTATATGAGAAAAATATGTTGATGTTCTAAGAATGATCATGATGCCCTCATGTCCGTATTTTTTTATCGACACCTCTATCTCTAAACATGTGGACATATTTTTCAATTTCGGCTTTCGCTTGAGGACAAGCGAGGTCTAAGCATGGGGGAATTGATACGTCCATTTTGCATCATGCTTTTATATTGATATTTATTGCATTATGGGATGTTATTACACATTATGTCACAATACTTATGCCTATTCTCTCTTATTTTACAAGTTTTACATAAAGAGGGAGAATGCCGGCAGCTGGGATTCAGGGCTGGAAAAGGAGCAAATATTAGAGACCTGTTCTGCACAGCTCCAAAAGTCCTGAAACTTCACGGAGGCTATTTCCAGAATATATAAAAAATACTAAGCGCAAGAAGTTCCAGAGGGGGGCCACACCCTGGCCACGAGGGTGGGGGCGCCCCCCTGCCTCGTGGGCTCCCTGGTGGCCCTCTGATGCCCATCTTCTGCTATATCAAGTCTTTCGTCGAGGAAAAAAATCATAAGAAATCTTTCGGGACGAGACTCCGCCGCCACGAGGCGGAACCTTGGCGGAACCAATCTAGGGCTTCAGCGGAGCTGTTCTGCCGGGGAAACTTCCCTCCGGGAGGGGGAAATCATCACCATCGTCATCACCAACGATCCTCTCATCGGGAGGGGGGTCAATATCCATCAACATCTTCACCAGCACCATCTCCTCTCAAACCCTAGTTCATCTCTTGTATCCAATCTTTGTATCCAAACCTCAGATTGGTACCTGTGGGTTGCTAGTAGTGTTGATTACTCCTTGTAGTTGATGCTAGTTGGTTTACTTGGTGGAAGATCATATGTTCAGATCCATTATGCATATTAATACCCCTCTGATTATGAACATGAATATGCTTTGTGAGTAGTTACGTTTGTTCCTGAGGACATGGGAGAAGTCTTGCTATTAGTAGTCATGTGAATTTGGTATTCGTTCGATATTTTGATGAGATGTATGTTTTCATCCCTCTAGTGGTGTCATGTGAACGTCGACTACATGACACTTCACCATTGTTTGGGCCTAGAGGGAGGCATTGGGAAGTAATAAGTAGATGATGGGTTGCTAGAGTGACAGAAGCTTAAACCCTAGTTTATGCGGTTCTTCGTAAGGGGCTGATTTGGATCCATATGTTTCATGCTATGGTTAGGTTTACCTTAATACTTTTGTTGTAGTTGCGGATGCTTGCAATAGGGGTTAATCATAAGTGGGATGCTTTTACAAGTAAGATAGTACCCAAGCACCGGTCCACCCACATATCAGATTATCAAAGTACCGAACATGAATCATATGATCGTGATGAAAACTAGCTTGACGATAATTCCCATGTGTCCTAGGGAGCGCTTTACATCATATAAGAGTTTGTCCAGGCTTGTCCTTTGCTACAAAAAGGATTGGGACATCTTGTTGTACCTTATTTACTTTTATTACTTGCTACTCGTTACAAATTACCTTATCACAAAACTATCTGTTACCGATAATTTCAGTGCTTGCAAAGAATACCTTGCTGAAAATCGCTTATCATTTCCTTCTACTCCTCGTTGGGTTTGACACTCTTACTTATCGAAAGGACTACGGTAGACCCCCTATACTTGTGGGTCATCAAGCACAACAAGATCCAGCAGGAATATATTCAGCTTCAGCAGCAGAGAGTGATCTTTGAAGACGAACAGACAAGAGATCGTCCAAGAAAATGACATGTGCCTGATGTAGACTTGCGATCAACCTTGTCACCAGCATAATCAGCATCTGAGAATCCAACTAGATCAAACTCTGAGCCCTTTGGATACCATAATCCTAGCATTGGGGTGTGAGCCAAATATCGATGTATTCGCTTCACCGCGAGGTGATGCCACTCTTTTGGTGCCACTTGGAATCGGGCACACATGGAAACGCTAAGCATTATATCTGGCCTAGATGCACATAAGTACAATAAATAACCAATCATGGAGTGGTATACCTTTTATTCGAACTCTTTACCATTGACGGCAAAGCCCAATTGACCTTTGGTTGGCATTGGCATCGTGTGCCCTTTGAAGTCTTGCATTCCAAACTCCTTCAGGCAATCTTTGAGGTATTTTTCTTGTGATATGAAGATGTCATTCCTCTTTTGACGGATTTGAAGGCCAAGGAAGAATTTCAGCTCCCCCATTATAGACATCTAATATTACTCTCGCATCATAGGCCCAAACCCATCGCTATATCTTTTGTCAGTGCAGCCGAAGATAATGTCATCCACATAGATTTGACATACAAACAGTTCCCCATCATATATCTTCATGAAGAGAGTGGGATCTAGAGAACCATGTTTCAAAGCCTTTGCTCTTCAGGGAGTCTTTGAGTGTGTCGTACCAAGCCCGAGGTGCTTGTTTGAGGCCATACAATGCCTTTTTCAGCTTGTAGACCATATCAGGATACTTTGGATCTTCAAAACCAGGTGGTTGAGCTACATATACTCCTTCTTCAATTTTATCGTTGAGGAAAGCGCTCTTCACATCCATTTGATACAGATGTTATTGTGGTTAGCATAGGCTAGCAGTATGTGAATGGCTTCAAGCCTAGCCACACGAGCAAAGGTTCCATCGAAGTCAATTCCCACTACTTGTGTGTAACCTTGAGCAATAAGACGAGCTTTGTTTCTGACGACTTGACCATGTTCATCTTGTTTGTTGTGATAGATCCATTTGGTGCCAATAATATTGTGCTTGGCTCCCAGACATTGTTGAGCTCAAATTGTTGAAGCTCTTCCTGCATAGTTTGAATCCATTCTGGTTCCATGAAGGCTTCATCAACTTTTTTGGATTCGGATATGGAGATGAATGCAAAGTTCCCACGGAAGTTTGCTAGTTGTGTAGCTCTTGATTGTGACGCCCGGATAATTAAGCTACAGTAACCCTCTGCTAATGATGCCACGTCACCTCGGTTACTGTTGCTAACCTTGCGTTAGTTCGAAAACAATTTGAATTCAAATTCAAAATCAAGCAAGCAACAAAAGTTTTTAAACGCTAAAACAAAAATGTCCTAAAGGTGTCGGAAAAATCATAGGTAATTGTGGTGGCGAAACCAAACTCTGAAGAAGTGTTTAAAGGCTCTAAAATAATTATGACAGTATCAAAAAAAATTAATTACATGCCTTTTTCAATTAAAAAAATACTAACCTATTTTATTGGGGTCCATAGTTAATGTGGCAGTAGTATATTTAGATACACTAAATTAGAAACTACTTTTATCTTTTTAGATTCGAAAATAGATTAAAGGCTAAAAGAAAACATGATAGGAGAAATAAATAGGCAGAAAAGAAAATAAAAAAAGGAAAGGATAAAAAAAAGAGAACACCCCCCCTTGCTGGGCCATGGCCCAGATGGCCTCGGTGCCAACCAGGCCGGCCCAGCCGGCGCCTACATCACCCATGGGGCGACCGAACCCTAAACTCCCTCCCCAGTCGCCCCACTCCCCACTCCCCTCGCCCCCACACACCCCCACTCCCCGCTGGATCTGGATCGAGGCAAGCGTGCCCCGACCCCATCGACGCCCCTCGCCGG
>NC_041392.1:342921220-342931278 GCF_002162155.2 Triticum dicoccoides
CACTCCGGTGCCGCTCGACGCTCCTCCCGTCCCTCCCGCGCCAGCCACTGGCGGCCGGCCTCGCCGCGGCCGCGGCCCCCCTCGTTGGTCGCCGCCCGGGTCCGCCCCTCGCCTGCTTTTGCGGCTTCACGCCGGCGTGCTGGCACCCGCGCCCAATCGGGTGCACCCGCGAGGGCCATCGCCCGTTCGGGCTGTGCCCGTAACCCGCACGCCCGCAAAGGCCCCTGGGGTCAATGACAGGAGGGCCCCGCCTCCAAAACATTAAAAAAAAAGGGATATAAAAAAAGAATTTAAAATAATAATAATAATAATAATTAATTGGTTACTTAATTAAATAACTAATTAGGACAAATAATTAACCTAATTAACCTCTGTTAGTTAATCTAATTAACTAATTAATGTAGTTAATTAGGTAGTTAGTTAGTCTGTCAATGACAGTGGGACCCACATGTCAGTTTGACTAGGTCAACAGACTAGCTGACTGATGACATCACCCTAACATCATGCTGATGTCATAATTTCATTTTCTAACTAAATTAAGTCTGTTAATTCTAAAATGATTTAAATCTTTTAAAATTAATAGAAAATAAACCGTAGCTCAGATGGAAAAACTTTGTACATGAAAGTTGCTCAGAACGATGAGACGAACCCGGATACGCAGCCCGTTCGTCCGCCACACACCCCTAACATATCCAACTCGCAACTTTCCCCCTCCGGCTCCTCTGCCCGAAAACGTGAAACACCGGGGATACTTTCCCGGATGTTTCCCCCCTTCACCGGTATCACCTCATACCGCGTTAGGGCACCCCTAGCACCATTACTGGTCTTGTCATGCATCGTTATGCATCTGTTTGCATTGTATTCATTGTTTCTTCCCCCCTCTTCTTCCGCTAGACACCGAGACCGACGCCGCTGCTGCCCAGTACGCCTACTCTTCTCTATACTGCTTGCATTAGAGTAGTGTAGCATGTTACTGCTTTCCATTATTCCTATCCTGATGCATAGCCTGTCCTTGCTACTATTGTTGTTACCATTACCTACTATCCTACTGCTTAGTATAGGATGCTAGTTTATCATCAGTGGCCCTACATTCTTGTCCGTCTGCCATGCTATACTATCGGGCTGTGATCACTCGGGAGGTGATCACGGGTATATACTAAATACTTTACTCATTTACATTACTTATGATACTGTTCGGAGATGGGGGCTGAAGGGGAGGTGGCTCCATCCCGGTAGAGGTGGGCCTGGGTTCCCGACGGCCCCCGACTGTTACTTTGAGGCGAAGCGACAGGGCAGGTTGAGACCACCTAGGAGAGAGGTGGGCCTGGCCCTGGTCGGCGTTCGCGGATACATAACACGCTTAACGAGATCTTGGTATTTGATCTGAGTCTGGCCATTGGCTTATACGCACTAACCATCTACGCGGGGACAGTTATGGGCACTCGACGTCGTGGTATCAGCCGAAGCCTTCGTGACGTCAGCGACTGAGCGGCGCGCGCCAGATTGGACCGTAAGCCTGCTCTTGTATTAAGGGGGCTAGTTCTGCTTCCGGCCGCGTTCGCAACGTGCAGGTGTGCAAAGGGCGATGGGCCCAGACCCCTGCGCCATAGGATTTAGACCGGCGTGCTGACCTCTCTGTTGTGCCTAGGTAGGGCTGCGAAGTGTTGATCTCCCGAGGCCGGGCATGACCCAGGAAAGTGTGTCCGGCCAAATGTGATCGAGCGTGTTGGGTTATGTGGTGCACCCCTGCAGGGAAGTTAATCTATTCAAATAGCCGTGATCTTCGGTAACAGGACGACTTGGAGTTGTACCTTGACCTTATGACAACTAGAACCGGATACTTAATAAAACACACCCTTCCAAGTGCCAGATACAACCGGTGATCGCTCTCTCACAGGGCGACGAGGGGAGGATCATCGGTTAGGATTATGCTATACGATGCTACTTGGAGGTCTTCAGTCTACTCTCTTCTACCTGCTGCAAGACGGAGGCTGCCAGAAGCGTAAACTTCGACAGGATTAGTTATCCCCCTCTTATTCTGGCATTCTACAGTTCAGTCCACTGATATGGCCCTTTACACATATACCCATGCATATGTAGTGTAGCTCCTTGCTTGCGAGTACTTTGGATGAGTACTCATGGTTGCTTTCTCCCTCTTTTCCCCTATCCCTTCTACCTGGTTGTCTCAACCAGATGTTGAAGCCCAGGAGCTAGACGCCACCTTCGACGACAACTCCTACTACACCGGAGGTGCCTACTACTACATGCTACCCGCTGACGACGACCAGGAGTAGTTTAGGAGGATCCCAGGCAGGAGGCATGCGCCTCTTTCGATCTGTATCCCAGTTTGTGCTAGCCTTCTTAAGGCAAACTTGTTTAACTTATGTCTGTACTCAGATATTGTTGCTTTCGCTGACTCGTCTATGATCGAGCTCTTGTATTCGAGCCCTCGAGGCCTCTGGCTTGTAATATGATGCTTGTATGACTTATTTTATTTGTAGAGTTGTGTTGTGATATCTACCCGTGAGTCCTTGATCTTGATCGTACACATTTGCGTGCATGATTAGTGTATGGTCAAATCGGGGGCGTCACAAGTTGGTATCAGAGCCGACTGCCTGTAGGAATCCCCTTTCCAACTCCTTGGCCGAAGTTGAGTCTAGTCATTGCAAAACCTTTACTAACATGGTTGTGTGGCCTATGGGCCCACGTCGCCATTGGGTGGTATTAGGATCTCTTATTTCTCGTCTATGCTCTGGTACTCTGAACTCTCTCCTATTCGGGTTTAATGAATTTACTAAAAATCTAACTTAGGTTCTCGAAAATATTTTCTCCTGGAGAACCCCCTTCAATCCAGATGATCGCCGGCTGCACTAGAAGATTTCGAAGATACTCTCCGATATTCTGTCGAGACCTTGTGCCTGTTGCTTTTGCAATTCCCTTCTATCGATAAACCTCTATGGATAACCACGTACATGTGCCATTCATATAATCATTTCTCATTGATCTTGTTATTACAAGATGCCCCAAAATTCTCACTATTGTTCCGAGAATACTTTGTGCCTACTGCCTTGCATTTATTTGCCACATGAATACCACTATGGGTAATTTCTAGCACTCATCGGATATTTTCTCATCACCAGTTGGTTCATGTATTTCACAAAAGTCTTCAAAATACTATTTGAACTTCCGAAAATCTTGAGTAGCCTATTATATCTTGAAGTTCTTACTTGCTTGCGTTATGGTTAATCCCATAAGTCTATAATTTTATTGGCATCCCTTATCATTATCATCAAAATGTTGTGAATGCTCGCCATCCTCAATCAGATCCAATGATTCATCCTTCCGGCTCACACGTCATTTTGAACATGAGCTGGTTATCGACCAATCAAATTGTCGTTGATTGTACCCCTAAGTCTATTCAACTGATCCATTCTTAATGAGAGCGTTGGCTTTTGATCCCTTGATTTGGAAATGATAATTCCTTTGTATTTAAGATTTGAAATACTCAGTTGTTTATATAATCTGATGCCCTTTCATTCCATCTTCCTCAGATAGAGTACCGATACTCGCATCAGCTCCATTGTAGACCATAGGACCCCTTGTTGGATTATTATCCGGCAGTGTCCTTCCTATTCAATAACCTTGTGAGCCTTTCCATGGGTATATGATACCTTTGGTAAATTGTATCATCTGTTTTGCTAACCATGCTCTACTTTCGAGCTTGTGATATTTACTCTTGAAACTTGTTGTATATGTTTCTATGAAACCCCGATGGCTTGAACCTATACAACCTTCTCTAAAACCGTGTGAACTCGAAAGTTTTCACGAGTCATACACTTCTGGTATTTTGCTAGATGAAATTTCAACAATACAACTTCTTCAAAAGTGAGAAGTGAATGAAAGGTTATGCATTGGAGAAGTGGGAGTCGACCTTGAACTTTGTGTTCATGCCCATGGACACGATGTAGATCCTATCATAGAAGTTTCTTGCAATATTAACTATTTCCTTGATATGACATCATCTGGTATCTATGTATTGGTCATTTGCAATCATGATCCTGACCACATTTTCTCCTTGATTCCATTTCTCAGACAAGTTAAAGCACTTGTCTTTTGTTGATCGATACATCTTTGCAACCTCTATTTTTGATCTTCCTCGAGTATTAACCTCTGGTATCTCGAGTACTGTGTTACTTCCTACGAGTCTTCATCTAGTATTGTTTCTCACCGATCTCGGATCTCCCCAGGTTCTGAGTTATTAGTCACTCGAGAACACCGATAAGTGAATCGATTCCGCACTCTGATTCAATAACTCTAAGTAATTATTGTTGCTTACGAGTTTAATAATCCTTCAATCATTCCTAGCCTGATCGGCTATATCATTATCGTGCTAAATTTTAACTGTGCTACCTGGTCCTTAATCCCGGAGCAAAACTTTCGATGATGAGCTAAGCTTACGTCGATCTTCCTCGTCATATCAGTTCACCTTGAACAACAAGCTTGATTTAAAGTTTGTGTCCTACCCATGGTTCCAATGACCTTCCGCTTCATCATTTCTTTGACTCGATGGCGTTGCTGATTGTTTACATCTTGAAATCTCTCGACAAATGTGTCGTGAACATCATCAACCTTATGAGGTCTTCCAAGATATCTATCGAATTCTTGATGAGAAATAGCGGCAGAAATCACAGATTTGACCTGAGGCGGAAATCAAATCACAAACTGACCTGTTCAGGAAAAATTTTCACTCTGCTGACCCTTTGGTGTGGCGCCCGACATCTGGGCGCCGCACCCTACTGTGCAGCGCCTTCCCCTTAGGCGTCGCACATCCTGCCAGCGTGGCAGCCCTGGTCCAGTTGCGGCCCCACACGCACCTGTGCGGCGCCTAAGAGCTAGGCGCCACACTTTGACGTGCAGCGCCTAGCCCTTGGGCGCTGCACAGTGACTTAAGCGCGGCCGCCCAGCCCGACCAGGCAGTTCTTCATCTCTCCTCTCTCTGTACAGAGAGCAGCGGCGGCGGCGGCGCCCCCATCTAATCCCCCCACATCCCTCTCAGATCTGAAGATTTGATCCGTGGATTCGATCTCCAATCCATCCTACTAGGTAAACTCTTCCCTTCTCTTTCTTTTGCTCCGTAAATTTGTTGCCATTCTAGAGATTTGTCCATGATTTGATGGAACCCTTGATTTGTTTGGTTTGCTCGATTTAGGATGTGTATTCATATTGGTAGTACCGTAGTGTTATTTATTAGTTCACAATATATGATTCTTGTTGTTGAAACCCTAGATTGTTTAGTTTTTTTAGATATATATGAGATGCCTATTTTTGTTTAGTTTATTTGAGATGAAGATGAACTTTTATATGTTTATTGTTTGAAATTGTAAGGATGGTTTGGCTTCTGGACGATGTCTACGACGTGCAACACCGGGCCTACATGATGCGCGAGAAGGATAAGGTAATAATGAGTAATCTAAATATTTTGCAAATTTGCCTTTAGTTGAAATTTACATGCCCTAAGATTTGTCATTACTTGTTTTTTGCAGAAGCTTGAACCTCTGAAGATTCGGTATCACGGGGTCTCTGGTCCTGCCATGCCTTACGATGAGCGGTACACACCGTACATCAAGCAGGCAGGACTACTCCCGTGGATTCTGTTGGTCAGCCGGTCCACGCCGAATCTGAATGCTCCACTGGTGTCCGCTCTTGTTGATCGGTGGAGGCCAGAGACCCACAGTTTCCATCTTCGGACCGGGGAGATGACCGTGATGCTCGAGGATGTCTCGTTGATCACCAATCTTGCTATCGACGGGAGGCCTCTATGTATGAGCACCAATTCTGATGGGTGGCGCGAGCAGATGATTGCTCTTATCGGTATGGCTCCTACCGAGGCTGAGGATGATGTAGAGGAGGGAGAAGAGAAGAAGAAGAGGGAAAGGAAGGCAGCCAGAGCTGCTTTCACATGGATTCAAAATAACTTTGTGACGTGCCCTCCGGATGCAATTGATGATGTGATCCAGACACATGCTCGTGTGTATATGTGGTACATTGTGTCGAGGACTTTGTTTCCTGACTCCACTGGCAAGAACGCTCCATGGATGTGGCTGAAGGCGTTGACCGTCTTCGATAGCAAATGGAGCTGGGGTTCAGCGACTCTTGCCTACTTGTACCGACAGGTAGTTGGTCTGTTATGTGATCAACTCATTTATTCATTAGCAATGCAAGCTTGCTGTCAAGTTAACATTGTTTTTCTTTCATATGTAGCTGGATGATGCATGTTGCAAGATCACACCTAGTGCAGGCATTGGTGGTAATCTGCTTCTACTTTCTGTATGGAGCTGGGAGCGTCTGCCTGTTGGACACCCGAAGAGCGTCAGGTTTGATCCTTGGTATGCAGATGAACATGACGAATTATGGCGCCCCACGTGGGCTTACAAGTGGGATACCGTTTCCGAGATGACGAACGATGTCAATCTCATGTACCAAAAGTACATTGCCGAGTTGGACACGATTACGCCTGAGCAGGTAAGGAGGTCATTAATTTAGTCCTTTCTCATGCTTGCTTGAAAAATAGTTATCAAATTTGCATTGTTGCCCTGTTTCATAGGTGGAATGGCAGCCATATGGCGCGGGTGAGAGTTTGGGGTACACCGCGGACTTCCGCCTCAACCCGATGTGCTTGCGGGATAAGGATCTCTGGCTTATGCGGTGCCCACTGATATGCAACTGGGCGGTTGAGTTTCATTTGCCGCATCGCGTGTATCGTCAGTTTGGTCTTTTCCAGCCTCACCCGCCGGATTGGGTGGACACGGATAAAGCACTTCATAGGTAAGAGAGCATGTGTGCGTATTGTCTAATCATCGGGACTCCTTTTGATTGTGCTAATGTTTAGTTTTATACCACGCAGGTTGGATAGGAGAAGGCAACGGAAGATAAAGGACTGGGCCAAGCATCATTCTGCGTATGTTACCCGCTTCCAGCTTTGTGTGGAGCAAGCTCGTAGCACTGCACGCGCCCCGCTTCGTGAGCACAACTCACTTGCTTTTGATGACTACGTACGATGGTTTATTGGAACTACTCGAGTTGAGATATGCCCGCTGGCATATAATGAGGATATTCTTGAAGAACCCGTAAACTTTGAGGATCTAGCAAAGGGGAAGTACAACAGAGATGTCAGGCTAGGGCAAGGAGTCCCTGCTGTTCCGGTGATTAACTATGTGGTAAAGTGTTCCCCTCTTTACTTTCCTGTTGACCGTATTACACATGTTTGAATGGCTAACGCATTCATTTTTTCTCATCAGCAGCGCACCGAGATCAAGAAAGCAGCTGATGAGAGCCAGTCTATTCTGGAGAAGACACCGGTTGGAACTGGCAATGATGATGGTTCACTACGAGCATTCCTCAAGGTACATATCGCATTCACTATGAGAGCCAGTCTATGTTGCGAAGTTTGATATCTTACACACTTGTTCGTGTTACAGCGTCAGGCCAAGAAGTTAAGGCGGTTATCGAACCTTCTCGGTTGCCGTGATCCTGAATATGATGAACCATCTGCCTCTAGGTCTGGTACACCATCAGACCCCGCACCTCACCATGAGGGGGACGATGTGAGTTCCTCATATGCTTATATGGATGATGAGGGTGGGATCACCCAAGAGGTATGACTAATCCTTTAGATGTGATTCTCACTTGATTACGATATCGGCCTTCACCATATTGTTTCGTTGTGTGATAGGGCAATGAGCTTGATGATGACATGACTTTGGCGGACGCTCAAGCTCGGTCCGCATATGTGTTCAAGCCTAGGCAGCCCAGACGCCGGTACACGCCCAACGACTATGACAACAGAGGCAACCCAAAGGTGGTCGTAGGGACCTCGCGGATGGCTAGCTTGGATGATGAGGCGGAGGAGGAGGCGGAGGCGGAGGCGGAGGAGGGAGTGCACGAAGAGGATCCTCGTGCTCCTAAGAAGAAGAAGCTTGCCTGCAGGCGTGCCACCAGGAACGCGCGGAAGGCATTAGTGCTTGTTCATGTTAATTGTAGCCGTTTAATTAGGTTGACGAACTTGTGAGGTTATGTTATATGTTGGTGAACTCTTACTAGTGTGGTATTTGTGTTTGTGAACCTGAAGTAATGTTGAATTGTCTTAAATGATATGATGTTCAAGTTATTAGTTTCTGCAGTTTACAGTATTTTTATTACGTTATATGTTGGTGAACTCTTACTAGTGCAGTTTACAGTATTTTTATTATGTGAGTGCTGCTGCAGGAGGCCAAAATGGCATCTGTTTCTGCAGTTTTGCTTATAGCAGCACTGCAGCGCCCAACATATAGGCGCTGCACTGTACTGTGTGGCGCCCAACAATTGGGCGTTGCACTGTATAGTGCAGCGCCCTGTCCTTAGGCGCTGCACTACTTCCAACATCTCACATCCAGAGAGCCACAGTTGGCTTGCATCACATCCACAATACTTACAATGACTGCAGCATCACAACAATTTGAACAAACATAAATTTTAAGCCGACGAGTTCATAACTTAAGACAATTCAAACATTACTACGACATGGTTCACGACACATTCATTACAAATGACAAATGGCAGCTTGCCCTAGAAGATAGTTCACCAACATCTCACATGCCCTCACAACTTCATGACACATTCATTAGAAAATGGTTGACGACGAGTGCACCGAAGCGAAGTCCCTACTGAGTAGAGCGAGGCCATTTCCCCTTCTTGTCACGTGCCGAGTCCTCCTCTTGCGCCTCGTGAGCCTTTGCAAGCTTTCTTGCCCTCTCCTCCTCACGAGCAAGTTTCGCTTGGCGTGCCCTCTCCTCCTCTCGTTTCTTCCGCTCCATCCTCTCCTTCTGACGACGCTCTTCCTCCAAGCCTCTTCGAAACGATTCTTCGAACCGTCGTTGCCGCCTAAGACAATCTGCGTATTGGTCCTTTTTCACATCTTCTGGCACTTCAAGATCTATCCACGTGAAGTACTTGCATAGAGGAGGCGGTGACTGCATAAAAATTTGTTGTTAGTGTTGACACACATTCGAGAGTAACATTATACTTCTCGAGCTTACCGGTGGTTGGTCATAGGAGTTAGTTGGAAGTGCACGATCATAAGCATAGTTCGGGCATACAAAATATCTCCGCCCTTCCGTCCATGCTTTCTTTCGGTCGGTGGACACCTTCACCTTGCAAACATCTCCACACCAACAAGGCGGGATGTTGACATCTTTCTCCTTCACCTTGTCCAAAGATGCGTCCTCCCACTTGTTCGGCATGTCTTCTTGGTTAGCACACGGTGGCCTCGTCATGGAACCGGATGAAGCCATGCCTACAAAACCGAGAATTATTGGTCAACCCTAACCCCCACTTAACAATAACCACAACCCTAACACCAACATAACCCTAACCCTAGCATACTATGAAAACCTAACCATACCAAATTAGCAAAGAAACACAAATTTCCAAATCCTATCAAAAACTAGGGTTTCCCCCAAACTAGCAAGATTTGAGCAAATGTGACAATTCCTATGGATGAAAACGAGGGGATCGGAGAAGATTACCTTAAGGGAGGGGTTGGCTTCGAAATCCACGGTCAAATACTCCGGATCTTGAATGCGGCTTGCTTCGCCTTCCATGCCTTGCCGTACTTCACCTTGTAATGAAAGATGGCTTTCACAAGGTCAATGACACTCTTGATGCTCATTGTTGGAAGTGTGGATATTTGGTTGGACAGCCTGTAAGCAATGAACTCGGACGTGAGTTGTCTGTGTTGTTGGTACACAAGCTTGCCATCCGCATTCTTGTGCCGGCACATGTGAGTTGGTAGACAACTCACTATGCGCCAAGTGGGACCTCCTTTCCATGGCCTTGCACGCACAATCCATGGACATGTTGGCACTTCACATTTGACCGTGTAACGCACATTCACGTCCGAGTTGGCCACTTTATGTGGACGATAATGTGTAACCGAGTAGTTGTCGAGCCACATCTTCAATTCCAAGAAGGATTGAAACTCACAACCGGGATATATCCCGTTCTTGCCGTCTTCCAAATCA
>NC_041392.1:342932440-342935609 GCF_002162155.2 Triticum dicoccoides
TTGAGAAGGATTTGAGAGGGGGGAGAGGGGAAGAGAGGAGGGCCGCAAGTCTAAGGGTTTGGGTCGGGTGGGGGTGTGTGGGGTGGGGGTGGGAGGGGAGAGAGGGTGGGGCCAGCCCAAGTTGAACACAGACTGTGCAGCGCCCAAGAGCTAGGCGCTGCACATTACAGGTGTGTGGCGCCTAGATCTTAGGCATTGCACAGGTGCGTGTGGGGCCGCAACTGGACCAGGGCTGCCACGCTGGCAGGATGTGCGACGCCTAAGGGAAGGGCGTTGCACAGTAGGGTGCGGCGCCCGGCTGTCGGGTGCCACACCAAAGGGTTAGCAGAGTGAAATTTTTTCATGACCAGGTCAGTTTGTGATTTGATTTCTGCCTGAGGTCAGATATGTGATTTCTGCCAGAAATAGCATCCTTTGCCCTCGATGATTTGGGTTATCATCGGCAACATTCTTGCTTTCCCTTCAACACAAACTTGTTCCTGTTTTGTGTTGTACCTTGAGATCCTTGCTATCCAACTTATGTTATGTTCTACCTTGGAGTATTGCTATCTTTTAGGTCAAGAATGTCATGGGAAATTCACCACCCTTAAGAATTCTTGATACAAGTGATACTTATTAACATCACCATTCTTTTCTTGGTCCCCGTGTTGTTTCTAACCGAAATACCAACAAATGGTCTGTGATGTGTAAATTCTAAACTTCTAGCAACCCTATTGCTTTGAAGTTATTGGTCTATAGTTTCATTCTATGTCTATGGCTTATTGAATCATCGTTCGAACATTGATCGTGCTACCCAGCCCATATTTCGGGTACACATTTCAACCAATGTTTAACTGTGTATGTTTTCCTCGAGCATACATCATTAAGTCATTTGATCTAGCTAATGTTACCTCCCTGTTCACATAATTGTGGAGATCCATCTTTTGGAAATCTCAATGAATTGTCGCTGATTTCATTAGCCACCCCTTCATCCTCTCCTTGATTAAATGGTGAACTCATGATTCGGGACTTGCCTTCATAGTTCATTTCACGAGAATCTTGCAACGCCATCCCGTCCATGTGTTGCACCTCTTTTTCTCATCCCGGGTCTGAGGTATCCTGACACCAATCAGATCTGAATCTCGGTCAGATATGATGGTTGGAACATATTTCCAAGAGTTATAACGTTGGTCTTTGTATGACCCGATAAGGTGGTGTCATACCTAGCCCACCTGGCCGGAGGCCCTATTGTTATAGTTCTTCCTTTTAGCAATATTGGCCATTCTTCCATGAGGAAATTGTAAGACTTATTCTATAAGTTGTTCCTGATGGATCCTTGTTGTTTCCAAAGTCTGATCTTCACCTGTTGACCATGTCAATGCTATCTCGAGGCATGTCTATGGTACTCCGATTTTCAACAGGAACATTTGAAGCCCAATGCTAAATGTTTCCTGCTCAATTATCCAAACACCGTTGTATGGGTAATGGCATGAAAATTCTCTCCCGTACCTAAAGAGTTTTCTACTTTCTATCCTGTCATGGATATCATGCTCTGCTTGTCCTTGGGAGGATATACCCTTGAAATATGTGTTCCATTGTCCTATTTAGATCTGATAATCGTATTTTCCTTTCCATTGTTTGGTTTAACCCTTTCTTGTGATCTTTATGATCCAAGCAGAAATATTCTCCTGCTTATGTAAACACCTCGGTGTACATTTCTGTCAGCAAGACCCTGTTACTATTGTTGATGACATTCTGGTAACCACCGATGGATGAGAACTTTGCCTATTGGTCCGCCTCGTTCAACGAGCAGGAAAAATGGTTCTCTTCATCCCTCGCTCTTGGTACCGATGTTGTTGTCGACATAACTGACAGACTAACCTCTGACATGCCTTGCCTACATGACCATGCAAGATGTCAACGCCCTTCCTAGTTTTAACCCACATGGTGGGCCCATAACCCACAGTTCCACAGGATCGAAACCTGACTCTCCTATACACCCTGTTGTCGAAGTTAATCCTCGCGCTTGGCTTCGTATTTAATTCACGGGCCACCTTCCTAGTGCTCTATTCTGGTATCAGACGCAATACTTACTCTCGCTGCTCTGAAACCCTTTCTCACTCTGGTTCAGACTTCGAGCAACTATCTATCCACTTGGAACCTCTTATAGTACCTTCGTACCTTACTCTTGATGTATTCGATATGTTCAGCTCGAGAGATAATCTTACGCTCATTCATGGGTTAACCCCCAGATTGTTTCCCTCATAAGCATTCTGTCGTAGCCGAGCTGCCCCTTACCTATTCGTAAGTACGTTGGAGTTCCCGAGAAAAGGACGACATCACCATGATGACCTGAAGCAGAGAAATGAAGACGTCAATGTAATGGATCGACCTCTTCAAGAAGAGCAACCAAGACTGAGAAGATTCGTTAGCATTTCGTAACCAGACCTTTCCCCCTTAGTCCCCCTCTTAAATCTCGGGACGAGATTTCTTGTAGTGGAGGAGAATTGTGACGCCCGGATAATTAAGCTACAGTAACCCTCTGCTAATGATGCCACGTCACCTCGGTTACTGTTGCTAACCTTGCGTTAGTTCAAAAACGATTCGAATTCAAATTCAAAATCAAGCAAGCAACAAAAGTTTTGAAACGCTAAAACAAAAATGTCCTAAAGGTGTCGGAAAAATCATAGGTAATTGTGGTGGTGAAACCAAACTCTGAAGAAGTGTTTAAAGGCTCTAAAATAATTATGACAGTATCAAAAACAATTAATTACATGCCTTTTTCAATTAACAAAATACTAACCTATTTTATTGGGGTCCATAGTTAATGTGGCAGTAGTATATTTAGATACACTAAATTAGAAACTACTTTTACCTTTTTAGATTCGAAAATAGATTAAAGGCTAAAAGAAAACATGATAGGAGAAATAAATAAGCAGAAAAGAAAATAAAGAAAAAAGGAAAGGATAAAAAAAAGAGAACACCCCCCCTTGCTGGGCCATGGCCCAGATGGCCTCGGTGCCAACCAGGCCGGCCCAGCCGGCGCCTACATCACCCATGGGGCGACCGAACCCTAAACTCCCTCCCCAGTCGCCCCACTCCCCACTCCCCTCGCCCCCACACACCCCCACTCCCCGCTGGATCTGGATCGAGGCAAGCGTGCCCCGACCCCATCGACGCCCCTCGCCGG
>NC_041392.1:342935993-342945789 GCF_002162155.2 Triticum dicoccoides
TGCCGTGCCTTGCGCGCCCCTGAGCCCCGCGGCAACTCCGCCTGCACCTGCCGCCGAGCCCGCTACCGTTGCTGCTGCTCCATCGCTGCCCCGCGCGCCCACGGCTCCGCGCCTTCCCTCGCGCTTGCCAGCGGCCGCCGCTCCCCGCGCCCCACTCCGGTGCCGCTCGACGCTCCTCCCGTCCCTCCCGCGCCAGCCACTGGCGGCCGGCCTCGCTGCGGCCGCGGCCCCCCTCGTTGGTCGCCGCCCGGGTCCGCCCCTCGCCTGCTTTTGCGGCTTCACGCCGGCGTGCCGGCACCCGCGCCCAGTCGGGTGCACCCGCGAGGGCCATCGCCCGTTCGGGCTGTGCCCGTAACCCGCACGCCCGCAAAGGCCCCTGGGGTCAATGACAGGAGGGCCCCACCTCCAAAACGTTTAAAAAAGGATATAAAAAAAGAATTTAAAATAATCATAATAATAATAATTAATTGGTTACTTAATTAAATAACTAATTAGGACAAATAATTAACCTAATTAACCTCTATTAGTTAATCTAATTAACTAATTAATGTAGTTAATTAGGTAGTTAGTTAGTCTGTCAATGACAGTGGGACCCACATGTCAGTTTGACTAGGTCAACTGACTAGCTGACTACCGACATCACCCTGACATCATGCTGATGTCATAATTGCATTTTCTAACTAAATTAATTCTGTTAATTCTAAAAATGATTTAAATCTTTTAAAATTAATAGAAAATAAACCGTAGCTCAGATGGAAAAACTTTGTACATGAAAGTTGCTCAGGACGACGAGACGAACCCGGATACGCAGCCCGTTCGTCCGCCACACACCCCTAACATATCCAACTCGCAACTTTCCCCCTCCGGCTCCTCTGCCCGAAAACGTGAAACACCAGGGATACTTTCCCGGATGTTTCCCCCCTTCACTGGTATCACCTCATACCGCGTTAGGGCACCCCTAGCACCATTACTGGTCTTGTCATGCATCGTTATGCATCTGTTTGCATTGTATTCATTGTTTCTTCCCCCCTCTTCTTCTGCTAGACACCGAGACCGACGCCGCTGCTGCCCAGTACGACTACGGTGTTGACGACCCCTCTCACTTGCCAGAGCAACCAGGCAAGCCCCCCCTTTGATCACCAGATATCGCCTACTCTTCTCTATACTGCTTGCATTAGAGTAGTGTAGCATGTTACTGCTTTCCGTTATTCCTATCCTGATGCATAGCCTGTCCTTGCTACTACTGTTGTTACCATTACCTGCTATCCTACTGCTTAGTATAGGATGCTAGTTTATTATCAGTGGCCCTACATTCTTGTCCGTCTGCCATGCTATACTATCGGGCTGTGATCACTCGGGAGGTGATCACGGGTATATACTAAATACTTTACTCATTTACATTACTTATGATACTGTTCGGAGATGGGGGCTAAGGGGAGGTGGCTCCATCCCGGTAGAGGTGGGCCTGGGTTCCTGACGGCCCCCGACTGTTACTTTGAGGCGAAGCGACAGGGCAGGTTGAGACCACCTAGGAGAGAGGTGGGCCTGGCCCTGGTCGGCGTTCGCGGATACATAACACGCTTAACGAGATCTTGGTATTTGATCTGAGTCTGGCCATTGGCTTATACGCACTAACCATCTACGCGGGGACAGTTATGGGCACTCGACGTCGTGGTATCAGCCGAAGCCTTCGTGACGTCAGCGACTGAGTGGCGCGCGCCAGATTGGACCGTAAGCCTGCTCTTGTATTAAGGGGGCTAGTTCTGCTTCCGGCCGCGTTCGCAACGTGCAGGTGTGCAAAGGGCGATGGGCCCAGACCCCTGCGCCATAGGATTTAGACCGGCGTGCTGACCTCTCTGTTGTGCCTAGGTAGGGTTGTAACGTGTTGATCTCCCGAGGCTGGGCATGACCCAGGAAAGTGTGTCCGGCCAAATGTGATCGAGCGTGTTGGGTTATGTGGTGCACCCCTGCAGGGAAGTTAATCTATTCGAATAGCCGTGATCTTCGGTAACAGGACGACTTGGAGTTGTACCTTGACCTTATGACAACTAGAACCGGATACTTAATAAAACACACCCTTCCAAGTGCCATATACAATCGGTGATCGCTCTCTCACAGGGCGACGAGGGGAGGATCATCGGTTAGGATTATGTTATACGATGCTACTTGGAGGTCTTGAGTCTACTCTCTTCTACATGCTACAAGACGGAGGCTGCCAGAAGCGTAGACTTCGACAGGATTAGTTATCCCCCTCTTATTCTGGCATTCTGCAGTTCAGTCCACTGATATGGCCCTTTACACATATACCCATGCATATGTAGTGTAGCTCCTTGCTTGCGAGTACTTTGGATGAGTACTCACGGTTGCTTTCTCCCTCTTTTCCCCTATCCCTTCTACCTGGTTGTCTCAACCAGATGTTGAAGCCCAGGAGCCAGACGCCACCTTCGACGACAACTCCTACTACACCGGAGGTGCCTACTACTACGTGCTGCCTGATGGAGTCATGTACCTAGGGTAGGGTCACAGACCTGATCTAAGTACCCTGCCCAAGGACACCCTTAGAAGAGATCACCTTCCAGTCGACCTACGAGGGACTCACACGACTGACTTGAAGGACTCGACCACGAAGACTCACTCGACCACCAGAAGGTCAAGAGGCACTCTGCACTGCAACGGTCTGTAATTGAGTAGACTTTATGATAGTAAAGACACTTTATGTGGGGCGTTACCAGTAACGCCCCGGACTTAATGTACCTTAAACTCTTCATTACGTGGGTTGGCTGGGGTCCTGGCGCACTCTATATAAGCCACCCCCTCCACAGGCAGAAGGGTTCGGCACCCTGTAATCCATATACACATAATCCACTCGAACGCCTCCGGGCTCCGAGACGTAGGGCTTTTACTTCCTCCGAGAAGGGCCTGAACTCGTACATCTCTTGTGTTTACAACCTCTCCATAGCTAGGACCTTGCCTCTCCATACCTACCCCCCACTCTACTGTCAGATTTAGATCCACTACAGTTGGCGCCCACCGTGGGGCCGGTGTTTTAGCGATTTTGTGGAGAAGTTGCGATTCTTCCGAGTACTTTCATCATGGTAGCTGCTGGAGTTTTGGTCGAGGGTCGAGAGATTCGTCTCGGTGCTCTCACCTTCGTCGCCGACGACTCCGCCTGGCTCCAGGAGACTCCACTCGACGTCGATGCGCTCCCCGTCCGCGGTGCGACGCATTTTCGCGCATGTGTCCGCGGCGTTCTGCTGCGGCAACCGTCGACCCCATATCGGTCGACTCCCCTATCGACCACCCTCCTGGTCTCCCGCCAGCGCAAGCGCTCGGGTCGGTCGAGGCTTCAGCGGTGGGTGAGACACACGGTGGCTCGCCAGACGGCCACCACCCAAGTTGCGGCAATCGAGCCCGACGAATCTCTCTACGGCCTGTTCGATCTGTCGACTGACTCCGTAGAGACTGCATCCGAATGCGATAGCAGTGATCCAGCGGCGGAAATCCTGATGGTCGACGGGCCTCGCAGCCCCCCTGGCTTCGCCCGTGATGGTGGGGCATGCGACGGAGGCGACCCCGCACGAGACCACGAAGAGTACCAGCCCGAGCCACTCGACTCTCTGCAAAGAGAAGAACTTCGCCGCAGGAACATGGATGCCCTGCATACTCCCATCGCAGGAGAAACCCCCGAGGCTCGCGCCTTGGAGGAGGCACGTTTGGCCAATTTGGCCGAACGCGCTCGCCTGGAGAATCTTCAGCGAGCACTCGACGAGCGCGCGCGGCAACGAGTTCCCGACGCCAATCGACGTCAACTCTTCCCGCCGACTCAGGTATATCAAACCCCAATCCAGAATTTAGCAGCTGCGACCCGTATAGCAGAGTCCATCCAGCCCTCTCAGTCGGAAGCTGGCAGAGGCTTGATGCAGATCAGGGATCTGCTCCGGGCAGCAGGAGATCAGAATTCAGCCGTGTCGCAATCGCGCAACAGAATTCACAGTCGATCCGTCACTGCGAATACGGTTCAGTCGGCTCACAGTCCCAGATCGCCTCCGCGGCGTGAAGGGCGCGAGAATCGGCGAGACCAATATGGAGACCGACACGACCGAGATGATAGGCGTCGAGTGCCCACTTCCCCTCCGAGGGGTGGGTCTTACGCTCCTCGGCAGCAAGATGACAGATGTCAGCTCAGTGCGGGGCGAAGAGTTCCAGTCGACCCCAGAGAACCAGGCTTCGACGCGCGATCCATTATCGTGCAAGGCTTGGTCGACCGGAAAAGAGCCCATCGAGGTGGACTCGACAGAGATGCGCCCATGAGCAGTCGAGTGCATGTTTCTAGTCCGGAATGTTTCAGCAGAGCTATCAGAGCCGCAGTGATTCCTCCCAATTTCAGGTTGGCAACAGGAGTCAGCAAGTTCACCGGTGAGTCTAAGCCTGAAACTTGGCTTGAGGACTACCGAGTGGCGGTTCAGATTGGTGGTGGGAATGACGAGGTGGCCATGAAGCATTTGCCCCTCATGTTGGAAGGTTCTGCCAGAGCGTGGTTGAATCAGTTACCTCCTAGCAGCATTTACACTTGGGAAGATCTGTCCCGAGTGTTCGTCAGAACGTTTGAAGGAACTTGCAAGCGACCGGCTGGATTGACGGAGCTGCAAGTCTGCGTGCAGAAAACCAATGAGACTCTCAGGGAGTATATTCAGAGATGGATCACTTTGCACCATACTGTGGAGAATGTGTCTGATCATCAGGCAGTCTGCGCCTTCAAGGATGGTGTCAAGAACAGAGAATTGAGTTTGAAATTTGGTCGAACCGGAGACATGACCTTGAGTCGGATGATGGAAATTGCTACCAAGTACGCCAACGGCGAAGAAGAAGACCGACTCCAAAGCGGCAAGCACAAGCCGAGCCAGTCGGAGAAGGGAAACACCAGTCGGAAACAGAAGCGGAAGGCTGAACTGGCAGCTCCTGGAGAGGCTCTGGCCGTTACTCATGGAAAGTTTAAAGGGAAACCAAAAGGATCCTGGAACCCTAAGAAGGTAAAGGATAAAGAAGGGAACGACGTGATGGATATGCCGTGTCACATCCACACGAAGAAAGACGAAGAGGGGAATATCATTTACCCAAAGCATACCACTCGCCAATGTCGACTCCTGATCCAGCAGTTTCAAGGAAAACAGTCTAAAGACAAGGAAAAGGAGTCGGACAAGGCCGAAGACAAGGAGGACAGTGAGGAAGGATATCCGCATGTCAACTCCACTCTGATGATCTTTGCAGATGTGGAAAGCAAGAGTCGATTGAAAGTCATTAACTGCGAGGTGAACATGGTTACCCCAGCAAAAGCAAATTATCTGAGATGGTCCCAAACACCCATCACATTCGACCAATCTGATCACCCGACTCATATTGCCACCCCTGGGAGGCAAGCTTTGGTGGTCGATCCAGTTGTCGAAGGCACTCGACTGACAAAAGTGCTGATGGACGGTGGTAGCGGGCTGAATTTGTTGTATGCAGACACACTGAAAGGAATGGGCATTCCGATGTCCCGGCTGAGCACCAGTAACATGAGCTTTCATGCAGTTATACCAGGGAAGAAAGCCGAGTCACTCGGCCAAATAGCTCTGGATGTGGTGTTTGGTGATTCGAAACATTTTCGCAAAGAGAAGTTGACGTTTGAGGTCGTGGATTTTCAGAGTGCATATCATGCCATTTTGGGGAGACCAGCTTATGCACGGTTCATGGCTCGACCATGTTACGTGTACCTCAAATTGAAGATGTCCGGCCCCAAAGGAGTGATCATTGTCACCGGTGATCGGAAAAAGGCAGAAGAGTGCTTTCAGAAGGGCTCAAAGATTGCTGGTTCCTAGGTGACAGCGGTCGAGTTTGAAGAATACAAGCAAAACGCAGATCCGAGTGATTTGCTGCGATCCAAGAAACCCGCCACAGAATCTGCATTTCAGTCGTCCGGTGAGACGAAGCCTGTTCACATTCACCTGACCGACCCCGATGCAACCCCGACCCACATCTCCACAACACTCGACCCGAAATAGGAAGAAGCGCTCATCCAGTTCCTCCGTGAGAACTAGGACATTTTTGCATGGAAGCCCGCTGACATGCGAGGTGTTCCCAGGGGACTGGCTGAGCATCGCCTAAGAGTCGACTCATCAGCAAAACCAGTCAAAGAGCATCTTCGGCGGTCCGCCGTCCAGAAGAGAAAAGCCATTGGTGAGGAAGTGGCTCGACTGTTGGCGGCAGGATTTATCCGAGAGATATACCACTCCGAATGGCTCGCTAATGTCGGCATGGTTCCTAAGAAGGACAAATCGCTCCGAATGTGCATTGATTTCGAGCACATCAACCGGGCCTGCCCGAAAGATCATTTTCCTCTCCCTCGCATAGATCAAATTGTTGACTCGACCGCGGGATGCGAGAGATTGTCTTTTCTAGACGCCTACTCCGGGTACCACCAGATCCGTCTGTACGGACCCGACGAGGTAAAAACAGCTTTCATCACTCCATTCGGGTGCTTCTGCTATATCACCATGCCATTCGGCCTCAAGAATGCCGGAGCCACATTTATGCGAATGATTCAGAAGTGTCTACTCACTCAAATCAGTCGAAATGTGGAAGCGTATATGGATGATATCATCGTCAAGTCACGAAAAGGTTCTGACCTGCTCGCTGACCTCGCCGAAACATTTGCCAACCTCAGAAGGTATGATATCAAGCTCAATCCATCAAAGTGCACATTCGGAGTTCCTGGTGGCAAGTTACTCGGTTTTCTCGTTTCCGAGCGAGGGATCGACGCTAATCCAGAAAAGATCGGCACTATTCTCCGAATGAAACGCCCTATGCGAGTGCACGATGTCCAGAAGCATACTGGATGCTTGGGCACATTAAGTCGATTCATCTCACGACTCGGTGAAAAGGCATTGCCTCTTTACCGACTAATGAAGAAGGCAGACAAGTTCGAGTGGACTCCAGAAGCTGATGCAGCGTTTGCCGAGCTAAAAGCTCTGCTCTCCACCCAGTCGGTGCTTGCTACTCCAATCAGCAAAGAGCCTCTGTTGCTTTATATCGCAGCCACAGGACAAGTCGTCAGTACAGTTCTCACGGTCGAGCGGGAAGAAGAAGGAAAAGCTTTCAAAGTTCAGCGCCCAGTGTATTATTTGTCTGAAGTCTTGACTCCATCCAAGCAGAGATATCCTCATTATCAGAAGCTTGTGTATGGAATATACATGACCACAAAGAAGGTTGCTCATTATTTCTCTGATCATTCCATCACAGTCGTCAGCGACGCTCCACTATCAGAGATTTTGCACAACAGAGATGCAACTGGTCGAGTGGCAAAATGGGCGATTGAACTTCTTCCCCTTGATATCAAGTTTGAAGCAAAGAAAGCCATTAAGTCCCAGGCAATAGCAGATTTCCTCGCCAAGTGGATTGAACAGCAGCAGCCGACTGAAGTTCACTCGGAGCATTGGACCATGTTTTTTGATGGCTCTAAGATGTTGAATGGTTCCGGTGCTGGGGTTGTCCTGGTTTTCCCCCAGAGGAGATAAGCTCGGATATGTGCTCCAGATTCACTTTGATTCCTCCAACAATGAGGCAGAGTATGAGGCCCTCTTATACGGATTGCGCATGGCCATTTCACTCGGCGTCCGTCGCCTGATGGTCTATGGCGATTCAGATTTAGTGGTCAACCAAGTGATGAAGGAGTGGGACATGAGAAGCCCAGCCATGACTGGATACTGCAGTGCAGTGAGGAAGCTGGAAAAGAAGTTCGAGGGGTTGGATCTCCATCATATACCCCGACTGAAAAATCAAGCAGCTGATGATCTAGCAAAGATAGGTTCCAAGAGAGGAGCCATTCCGAGTGGTGTGTTCTTGGAGCATATACACACTCCGTCAGTCAAAGAAGATCCTTTCACTGAAGAAGCTCCACAGTCCAAGAGTGCCACAGATCCGACTGAGGTTGAAGTCCCAGCAGTGGTCGACTTGGTCATGGAGGTCTTGGTGGTCATTCCCGACTGGACAGTTCCGTATATCGCGTATATCCTGAGAAAAGAGCTTCCGGAGGATGAGGAAGAGGCTCGACAGATCGTCCGTCGATCTAAAGCCTTTACCGTAATCAAAGGACAGTTATATAGAGAAAGCGCGACTGGAGTTGGTCAGAAGTGCATAACACCAGAAGAAGGTCGAATCATCCTTAATGATATCCACTCGGGGACCTGTGGTCATCATGCGTCCTCTCGGACCATCGTGGCAAAAGCATACCGAGCCGGATTTTACTGGCCAAAGGCGAATGAGATGGCAAAGGAAATAGTGGATAAGTGCGAAGGATGTCAGTTCTACTCGAATATGTCGCACAAGCCTGCATCAGCTCTGAAGACCATTCCACTCGTCTGGCCTTTTGCAGTATGGGGGTTGGACATGGTCGGTCCTTTGAGAACAGGTCGAAGTGGCTTCACGCATGTACTGGTGGCAGTCGACAAGTTCACCAAGTGGATTGAGGCTAAACCAATCAAGAACCTTGACGCCGGTACTGTTGTTAGCTTCATCAGGGAACTGATATTCAGATATGGAGTCCCGCACAGCATCATTACGGATAATGGGTCGAACTTTGACTCGGAGGAATTCAGGGATTTCTGCAACTCTCAAGGCACATGAGTCGACTACGCTTCAGTCGCCCATCCGCAGACGAATGGACAAGCAGAGCGAGCCAATGGCTTGATTCTCAAGGGATTGAAACCCCGACTGATGCGTGATCTCAAGCATGCAGCTGGAGCGTGGGTCGATGAACTTCCCTCGGTGCTTTGGGGACTGCGGACCACACCTAATCGATCGACCGGAAGAACTCCATTCTTCTTGGTCTACGGAGCTGAAGCAGTCTTGCCGAGTGATCTTCTCCACAATGCTCCTCGAGTTGAGATCTACAACGAAGCAGAAGCTGAACAAGCGCGGCAGGACGCAGTCGACCTTTTAGAGGAAGAAAGGGAGATGGCTCTGATCCAATCGACCATCTACCAACAAGATTTGCGTCGTTTCCACGCCAGAAATGTGAGGGGTCGAGCCTTCCAGGAAGGAGATTTATTTCTCCGAGTGGATCAGAAGAAACATCACAAGCTTGCTCCTTCTTGGTAAGGACCCTTCATCGTCACCAAAGTTCTCCACAACGGGGCGTACCGTCTTTACAACGTCGAACATAATATCGACGAGCCCCGAGCTTGGAACGCGGAACTACTCCGCCCATTTTACACTTAAGTTTATCACTCGGATGAGTTGCAATAAAGTACTCCTGTAGTTCATGGATTTCAAAATAATAGTGTCATAGTTCCTCCATAATTTTTGTCACTTTTTATTTTGTCCAATAAAATTTTCCCCTCAGTGGGTGACTTAGCCGCGAATCCGTTTCGCCTAAGTTTGTAAAAATCCTTACCGAGTGGTGAGCCAGACTCCCACTCAGAGGCTTAGCTGCGAATCCGTTTCGCCTAAGATTAAATAAAATCCTACCGAGTGGTAAGCCAGACTTCCACTCGGGGGCTTAGCTGTAGTCCAAGTACTCGCCTAAGTTATAAAAATCCTACCGAGTGGTAAGCCAGACTTCCACTCAGAGGCTTAGCTGCGAATCCGTTTCGCCTAAGATTAAATAAAATCCTACCGAGTGGTAAGCCAGACTTCCACTCGGCGGCTTAGCTGCAGTCCAAGTACTCGCCTAAGATATAAAAATCCTACCGAGTGAAGAGCAAACCTCTCACTCGGGGGCTTAGCTGCAGCCCAGTGCTCGCCTAAGATATAAAAATCC
>NC_041392.1:342946153-342946628 GCF_002162155.2 Triticum dicoccoides
GCTGCAGCCAAGTGCTCGCCTAAGATATAAAAATCCTACCGAGTGAAGAGCAAACCTCTCACTCGGGGGCTTAGCTGCAGCCCAGTGCTCGCCTAAGATATAAAAAATCCTACCGAGTGAAGAGCAAACCTCTCACTCGGGGGCTTAGCTGCAGCCCAGTACTCGCCTAAGATATAAAAATCCTACCGAGTGAAGAGCAAACCTCTCACTCGGGGGCTTAGCTGCAGCCCAGTGCTCGCCTAAGATATAAAAATCCTACCGAGTGAAGAGCAAACCTCTCACTCGGGGGCTTAGCTGCAGCCCAGTGCTCGCCTAAGTGGATTAAGGAATAAGTCAACTGCGGTGAGCGTCTTGCTTGAACCTGCAAAAGACATTTCAAGCCAAAAGCAATCATATTCAAACATCAAATTCAAGTTCGGAACGACACCTAAAGGAACCGAAAGTGCTCAGGTGCTAAGCCTGTTAAGGTTTATCG
>NC_041392.1:342946982-342964724 GCF_002162155.2 Triticum dicoccoides
CGGGGGCTTAGCTGCAGCCCAGTGCTCGCCTAAGATATAAAAATCCTACCGAGTGAAGAGCAAACCCCTCACTCGGGGGCTTAGCTGCAGCCCAGCGCTCGCCTAAGATATAAAAATCCTACCGAGTGAAGAGCAAACCCCTCACTCGGGGGCTTAGCTGCAGCCCAGCGCTCGCCTAAGATATAAAAATCCTACCGAGTGAAGAGCAAACCCCTCACTCAGGGGCTTAGCTGCAGCCCAGCGCTCACCTAAGTGGATTAAGGAATAAGTCGACTGCAGTGAGCGTCTTGCTTTGAACCTGCAAAAGACATTTCAAGCCAAAAGCAATCATATTCAAACATCAAATTCAAGTTCGGAACGATACCTAAAGGAACCGAAAGTGCTCAGGCGCTAAGCCTGTTAAGGTTTATCGGTTACAATTCCACTCGGCATACCGAGGCAAATTTAAAGCGTCGAGCTTAAAAGAAGTTTTTTACCCCTCCTGTGGAGGGCTGGAAGGTGCAACAAACTCATCAAGATCAATTCCATCTGCGATCCGAGTGGCAGCAGCAATGAAAGTTTCCATAAAGGACCTGAAGTCGTGTTTCTTGGTGTTGGCCACCCGGAGGGCCGCCAGCTTGTCTTCTCGCACATCTTTGCAGTGGACTCAGGCCAGACACAGAGCAACATCTGCACCGCACCGAGCCGAGGACTTTTTCCACTCCTGCACTCGACCAGGGACCGTGTTCAAGCGAGCCATCAGCGACTCGAGGTCGTTCTGGAGTGTCTCCCTGGGCCAGAGCGTTGAGTCGATGCGAGATGTGGCGACCTTCAGCCTTGCAAGATAGTCCACGACAGCTGCAACACGGGACTCCAGTCGGAAAACATTCATGGCAACTTCGTCGTTCACCGGAGAATTGACGGGGTCAAGGTTTGGTTCCAGCCGGCTAGTCTCTTCTTCAAAGTCTTGACAAAATTCTGCAAGGGCGATCACCGAGTCAAGGCAATGGTCGAATGGAAAAATCACAGTTGAAAATGATTGTTGAGCGTAAAGGTTTACCTTCAAGCATAAGGAACAGCTTCTTGGCAAGACCACTCACGAAGGCCTCCAGACCATTTTTCTTCCCAAGAGCAGCTTTCAGATTGGTATTTTCTTGTTCAAGCTTGGTGACTGAAGCTAACTTCTCGTCAGCAAGCTTGATCTTCTCAGCTAGTTCAAGGTCTTTTTTCTGTTGGGCCTCCTTCACCTTACCTGCAAGTTACAACAAGATCAGATTTTGAAACAAATAAAGGGAAAAAGCAGTCGTCGAGGTCTCACCAAACATACCTTTGGTCTCCTCCTTTGCCTTCGTCAGATTCTCCTGAACCAGCTTCAAATCCAGCTCGAGCTGAATGTGCTTGTTTTCCAGCTCAGTGTAGCGAGCCGCAAGGTCACAGGATCTCTGCGAAGAATCAATCGACTAAATGTCAAAGATAATTCACTTCCGAGTGGAAAAGGAAAAATCATGCGTTTCTAAGACTACAGCCGAATACAAGCATTCGACCATAGTCTCGGGGACTACACCCAGTGGGTGCACTCAACGTGCCCCCACTAATCCTATTGAAGACAGAGTCGACCAGTCGACCTCAAAAAAAAAAGATGTATTCTTTAAGACTGTAATCGACTGCAAGCAGTCGACCACAGTCTCGGGGACTACACCCAGTGGGTGCACTCAGCGTGCCCCCACCGGTTTGCAAAATCCATTCGCCATAGTCGAATGACGAAAAGACTGAACTTATAAAGCCTAAGGCCGACTACCAGCAGTCGACCTTAGCCTTGGGGACTACACCCAGCGGGTGCACTCAGCGTGCCCCCGCTAACACGGAGTTTAAATCGACACACCCAGTGGGTGATTACTATAAATTCTGGAAAGAAAAGTTTTTGATAGCATATCCTAACAAAACAAGCGGTGGTCGACTGACCTGAACATTGCTTTGAAGGGCGGAACTGGCGTCGTAAGCTGCCGGGCTCGCATCCCGGATGGTCTTCAACTGCTCCATCATGATCCCTGCCTGGCGTATCGCCTCCTTCGCGGCGCCAGCTTGGTCCTCTGGGACATGGTGCATCGTGAAGAGGGAGGGCTGCAGAGCACTCGTCAGTGGATCTGCGAAGGACACAGTGTGTCGAGTGGTGTTCTCCTCCTCCGCGACCAGAGTCTCAGGCACCGTCACATCCTGGGGCACCCTGCCGGCAGACGCTTTCCTACTCCTTCTGTGCTTCAGCGGTTCCTCATCTTCATCATCATCATCCTCAGCGGCGTCCGAGTCCCACTCCTCCTCCTGGCTCTCGCCCCCGCTCACTTCTCCCTCCTCAGTCGGAGCCTGTGCTCCATTGGGCATCGAGTACAGCTCAGTGAGGACCTGATAGACATCAAGACAAAGATCAGTCGACCGATCGGCAGAGAAAACAGAAATAAATGTGACAAGAATACAATGGGAAGTGGAGCAGACATACCTTGTTTGGATCACTGTGGTGGTCGAGTGGAGGAATCCTTCTGGCTCCACGAGGGTTATCCTTGTTCCCAGTAACAGCGGCCATCCACCTTTCCAGAGTGGCATCGTCGACTGCTTCTGGATTGACCCGAGTCTCATCCTCAGTCCCGCGGTACAACCACATGCAATGGCTCCGGAACTGAAGAGGCTGGATACGACGCCTAAGAAAAACCTCCAGGAGATCCATACCCGTCACTCCCTCCCGAACCAACTGAACTACACGCTCCATCAGCATCTTCACGTCAGCTTTCTCCTCCGGAATCACCTTCAGAGAGGAGGGCTTGTTCACTCGGCCCATGGTGAACTGAGGGAGTCCACTCGACTGCCCCGGCGTCGGCTGATCCTGGCAGTAGAACCAGGTCGACTGCCAGCCTCTGACTGACTCGGGAAATGTCATGGCTGGGAAGGTGCTCTTGTTCCTCACCTGGATCCCCAGACCCCCACACATTTGGACAACTTGGGTTTTTTCGTCGCCTGGGCTCGCCTTCTTCACGGTCTGAGAGCGACACGTGAATATGTGCTTGAACAAACCCCAATGCGGTCGACAACCCAGAAAACTCTCACACATGGACACAAACGCGGCAAGATAGGCGATAGAATTCGGGGTGAAGTGGTGGAGTTGCGCTCCAAAGAAGTTCAAGAAACCACGGAAGAAAACGCTCGGCGGCAAAGAAAATCCACGGTCGACATGGGTAGCCAGAAGCACGCACTCACCCTCTTTCGGCTGGGGCTGCCACTCTTTCCCCGGAAGCCTTGCAGCTCCATGAGGGATCAGGCCCTCGTTGGCCATGTCGAGGAGATCCGTCTCCGTGATGGTCGACTGGATCCAATCTCCCTGGACCCAGCCTTTCGGCAGGCGAGATCTAGACGAAGACCCGCCGCGACTGGTGGATCTCCCCTTCGCCTTCTCCGTCGCCAACGCCTTCTTCGCGCGTTCCAACGCCGCCGTCTTCTCCTTGACCATGGCTGTCGGCGAGACGCGCGAGGAGAAGTTGTGCGGAGGCGAGAGCGAGCGCGTTGGGCGGAGACGAAGGGAGCTGAGAGAGGATGCTGAGGCACTGCTCAAAAAACCCTCGCCGGGCGCGTTTATAAGATCCCTTCCGAGTGGATGACAGGTGGGCCCGGTCGATCTAATCATATCCTGAAACAGTTGCGCGGACATGATACGTGGCGAAAAAAGCGGCGCGGGGATCGAGGCGTCTATGCCCCGTCCCATCCGAGCGCCGCGGTTCGCCCCACTTCGCGTGCTTCCCCAAATTTCGTATCCCGCGGAATCCGCGAACGGCAGATCGGTCTGCCAGATGCGGGATTTCCTGCGATCCGTCGCTCGGAAATCGGCGAAGTCCAAAAGATCACTCGACGAAGGAAAAGAATGGATCGAGTCGACTGAAGAAAAGTTGCTCACTATCAACAAAGAGATTTTTTGGTTCAAAACAACGCACGACCAGTATGCGAAGGCTAATCAGAAACAACATCAACTCCTTCATCACTCAAGCCTCAATCCATTCGGGGGCTAATGATGGAGTCATGTACCTAGGGTAGGGTCACAAACCTAATCTAAGTACCCTGCCCAAGGACACCCTTAGAAGAGATCACCTTCCAGTCGACCTACGAGGGACTCACTCGACTGACTTGAAGGACTCGACCACCAGAAGGTCAAGAGGCACTCTGCACTGCAACGGTCTGTAATTGAGTAGACTTTATGATAGTAAAGACACTTTATGTGGGGCGTTACCAGTAACGCCCCGGACTTAATGTACCTTAAACTCTTCATTACGTGGGTTGGCTGGGGTCCTGGGGAACTCTATATAAGCCACCCCCCTCCACAGGCAGAAGGGTTTGGCACCCTGTAATCCATATACACATAATCCACTCGACCGCCTCCAGGCTCCGAGACGTAGGGCTTTTACTTCCTCCGAGAAGGGCCTGAACTCGTACATCTCTTGTGTTTACAACCTCTCCATAGCTAGGACCTTGCCTCTCCATACCTACCCCCACTCTACTGTCAGATTTAGATCCACGACACTGCCCGCTGACGACGACCAGGAGTAGTTTAGGAGGATCCCAGGCAGGAGGCCTACGCCTCTTTCGATCTATATCCCAGTTTGTGCTAGCCTTCTTAAGGCAAACTTGTTTAACTTATGTCTGTACTCAGATATTGTTGCTTTCGCTGACTCGTCTATGATCGAGCTCTTGTATTCGAGCCCGCGAGGCCCCTGGCTTGTAATATGATGCTTGTATGACTTATTTTATTTGTAGAGTTGTGTTGTGATATCTACCCGTGAGTCCTTGATCTTGATCGTACACATTTGCGTGCATGATTAGTGTACGGTCAAATCGGGGGTGTCACATTGATCGAGTAAGCGGACCAGGTGCATTGATACTATCAAATGGAAGTTTGCTAGTTGTGTAGCTCTTGATCGAGTAAGCAGACCAGGTGCATTGATACTATCAATTATCTTGTCAATATGAATTTCATTGGCCACACGAGGATGGATAGGGTGAAGATTTTGCTGTTATTGATCATTGTCTTCACCTTCAGCATTGTCTTCAGGCTTGTCATTGTCTTCACGTTGAGTAGGAGCTGGAATGACAATTTCCTTTTCTGTCTGTTCCTCGGTGGGTATGGTTTCTCCAATACCCATTAGGTTAATAGATTCACTTGGAGAAGCTTCATCTAGCACATTTGGCAGGTGCTCTCTTTGTGAACCATTAGTCTCGTCGAATCACACATCTACAATTTCAACCACTTTATAGTGAAAGAGGTTGAAGACTGTAGGTGTGCAGATCATTTCCGTAACCGAGCACAAAACCTTCATGTGCTTTCGATTCAAATTTGGAAGTGTGGTGTGGATCCTTGATCCAGCAGCTGGCACTGAATACTTTGAAATAACTTACGTTTGGCTTCTTACAGTAAATAGTTCATAAGATGTCTTCTTGAAGAATTTATGAAGATAAACTATGTTGATGATATGGCATGCAATATCAATGGCTTCAGGCCAGAACTTTCTTGGAGTCTTGTACTCATAAAGCATCATACGAGCCATCTCAATAAGGGTCTTGTTCTTGCGCTCCACGACGCCATTCTGCTGAGGAGTGTATGGAGCAGAGAGCTCATGAGTGATGACTAGTGTATCAAGATAAGTGTCGAGGCATGTGTTCTTGAATTCCATGCCATTGTCACTCTTGATGTGCTTGATCTTGATGCCATAGTTAGTCATGGCGCGAATGGCAAATCATCTGAAGACATCTTGCACTTCAGTCTTGTAGAGAATTATGTGCACCCAAGTATATCTAGAATAATCATCAACAATTACGAAGCCATAAACATGTGTAGTGGTAGTAAGGGTAGAGTAGTGAGTAGGGCCAAATAAGTCCATGTGTAGCAACTCGAAGGGACATGAAGTCGTCATGATTGTCTTCGAGGGACGTTTTTCCCTAGTCATCTTCCCGGCTTCGCAAGCACCACATAGATGGTCCTTCTTGAACTTGATGCCCTCGATGCCAATGATGTGCTTCTTCTTCTTCACGAGAATGTGCAAGTTCCTCATGCCCGCATGTCCTAGCCTTCAATGCCAAAGACAGCACTCTGAGGCTTTTGCTAGGAGACATACGGCAAGTTGTGGTCCAGCGGAGAAATCTACCATATACAGATCACCTCTTCAAGAACCTTAGAAGACTAGAGATTTGTCAGAAGCCATTAGCACAAGGCATCGATCTTTTCCGAATATCGCAATCATGTCAAGATCACAAAGCATTGAGACAGACATTAAGTTGTATCCTAGGGATTCAATAGGAATCACTTTATCCATGTGTTGATCCTTTGACATAGCAACTCTACCTAGGCCCAATACCTTGCTTTTACCAGCGTCAGCAAATGTGATATAGCTTTTAGTAGATGGTCGAAGAGTAGAATCCATGAGAAGACTTCGATCACCAGTCGTGTGGTTAGTGCATCCACTGTCCATGATCCATTTAGTAGCTTTCGGAGTTGTACCCTACAGTCAGTTAGTAGGATAGGCTTCACAAAGAGTATTGTGAAGGAGAAACATTTGACGAACAAGAATATTATGAAATGTAAGATTCTTGGATGGTAAGATGGGATGCTCTTCAAGAAATCCATGGACGAAATAAATGGTAAGACCATTTTGACATTTTATCTTGCGTCCGACAAGATGTTTTAGGTCCCCAGCATTGTCTTCAGAAGTCAATGATTTTTGGCTGGAGACCCGACCATGCAAGAGAAGTTAATTCTTCTTAACCACCCACATCTCAAGGGGTGGCTTAGAAGCAATGAGTCTAAGTGCAGCATTTGAGAACTTTGGCTTTGAAGCCCTAGCAAATAGTTTTGTAGGAGGTGAATAGTACTCAAAAGAATATGCAGAAAAGTTCTTTGATTTGTGAACATAGCAGTTTGAATAAACACGCTCATATTCATGAGTCTGATGATTGTTTCCCTGCAAAACATTGGCGTTAGGGTGACCTTGTGAGGTCCTCTGTCTGTATGAAGCCTTTGGGCCATATGAAGCCTTTGATCTGGGGTTTGTCTTCTTCCCTGGTGGTGTCATGATGACATTCATGGGAAGCTTCTCAAGACGAATTTTAGGAACCCGGATCTTCTTCATAGGTGACCCATTCCTTCAGTTAGCTCCAATAAACCTGGCAAACACTTCACCATTCTGATTCTTGAATAGTTTATAGTTGGAGTCAAATGACTCATCAATGATAACAGGGTTAGCACAAGTGAAACCACATAAGGTGGATGGATCCACTGAAGGGCCTTTCGCAGCAACCCATGTGGTTTTGGGGGTACTGTTCAGGCTTCTAGTAAGAGCCATCAACATTAATTTTCCTCTCGAAACCAACACCCTCTTTTCTAGGGTTTCGGTTCAGAATATGTTTCTTGAGGACATCACATAGTGTCTGATGCCCTTTGAGGCTTTTGTACATGTCTGTTTCAAGCAATGTCTTCAACCTGGCATTCTCGTCAGCAATAGTAGTGGCATCCTCAAAAGAGGGGTTAGTTACCACATCAACAGTTGAAGATATTGCAATTCCAGAAGCAGTAGAACATTAAGCAGTAGAGATAGCATTGTCTCGCTCAAGGCATGGCACAAAATCTTCCTGAGCGGAACTGATCTGTTAGCAAGTAGTGAATCATTTTCCTTTTGAAGATCTTCATGAGACGCTCTCAGTTTCTCTAGATCTTGCTTCCTTTGAAGATAATCATAGGAAAGCTTCCCATGAGTAGCGGAGAGGGTTTCATGACAACTTTCAAGTTCCTCGTACTTAAAATGAAGATTTTTTATGTCTTTGATTAAGGACTGAGTTCGATTCATTTCCTTGTCCAATAGGTCATTACTTTTGTCTAGCAAGTTTTGAATATTTTCCATGGTTGTTTGTTGTTCAGTTGCAACTTTAGCAAGAGTTTTATAGCTGGGTTTGGATTCGCATTTAGAGTCATCTTCACTGGAGGTCTGAAAGTAAATATCGCGTGAGTTTACCGTAACACCTCTTGCCATGAAGCAGTAGGTGGGAGTAGAATCATCGTCCTTAGTAGCTTCAGCATCGGCGTCGTGACCATTGTCTTCAGTGTTGAAGATGGACTTGGCGACGAATGCCGAAGCTAGAGCCACGCTTGCCACGCCTGAATCAGACTCCTCCATAGACTCCACCTTTGCCTCCTCAAAAGCAGACTCCTCCTTTGAATCCATTTCCTTGCCAATGAACGCACGAGCCTTGTCAGATGAGCTCTTATTGTAAGATGAAGACTTTGAGGGTTTCTTCTTCTTCTTATCATCAGAGTCATAGTCCTTTCTCTTCTTCTTTTTCTTTGTTTCCTTCTCCCATTGAGGACATTCAAATATGTAGTGGCCTGGCTTCTTGCATTTGTGGCATGTTCTCTTCTTGAAGTCACGGGTGGAAGCCTCATCATTCTTGGAGCTGGATCTTGAAGATTTTCTGAAGTGATTCTTCTTGGAGAACTTTTTGAACTTTCTCACAAGCATTGCTAGCTCTTTGCCTATGTCTTCAGGATCATCAAAACTACAGTCAAATTCTTCAGATGAGGATACAGCTTTTGCCTTCAAGGCATGAGATCGGCCATAGTTGGGACCACAGATATCTCTCTTCTCAGATAGTTGGAACGAGTGTGTTGAGCCTCTCAAGTATGTCAGACGGATCAAGATCTTTGAAGTCAGGACGTTCTTGGATCACCAGTGTGTCAAATGAGCTGTCAAGTGATCTCAATAGCTTCTTCACGACTTCGTGCTTGGTGATCTCAGTGGTGCCAAGTGCACGAAGCTTATTTGTGATATCAGTGAGGCGGTTGAAAATGAGATAAACATTCTCATTGTTATTCCTCTTGAATCGGTTGAAGAGATTGCGAGGCACATGTATTCTTGAGTCTCTCTGTGCTAAGACGCCTTCGTTGACCTTGGACAGCCAGTCCTAGACTAGCTTCGCAGATTCCAGAGCACTCACACGGTCATACTTCCCTTTTGTCAGATGACCATACATGATGTTCTTGGCAATTGAGTCTAGTTGCGCGAACCTCTTGACATCAGCAGCGGTGGCGCCTTCACCAACTTTGGGAACGCCAGTCTTGACGACATACCAGAGGTCATTGTCAATGGATTCAAGATGCATGCGCATCTTATTCTTCTAGTCGGGGTAATCAGTGCCATCGAAGACGGGGCACGCGGCGGAGACTTTGATTATCACTATAGTTGACATAGCTAAAACTCCAGGTGGTTAAACCGAATCACACAGAACAAGGGAGCACCTTGCTCTGATACCAATTGAAAGTGCTAGTTATCGACTAGAGGGGGGTGAATAGGCGATTTTTATGAAAGTCTTCAAGACATGAAATGTCTTCGAAGACAAGCAAGCAAATAACACCTACACAGTATGCAGCGGAAGATAAACTACACTAGACAAGCCATAGTCAAAGAAACATTATAAGGATAGCACGAAGACAAATACTTGTTGGGTAGAATAGATCGGAATAGGAAGAAAGTGTGAAGCCAAATGTGCAATCAGAGAGAGTATCTTCACACAGTGAAGTCAGAAATGACAAGAAAGCAATGACTTCACGAAGCTAAACAGTAAGTAAAGGGTGAAGTAATAGAACCAGTAGCTTGACGAAGACAAGGATTTGGTAGACCAGCTCCACTTGTTGTGACAACTGTACGTCTGGTTAGGGAGGATGAGACTGAACTCGGAAGACCGCGTCTTCACCTTATTCCCCTTGAGCTAAGGACACTTAGTCCTCGCCCAATCACCCTGGTAAGTCTTCACGGTAGACTTTCAAACCTTCATAGACTTCGTTCACCGGTAATCCACAATGACTCTTGGATCCTCATAATGTGACGCCTAACCGACTGGAAGATCACAGTCTCCAAGTGGAATAAGTCTTCAAATCACACGGACAGAAAGACTTCAGTGATGCCAAACACTCTTTGGTCCATGGGTGTTTTGGGCTTTGTCCTTGCAAGGATTCTCTCTCAAAGGCTTCGGAGGTGGGTTGCTCTCAAACGACAAAAGTCGTGCACTAACTCTGAGCAGTCACCAATTTATGGTGTAGGGGGTGGGCTATTTATAGCCAGGAGGCAACCAGACATGATACGCCCGAAATAACCCTGGGTCACTAAGGAGCCAACACATGTCCAACGGTCGAATTTCAAACACACGCGGCAGCTTTACTTGGGCTCCAAGCAAAGTTGACTCATCCAACTCTGGATGAGATTTTCTCTCATTGTCTTCACTCGAAGACATAGGATTTGGGTTGAGCATCACGTTAGTTTTCTGACTTTGTTTACTTGGACCCCACTTGACAGTTTGGTGGTTCCTATGACTCAAGAAATAGAAAATGAAACTACGAAACAAACTATGTCTTCGCACTCCATTGTATTCGACGTGAATGTCTTCACGAACCACCATTGTCTTCATACATTTTTAGGGGTCATCTCCGACAGGTAAACCGAATCAATAGGGACTTCTACCTGTGTTCTCCTGTGAATCTCACAAACACATTAGTCCCTCAACCACGTTTGTCGTCAATACTCCAAAACCAACTAGGGGTGGTACTAGATGCACTTACACAGTCATCTTCAGGAATATAGCTAATCTGCCACTAGTACCATCACTTCCCTTTGCCAACATATGCGGCATGCTCAACATCATCCTAAACTTTTCCGTTCTCTTCTTGTCGAGCTTGGCCTCTGACAAAAATAAAATACCAAGGTCGTCTTATGGAGATCCAGAAGACCACGAAATGTCGGCCTATTCCCCATTCCCTCGCAGTTCCAAGCTACAATCTTCATTGGGGACTGCATGGCCGACTCAGCAGCCTTGCTTCAGCGTCATTAGTTGAGTTTCCGGATCCCTCCGTCACTGCCCCACTATTCTTCACCTCTGTTGAGTGCACAATATCCACTCCATCAAGTTTATCTTCCCCTCTCATCCTGTCCCACGACAAATCACTCAGTTCCGATTTCTCCAACTCATCCCCTATTATCCCCTTATTCTTTTCTTCCACGCGCCTTGATCCAGACTTGTTTCCCCCCAAGTCCAATTGTTTACGTGCCCCCTCGTCCTTGCTCAGTTCATTTCTATCTTTACCATTATTTAACTTCAAAGGGCTGGTAACCACAGAATCATCACCGCCAGTGGCTTACTTGTTCACACTAGCACCCAAACCATTTTCTCTGTGCCATGAGAGACTAGCTTCCACTGTCCGACGAACTCCCACCAAAGCCCAACTTGTAATTATGAGTACCTCGACCTCCCGGACTATAGATCCAGCTACTACTCTTCCACTCGTAACCACCTGACCAACCATCATCTTCAAAGCTTCTCTGCATTAGTGGAACAAACTTTAGCCATGGTCCAAATTCTTGATCTTCTCTCTTCAGCACTACAACACATGCCTTTTTCGCATAACTGGTGCGGCCACATGTCTAGCGAAAAGCATGTAAAACCTTTTATTCAAAGGCACACCATTTTCGTTCATACCCACCTTTTCCCTTCTTATTCCTCTTTGTATATCTCCTTTTACTATATTATCCTTGTGCATCACCATGTCCCAAACAATGCAATTAACACGTGCCACATTCTCCTCATCGGTTATGCATTTGTGTAATACTGAGCCTCCTCCAAGTGATCTTCTAGAATCCTCTATGAAACCTAACAATGAACTGATGTGCCTCACACAAAGTATCATTTGAAAGCCATCAATTCACACCTCCCTTCCACAAAGGGGAATACCAACCTCCGGGGTCGAAGAGTACGCCACTCTTTTTCATGTACAATGTCTTCGTTAGACACAGTTGATCCAGACTTAGGATTCAAGAAAAGAACTCCCCTAGGCATCGCCTAGCACACGTCCTACCATTCAATGTGACACAAGCTTCAAACTCCATGAATCTCATCTGGGGCATGTACTAAACACCACAATACACTCATCTCAGTTTTGATTACCATATCTTCAGTCGAGGCCACCTTAACGAGAATAGGTAGCGATCCCCTCAATCATGGCAAGCCATTGGAAGAGGGGCCAAGTATCTTGGCCAGGAACGAAAATCATGTTTCCCGTCCTTGCCCTTCACAAATTTCTTCTCATAGGCCACCCACTGGTCATTGGAAATATGGAGAATTTGCCAAGCCCTCGCCTTCAAACTATCCATCACCCGTCAGATACATACCAAGGTTCCCGAACACTATCCCTTAACGGAGAGCAAGCTCTCAAGTCCCTTGAGACCACCCACCCAAGTCCTCACCAACACGCTTGGCTAAGTATTTGGATTTCTGAAGGAATTGAAGGGAAATAAGCGATATGGAAAAAATTTGGAAAGAGAGACTGAAAAGAGGAAGACGTAGTATGGAAAGAAGAGATTGAAAAGAGGAAGACGTAGAAGGGGCGGGAGTAAGTCGATCAGAACAAACAATTGACCACATGCTAGTATAAGATTAGATCCTCATATACCAAACAATCCCTAATTAGTAGTGCGTCCTCAAATTTGTAAAGGTATGTCTCAAAATTAAAAGAGGAAGATTGAAGCTGAGATGAAGGATGGAGCTAGAATCCAGAAAGAAAGAAAAAAAATAGAATCAGGAGGAAGAAATCACAGCATGGCTAGTGTAGATTAGGCTCGGGCGATAAGAGAAGAGCCTGAATTAATCTCACCCTCTAAAATCATCAGAATCAAGGGACACTGGTTTGTTTGGTATTCCCTTCATCTGAAAAAGCTTATCCCTCAAATGATTGTATCTAGCACCATCCATTTAAAAGTTTGGGCCAAGTTTTTTCGGACCGAGGGAGTACTAATGATTGGCCATTTTATAGGAGATGCCTGACCACTTCTTGTCTTGGATACTTGGATAGAGGAAGTATTATAAAAACACTAGGTGTAACATATATAGTAGAATTCTGGCATTACAACATATAGCGGCAAGAAAATACTACAGACAAATGATACTAGGTCCACTAGGATAATGGGAAACACGGGGATACAGTCGTCTAGACACGCGGCAGTTGCATCAGACCATTTTGTGGCTCAAAAAGTTTCTAATCGTCACCAAATGTGGTCTTCTTCCCTGCAAGGCATAATGTACAAGGAGTTAGTTAGCAAATCTATACAACTCCGGAGAAAGAACCAACCAAAGTTTGCACGCTAGTCTTTTACATGCTATACCGACAAATTTCTAGCATGCATCAAACAAGTTATATTTTTGTTACTCGACGGGACTGGTTTCTTACCTGCGCTAGCTGTGCCAGCACTCTGTCTGCTCTGAAAGCCTCGGCCGCCTCCTCTGCCGCCATCACGGCCACCAGACCGGCCAAACCTGCCGCCACCATCACGGCCACCAGACCGGCCAAACCTGCCGCCGCCATCACGGCCACCAGACCGGCCAAACCTGCCGCCACCAGAGCGGCCACCATCTCTGCCACCAGATCGACCACCAACGCCACCAAATTGACCCTTAGGCTTAGCTTCAGCAACATACAAGTTGCAGCCACCTAGGTCAGATCCACTAAGCTCAAGTGCTTTCGAAAAGGAACTCTCATCAGTAAAATCCATGTAAGCTATCCTGCAGAATTCACATAAACCATACACAAAAACACTATTAGGATATAATTCACTTAGGATAAGACCAGGTTGTTCATTTTAATTCACTTAGGATACAATGTTTAGAGAAGGTTTGCGCTAAAGTATCTCTTGACTTATCAAAGTAACATCAAGAGAGTATAATTTGTCAATTTACAAACACTATTAGGATAAGACCAGGTTGTTTATTTTAATTATATCAAAACGACAGGACCCTTGTAACAAATATGTTGATGCTTGCCTAGTGTACTTGTTAAAGATGCAATGTTTAGAGAAGGTTTAGCGCTGAAGTACCCTTTGCTTGCACCATTCTCATAATCCATCGGAACTGAGACACGTGTGATTTCTCCACATTTAGAGAAGTGTTCTTGAAGAGAGCTCCGAATCTAGAATTCACAATGAAAGAACAACTCAGAAAAGGGAGGCACACAATTGCCTAGAAAAATGTGAGACAAGATAACCAAGAAATTACAGCATCCTCCTGTTGAGATGAATCAAAACCCTTGACAAATACTGAGAGGCTGGGACCTCCACTTGGTTTTCCAAACGATCCACCATCCCTGCAGTCACACAAAAATTTAAACATACAAAGAAATAAAGCTTTCACCCAGAGCAATTCAAATAAATGTTTAATTTCAAGTGATCATATTCACAGTACCTGGTGCGAGGAGTTGCACCTCTTTCAGCAGCCATGTCAAGTCTCACCGGACGGCCCATTAGATCTCCACCATTCAGTGAATCAAGCGCCTGAAGAAAAGAAACAGAGATTTATTAGCGGAAGTAATGTGTCTACTTTGTTGCTGAAGTGGTATACAAACTTGGATATCTTGAATCAACTGGTACCCGTGTGGTTGAAAATGTACCATATTTCTGTCAAAAACAACCAGTACTTGAAAAACAGAATGTCTCGTTATAGCAGTGAAAACTCTAGAACTGAGAAATCATGCATATAACTAGATACTAAAGCACTATAGATTAAGGGCAAAGAAGCATATCTACTAAGGTGCGTGTATAAATTCTAAAACTAACATAAAGAGGAACTGATGTCAAATACTGCCTCCGTCACATATTAATTGATGCTCAAACGGATGTATTTAGGCACTGAAATACGTCAACTAATATGAGCTGAGGGAGTAAAACAGAAACATTTACTTTCTGAGCATCTTCAGCCGTAGCAAACTCAACATGACCAAATCCCTTGGGATGGCCATCTTCATGGGTAGCCAGGCGAACATCAACGACCTCTCCAATTTGTGCAAAAAATTGCTTCCTGTAAAGAAACAAGAACGTTAACAATTATGAATGTTGAAAGAATAATGATGAACATATCTGCTGCAGGGAACTTACACTTGATCATACTCAATATTGAAGGAAAGGTTCCCCATCCAAAGGGTCTTCGACCCTGTTGCCTGACCTTTGTTGCTAGCAGGAGTTTTAGGCTGTAAAATATATCAAAACATACATCACATGTACATGAAAGGCTACAGGATAAGATCAGGTGCACAGGTTATACCTCTTCCTTCTGTGATTTTGTGGCAGTTGTAACTTTCTGCAAAGTTTCACACAAAAACATGTCATTAGGGCAGTCATGCCAATTCAGATGGAAACTTGGAAGAATAGAAAACTTAAGATAAGAGATAAAATAAAAATATGAGAAATCACTCGACTCCTTCCATTTAGCAGCTGGACGGCAGCATACTCTTATGCTACATATCTATTCTCGACATTCTAAATTTTCTGAAATCCCCAGCTTACCTTTTTAGGCTCATCATCAGAGCTTTCATCAGAACTGTCATCATCACTGGTGCTGTCCTTTTTGGCAGACTTAGGAGTAACCTTCGCAGCATCCTGTGGAGGAAAAATGTGTAAACAATGGAGTAATAATCTACAAAGTTAGTGACGAAAAATGAATAGAAACAAGCAGTAGAACCTTCAGCTTTTTCTGGGGAGGCTCTTCATCACTCTCATCACTGTCTGAGGAATCACTGGGCTCCTCCTTTCTTTTAGCAGCTGCAGGAGCTATCTTGGTGGCCTGTGCGGCTTTCTTTGATTTCTCCTACAAAGTTTGAGAGAATATGTCAATAAAATTTATGAAACAACCAATGAAGACTTCAAAAACATAATTACGGCATACCTCATCCTCAGATTCACTCTCCGACTCAGAACTGTCTGAAGAATCTACCTTCTTGGCAGCAGCAGCAGGAGTCTTGGCAGGAACATCCTAAAGACATATTCAATCACAGCACTGCAAACATGCATAGAAGAGAAAAGCAAGAAAATAGACCACACATGCACTAACCTCATCTGAGCTATCATCTGAGTCACTTTCGGAGCTGTCAGATTCGATGACTGGTGTTTTCTTTACCAGAGCAGCAGGTTTCTGGGAAATGAAGAGACCAGCATTAAGTCAGCTAAGAAACCAACCATAACCACGAGAATAGAATAATATCCTACTATGGCCTGGCAAAATATATTTCGAAGTGAAAATAGTTGGATTTACTTGTTTCAATAACTTCAAAATGAAACTAACAAGTGCAAGAAAAAAACTTAAGGTGAAATATTCACCTCGTCATCATCGGACTCATCCTCAGAACTAGAAGAGCTGCTCTCAGGCTTGCCTTTCTTTGAGCCGTTGCTGGCAGCTGGGGTCACAGGTTTAGCAGAAGGCTTCTTTGCAGGTTCCTTAATTAACAGGAAAAAGAAGATAATTAGGATGCGTCAAATGGAGACATCTTTGAGTTGGGACGGTGAAGTTATACCTCGTCAGAGGAGGAATCGTCGCTGCTATCATCTGAAGACTCGTGTTTGACAGGCTTTGCAGTCTTCTTAGGAACCTGATAATGCAGAACTCAGTAGCTGATGTACTAGTGCTGAAGCTTGGATCGTGAATACAAACAATATCATAATATGGTAGTAGTATTCCCTAGAAATACACGCACTAGTATAGTACAGTATATATCTGTCACGGAGCAATTAGCTTCCAAAGGATTACTACTCTGACACTGAGAATTGCCGATGGCCACCTGATGTTAAAAAATTATTGCTCAGAACCTATGCCACGTCCAGAAATTAGTACTACATCGCACCGAACATTAACCATGATACACGAAATGTTGACCAAACAAGCACACATGAGCAGAACAGAGAGGAAACAGCAAAAGTAGGAAGCGCGCAAAGATGGCAATACCTCCTCCTCCTCGGACTCGGATGACTGCTCCTCAGAGCTGCTGCTCTCAACCTTCTTGGGCGGCGGCTGCTTCTTGGCCTTCTTGGCGGCCTCTTTGGGCCCGGGCACCGCCTTTGCCGGCGCAGCCTTCTGTTTCTTTGCGCTTACAGCCTTCTTGATCTCGTCATCGGCTTCGCGCTTCTTCCCGGCCTTCCCCTTGGTAAGGACGGCCGCCGGCGCCACGACAGTAGGGGCCGCCGGCGCCACGACAGTAGGGGCCGCGGACTTCTTGCTTGACTTGCCCATGGACCGCTGGCGGCGTAGAGGCAAGGAGGGAGTGTAGGGGAGCGGAGTGCTAGGGTTTTAGAGAGGGTTTACGAGACGTGGCGGCGGAGGTATTTTATAGCCTCGAGTGCGAGCTAGGTTTGGCACTGCTTGGGCTGCCGTGAGGGCTTTTGCGATTCTGCTTCTGTTAAGGAAGTAGCCCATGAGACAGCATTTTGCGAGTGCCCCTAATGGGCACACAGCAGCTCTCTCTTGGGCCGGCCCGCGAAACTTCGATACTGCAAAAAGACTACCTATACATCATAGCGCGAGGAGTATATGAACAAGCGCGGCCGATTCATTGCATAATGCTGCCAGTGTCGCTGCCTATTGTATCCTCTCCGCGTTCTCCGCGTGCTCCGGAGTGCCCGCGATGCCTCAGCCCCAGCCCGGTCCATCGGCGGTCCGAATGACGTCGGAATGTTCGCTGTCGTTGCTGTCGTCACTACGGCCACATCGCCCGCCTCTGCACCGCTCCTCGCTCTCCTCCGCCGTCCGGCTCCCCGCCGCCCAAGCGCCATCGCCCCTGCTCCCCAGGGTTGTCGGCGGCGAGCGTCGTCGGGCCGAATGCCCCCGCGCATCTCGTCGTCCGCTCTGCTTCGCCCACCCCCGCGGCCTCGGCCAGCAGCTCCC
>NC_041392.1:342965132-342996190 GCF_002162155.2 Triticum dicoccoides
CGCTCCCTCTCCGCCCTCGGCGCCGCTCCCGACGTCTCGTTCAAGCATGCCTTCTCGTTCGGCATCCCCCATGTCCGGACACCCCTCTCTGCGCCCTGCGTCCGCGATGTGCTACCTCCCCTGGAGCGAAGAGATGGATGAGGCTGAGTTTGCTCTGCAGTCTGCCCTTGTGGCCACTGTTGCGGGCAACCGCAGCGGCGTCTCCGTCGACGAGGTCACGGCGGCCCTCTGCGCGTCCTTTGGTTTTCGCCGTGGTGACTTCTCTGTCCATCCCCACTTCCCCGGTGACTTTCTCGTCCGGTTCCTTTCCAGAGATGACCGCGCCCGGGCCGCGGCCGGCAGCCTTCGCGCCCCGCGTTTCCGTCTCCTGTTCAGCCCGTGGTGCCACCTGACGGGCGGTGAGCCGGTGACCGCGCGCTTCCGCATGCGCATTTCGATCCGCGGCATTCCGGATCACGCTTGGTCACGCTCCTCCGCTGAATTTCTGCTCACTCCCTTCTGTCTCATCGAGGATTTGGCACCAGAGACGAGCTCCGGCCGAGACCTATCGGTGTTTCGCCTGTTCGCCTCGATGGCCAACCCGGACTGCATTCCGCGCTCTTCCGAGCTGCTCTTGCCGGCGCGCGACGGTGTAGACCACCGTGCCGACCCTGACCGCGTCTCTCGCTTCGCCAGGCCGCTCATCCGCTACCCTATCTCCATCCACGTCGAGGAGACAGAAGATTACCGCTTTCCGTCCCCGCCGTTGCCGTGCCTGGATCCTGGGTGGTGATAACCCCGACCGTGACTCCCCTCCGGTCCCAGGCATGTGGCCGCGTCAACATGAGCATCCCTCCCGGCACTCTGGTGATGCTGCTCCTGGACGCCGACGGCGCTCCGACTCCGGTGGTGGCGCTGGCTCCCGCCACCGCGAGCTTCCCTTTCGGGGTTGGCAGGGCGTGCTGGGCCCGCACCCTGACGCCGCACCGCCTGCCACGCGGGTCCCGCTTACCCTCCGCCTGACGTGGCCCGCGACGCCTTTTGACCAAGCAACGACCGAACGGTCGGCTATCAAGTAGTCTTTATGGCCATTATAGCACTTTATTAGGGGCGTTACCAGTAACGCCCAACCTTAAATGTACCTTAAACCCTGCATTACTGAGGGCGGGAGGGGGCCGGTGAACTCTATATAAGCCACCCCCCTCCTCAGTATGAAGGGTTCGCACCCCTGTTATTCATACACACATAATCCAATCGACCGCCTCCGGGCACCAAGACGTAGGGCTGTTACTTCCTCCGAGAAGGGCCTGAACTCGTAATCCTCGTGTGTTTACAACTTCCCAATAGCTGAGATCTAGCCTCTCCATACACCCCCCCTACATCACTGTCAGAGTTAGAACCACGACACTACCCCAAATACTTGGCGGATAAGAAGGATGGCAAAGTGAACAAGGGTATATTTGATATACAGATTATTGATGTGTACTTTACTGGTGTTCATAATAGCCCCTGGGTATATGATATTGGTTCAGTTGCTATGATTACTAACTTGAAACAGGAGTTACAAAATGAACAGAAACTAGTTGAGGGCAAGGTGACGATGTGTGTTGGAAGTGATTCCAAGGTTGATAAGATCACCATCGCAACTCCCTTTACCTTCGGGATTAGTGTTGAACCTAAAATAAATGTTATTTAGTGTTTGCGTTGAGCATAAATATGATTGGATCATGTTTATTGCAATACGATTATTCATTTAAGTCAAAAGAATAATTGTTGTTCTATTTACATGAATAAAACCTTCTATGGTCATACACTCAATATAAATGGTTTATTGAATCTCGATCGTAGTGATACACATATTCATAATATTGAAGCCAAAAGATGCAAAGTTAATAATGATAGTGCAACTTATATGTGGCACTGCCGTTTAGGTCATATTGGTGTAAAGCACATGAAGAAACTCCATGCTGATGGGCTTTTGGATTCACTTGGTTATGAATCATTTGATGCTTGCAAACCATGCCTCATGGTCAAGATGACTAAGACTCCGTTCTCTAGAACAATGGAGCAAGCAACCGACTTATTGGAAATAATACATACTAATGTATGCGATCTGATGAGTGTTGAGGCTCGCGGCGGGTATCGTTATTTTCTGACCTTCATAGATGATTTGAGCAGATATGGGTATATCTACTTGATGAAACATAAGTCTGAAACATTTGAAAAGTTCAAAGAATTTCAGAGTGAAGTGGAAAATCATCGTAACAAGAAAATAAAGTTTCTACGGTCTGATCACGGAAACGAATATTTGAGTTACGAGTTTGGTCTTCATTTGAAACGATGTGGGATAGTTTCGCAACTCACGCCACCTGGAACACCACAGCGTAATGGTGTGTCCGAACGTCATAACCATACTTTATTAGATATGGTGTGACCTATGATGTCTCTTACCGATTTATCACTACCGTTTTGGGGTTATGCATTAGAGACATCTGCATTCACGTTAAATAGGGCACCATCTAAATCTGTTGAGACGACACCATATGAACTGTGGTTTAGCAAGAAACCTAGGCTGTCATTTCTTAAAGTTTGGGGCTATGATGCTTATGTGAAAAAGTTTCAACCTGATAAGCTTAAACCCAAATCGGAGAAATGCATCTTCATAGGATACCCAAAGGAAACTGGTGGGTACACCTTCTATCACAGATCTGAAGGCAAGATATTCGTTGCTAAGAATGGATCCTTTCTAAAGAAGAAGTTTCTCTCGAAAGAAGTGAGTAGGAGGAATGTAGAACTTGATGAGGTAATTGTACCTTCTCCTAAATTGGAAAGTAGTTCATCACAGAAATCAGTTCTAGTGATTCCTATGCCAATTAGTGAGGAAGCTAATGATGATGATCATGAAACTTCAGATCAAGTTACTACCGAACCTCGTAAGTCATCTAGAGTATGGTCTGCACCAGAGTGGTATGATAATCCTTTCTAGAAGTCATGTTACTAGACCATGACGAACTACGAACTATGAGGAAGCGATGATGAGCCCAGATTTCGCAAAATGGCTTGAGGCCATGGAATCTGGGATGGGATCCATGTATGAGAACAAAGTGTGGACTTTGGTTGACTTTCCCAATGATCGACAAGCCATTGAGAATAAATGGATCTTCAAGAGGAAGACATATGCTGATAGTAGTATTACTATATACAAATCTCGAATTGTCGCAAAAGGTTTTTGACAAGTTCAAGATGTTGACTACAATGAGATTTTCTCACTCGTAGCAATGCTTAAGTCTGTCCGAATCATGTTAGAAATTGCCACATTTTATAAAATCTGGCAAATGGATGTCAAAACTGCATTCCTTAATGGAGTTCTTAAAGAAGAGTTGTATATGATGCAACAAGAAGGTTTTGTCAATCCTAAAGGTGCTAACAAGTGTGCAAGCTCTAGAGATCCATCTATGGACTGGTGCAAGCATCTCGAAGTTGGAATATATGCTTTGATAAAGTGATCAAAGCATATGGTTTTATACAAACTTGCGATGAAGCCTGTATTTACAAGAAAGTGAGTGGGAGCACTACAACCTTTCTAATAAGTATATGTGAATGAAATATTGTTGATCGGAAATGATGTAGAATTTTCTGGAAAGCATAAAGGAGTGTTCGAAAGGAGTTTTTTTTCAAAGAAAGACCTCGGTGAAGCTACTTACATATTGGAAATCAAGATCTATAGAGATAGATCATGACGCTTGATAAATTTTTCAATATGTACATACCTTGACAAGTTTTTGAAGTAGTTCAAAATGGAACAGTCAAAAAAGGAGTTCTTGCCTGTGTTGCAAGGTGTGAAGTTGAGTAAAGAATCAAAACCCGAGCATGGCAAAAAATAGAAAGAGAATGAAAAGTCATTCCCTATGCATCATAGGTTCTATAAAGTATGCTACGATGCGTACTAGTCCTATTGTATACCTTAGCATGATTTTGGCAAGGGAGTACAATAGTGATCTAGTAGTATATCACTGGACAGCGGTCAATATTATCCTTAGAGGACTAAGAAAATATGTCTCGGTTATGGAGGTGATAAAAGAGTTCGTCGTAAAGAGTTACGTCGATGCAAGCTTTTGACACTGATCTAGATGACTCTAAATCTTGATCTAGATACATATTGAAAGTGGGAACAATTAGCTAGAGTAGCTCCATGCAGAGTATTGTAGACACGGAAATTTGCAAAATACATACGGATCTGAATGTTGCAGACCCGTAGACTAAACTTCTCTCACAAGCAAAACATGATCACTCTTTGGGTGTTAATCACATAGCGGTGTGAACTAGATTATTGACTCTAGTAAACCCGTTGGGTACTAGTCACATGAAGATGTGAACTAATCACATAAAGATGCGAACTATTGGTGTGAAATCACATGACGATGTGAACTAGATTATTGACTCTAGTGCAAGTGGGAGACTGAAGGAAATATGCCCTATAGGCAATAATAAAGTTGTTATTTATATTTCCTTATATCATGATAAATGTTTATTATTCATGCTAGAATTGTATTAACCGGAAACTTAGTACATGTGTGAATACATAGACAAACTGAGTGTCACTAGTATGCCTCTACTTGACTAGCTCGTTAATCAAAGATGGTTAAGTTTCCTTACCATTGACATGAGTTGCCATTTGATTAACGGGATCACCTCATTAGGGAATGATGTGATTGACTAGACCCATCCATTAGCTTAGCACTATGATCGTTTAGTTTATTGCTATTGCTTTTTTCATGACTTAGACATGTTCCTATGACTATGAGATTATGCAACTCCCGAATACCGGAGGAACACTTAGTGTGCTATCAAACATCACAACCTAGCCAGGTGATTATAAATATGCTCTACAGGTGTCTCTGATTGTGTTTGTTGAGTTGGCATAGACCGAGATTAGGATTTGTCACTCCGATTGTTGGAGAGGTATCTCTGGGCCCTCTCGGTAATGCACATCACTATAAGCCTTGCAAGCAATGTGACTAATGAGTTAGTTGCAGGATGATGCATTACGGAACAAGTAAAGAGACTTGCCAGTAATGAGATTGAACTAGGTATGGTGATACCAACCATCAAATCTCGGGCAAGTAACATACCAATGACAAAGGGAACAACGTATGTTGTTATGCGGTTTGACCAATAAAGATCTTCGTAGAATATGTAGGAGCCAATATGAGCATCTAGGTTCCGCTATTGGTTATTGATCAGAGATGTGTCTCGGTCATGTCTACATAGTTCACGAACCCGTAGGGTCCGCACGCTTAACGTTCGATGACGATTTGTATTATGAGTTATGTGATTTGATGTACCGAAGGTTGTTCGGAGTCCCGGGTGAGATCACGGACATGATGAGGAGTCTCGAAATGGTCGAGACGTAAAGATCAATATATTGGAAGGCTATATTCGGACATCGGAAAGGTTCCGAGTGATTTGGGTATTTTTCGGAGTACTGGAGAGTTACGGGAATTCGCCGGAGGAAGTAGCGGGCCTTAATGGGCCATGCGGGAAAGGAGAGAAGGGCCTCAAGGGGTGGCCGCGCCCCCCCATGGGCTGGTCCGAATTAGACTAGGAGGGGGCGGCGCCCCACTCTTTCCTTCTCCCTCTCCCTCTCCTTCCTTCTTCTCCTACTTGGACTAGGAAAGTGGGAAACCTACTCCTACTAGGAGTAGGAATCCCCCCTTTGGTCGCGCCCCTTGAGGTCGGCCCTCCTCCTCCTCCCCTCCTTTATATACGGGGGAGGGGGCACCCCATAGACAAAAAAGTTGATTGTTTAGCCATGTGCGGTGCCCCCTCCACAGATTTCCACCTCGGTCATATCGTTGTAGAGCTTAGGTGAAGCCCTGCATCGGTAACTTCATCATCACCGTCATCACACCGTTGTGCTGACGAAACTCTTCCTCAAGCTCAGCTGGATCTAGAGTTCGTGGGACATCATTGAGTTGAATGTGTGCAGATCGCGGAGGTGCCGTACCTTCGGTGCTAGGATCGGTCGGATCGTGAAGAAGTACGACTACATCAACCGCGTTATCATAACGCTTCCGCTTATGGTCTATGAGGGTACGTGGACAACACTCTCACCTCTCGTTGCTATGCATCACCTAGATGGATCTTGCGTGTGCGTAGGATTTTTTTTGAAATACTGCGTTCCCCAACAGTATAGAGGTTACAAGAGTTGATCTACCTCGAGATCGTAATAGCAAAACCCTAGATGTCTAGCCTATATGATTTTTGATAGCCTCTACGGACTAAAACCCTCCGGTTTATATAGACACCGGAGGGATCTAGGGTTGTACAGAGTCAGTTTACAGAGAAAGGAAATTATACATCCGGACACTAGGCTTGCCATCCATGCAAAGGAGGGTCCCATCCGGACACAGGGGAAGGTCTTCTGCCTTGTATCTTCATGGCCCATCAGTCCGACCCATATCGAATAGCCCGGACACCCGAGGACCCCTTAGTCCAGGACTCCCTTAGTAGCTCCTGAACTTGCCTTCAATGATGATGAAATATTCGGCCCATGTCTTCGGCTTTGCAAGGCGGGTTCTTCATCATAATCCGGCGATAACCTCAATGTCTTTTCAATTCCCCTTGATGGTGCATCGATTTTCGCACGCAGGGTGAATACGAATGGTCCATGATTTTTCGCAAATGAGCTCTCCACCACGCTCGGGCGGCACCTATATAAAGAGATAGTGATCTCCTAAGGCCATCTCACACCGCGCAGAAGAAAAAACGGCCAAGTCTAGCCATAAAACAAAGCCTTCCATCATGGCCAGCGCCCAAGCTCCTCTTCATGCCCCCATGGCCCTCAAGAGGGCGATTGGCAGAGTTGCTCCGTGCCTCATCTTCAACTAAGCCGGCTCCAGACGCAGGGCTACCTCCCCCTCGCAGATCTAGTTCCCGTTCGAGCGGGATTATACTCAATCGGCAATGATGCGATGGCTGAGAACTTCCCCAACCCCAATAAGGAGGAGAGGGTGTGCTTCGTCCCATTTCTATTACGGGGCCTGGGATTTCCAATCCATCCCTTCCTCCGGGGGTTATTGGAATTTTACGGCAACCAACTGCACAACCTTACCCCAGGTTCGATTATGCACATCTCAGGCTTTGTTGCCCTCTATGAGTTATTCCTAGGCATCGAGGTCCATTTCGGATTATGGAGGAAATTCTTCTGCCTTGTTCCCCGCCACAAAGGGGGTTCCATATTTGAAGTGGGTGGTGCCGAAGTATGGCGCATTGCTGGATCCGAATACCCTGTAGGAACTCCTAAAGAAGCATACCCGCAGTGGTCTTCGGAGTGGTTCTATATGGACGATGTTCCACTGTCGGATCCAGTAAGGCGCAGTCTCCCTGAATTTTCCAGCGCTCCCCTAAAGAAGCGCCTCAACTAGCATCCTCGAAGTCTCAAAGAAGAGGACGGTGCGGAGATACAAAGGTCAGTCAGCAAGGTCAGGCTGCTAGCCCATTCCGAACTCTCAATAGTTGAAGTCACGGCGATCGCAATAAAGAGGTGTGTGCAACCTCTTCAATCCAGAGTAACTCCTTTATGGTGTTACAACGGAGAATACGACGCATCTCGTTACAGGCGGCAGGGTCCGGATACCCCAGCCGAACTGGCTTCAATTTTGGCTGATTTGTACAATGGCGAAAAAGAAGATTTTCTCCGGTTAAACTGTCGGGAGGCCTATTCCATGTATACCCCTATCGAATGGGTAAGATCTCGATCGTCTGTACTTATTTCACTACATTGCAGACACTAACCAAATGTGCTCTTTGTTGCCACCAATTAGTCATGGAGGAGGATGACCGAGGATGTCTACTATCCTACTCCCCAGCCGGAGGATCATAATCGTGATGAAGATCCTGGCTTTTGCGAGGATCCGGATATATATATATATATATATATATATATATATATATATATATATATATATATATATATATATATATATATATATATATAATTCGACGATGGGGTATTCTATCAGGCGAGCCTTGACGGTTCGGAAGTGGCCATCATTGCTGACTACCCTCGCCTTTACCCATTCTGCATCATGAGTATCCAGAGGCTTCCTAAGAAGAGATCCTCATTTGCATCCTTTCTTGTTGTACTGATCTGGATTTTAACAGGATCGGCGCTCCAGGGACCGTATCTCCTCGAGGGCGACCCCCATGCAAGGCCGTCATTCAAAACAAAAAGGGACCGGGAGTACTGCGGAGACCTCACAGTCTTCCAAGAGGTATGTATACTTAATGCATACCTAGGCATGAGTCTAGATTGTTAAGAGTCTCCCCCTTTTGTCTTTTATTTTTAGGAGGAGTACGCGATAAATGGTGGGAAAATGCCCAATTAGCCAAATGTCCACTAATCCGGTACCAAACTCGTCAGCTAGGACTCAAGCAAATGCCACGCTTGTTCCACCACCTCAAGAGGATTCAGATGGCGTGTCGGTCATGAATTTCAAAGTGGAGAGCGTGATGAATCACCGTCGCTTGAAGGAAGCTATGCGTGCTCCAGCCTTGTCCGAACAAGAATTCACCGCACTGAGTTCGACAAATGCATATATCCGAGCCACTCGAGACGACCTTGCCAGAGTTATTCAGCTGTTCGCAAAGAAAATACAGGTAAAATTTGACACAATTTTGCATGGTCGTATACCAGTAGCCCCCGAGACTTGAAACGGTGAAGCAAACCGATTTAAGGATCGATAATTTGTGCAGGTTCTGCAAGAAAAGAACACTATGCTGGCTCAGGAGCTGAACACAAACCATACGAAACTGAGTGCAGTTACCGTCGAACTAGCGGTTTTGAATGGGACCGTAAAGGGCGCGTCTAGGAAGAGAAAACTTGAGGAGGAAAAGGACAAATAGTCCGAAGAGATAGAGAGCTTGAAGGCTCAGCTATCAGCCGCTCAGAAGGAAAATAAAAAGATGAAGGGCGGCATGTTTGGTATGTCTTCCCCTCATGTTTAGAACTACCATAGGTACTTCATGTCTAATCCATAATGCGGAATATCATGGATTTGTTGCGGTAGGTCTGTTAACTGGTCGACCAGAGGAGGAAGTGTTCGGGTTTCAAGGTGACATGCTAAAGGAGTCATCCGTCGTGCATGCTCAGGCCTAGAAGGCCATGAGGAGTATGGTGAAGGCGTTATGGCCATCTGATACCCCTCCAGAAAGTATGGAAGCCCTGGCAAACCTATTCAAAGGTGCTCGGCACCGGTTCGAGCTATGGAAGATGTCTGCCTGCCGTGAAGGCGCACGAGAAGCATGGGCCATGGTGAAGACATGCTTCTCGAAACTGGATCCGAATCATATGGCCTGAGTAGGACCACAGGGACCCGATGGGAAGGAAATCCCGTTAAATTTAGTCTATGATCAAGTAATGCTCGCTGCCAAATATTCGCAGGAAGATTGTTGATTAGATAGCCTTATAGACGACATAGAGAAGGAACAAGTTTTGAGCTTAATGTATAAATGCACATTTATGATAAACCTATGGTTTGATCTGAACATGTGAAATGATTTTGTCATCGCAGACTTTTGGCTTTAACCTCCAAACCAATAATAGTGAAGTGTTTCCGGATACGTAGGACAAGAGAAAGTATCCTTCCGAAAACCAGGCAACCCAGTCATAGTGCTCAAACAAACAAAAAATTCGAGTTCGGAATGTATGTTATATTACGTATGTAAGAAACATCTTCCAAGGAAAATAGTTCCGTTAAAGGTTCCTTTCCTTGGGTCGGCATTTTGTGATTATACGTGCTGAGGCGTGTGGTTCACATTATGGAAAAACCATCTCGAAATGCTTTAAAGATGATTGCAATACAATGACAATCTGCGGACCAATTATTCCCTTAAGAACGCTAGCTTTCGGCTTCACCCGTCTGAGGTACATGTCCCGATGACCCAGTTGTAACAATCGTAGAGGTGCTCCCTTCATGCCCCAGCCGAACAATCGAGAACGTATGGCATAAGCACAGGAGCGAGGAAACCCAGCTTGGCAAAAAACTTAAGCCATAGAGGTGCATGTAATGGCAAGAAAGGATGTATATCCACAAACGGCACTTGTATTGTGAGCTCTAGGCTTGATATAATAGCAAGCTTCTATTTACAGAAGCCCCCAGTCGTGGCTGGGTGTATACATTTAAGGATGTGTACCCCTCAAGTGTTCGGCCTATTCGAACACACCATCGGAAACATATAAGAAGGAAAAATATTTTTTTTGAAAAGGAGACAAAATAATGAATAAGAAGCATGGCCGTACTCATGCGTAGAATCTTCGGAGCCGAGCAACGTTCCAAGGGTTCGGTTGTAAGCGATTATCCGATGCATTGCGAAGGCGGTAGGCTCCTCCCATCAGAACTTCATCTATAATGAAGGGACCTTCCCATTTTGGTTTGATATTGTCCTTTTTCTTCTCTTGGAGGCGTAAAATGAGCTCACCTACATTATAAGTCTTTGCCCGCACTTCTCTGCTTTGATATCTTTGTGCTTGTTGTTGATAAAATACAGAACAGGCTTTGGCGACATCGCGCTCCTCCTCCAGGCCATCGAAGTTGTCCTGCCGATCGAGCTCGGCCTCTCTCTCTTCATACATGCGCACTCGAGGCAAATCATGAATAATGTCGCAGGGTAAGACAACCTCTGCGCCGTACACTATGAAGAATGGTGTGTATCTGGTCATGCGGTTGGGCATGGTCTGCAGCCCTAGAGTACGGAATTGAGTTCCTCGACCCAATGTTTATCCGACTCCTTGAGGGATCGCACTAGTCTGGGTTTGATGCCGCTCATTATCAGGCCATTGGCCAGCTCGACTTGACCGTTTGTTTGGGGGTGATATACGGAGGCGTAATCGAGCTTGATGCCCAGGTTAGCACACCAATTTTTTACCTCATAGGCTATGAAGTTAGAACCATTGTCAGTGAAAATGATGTGCGGGACACCATAACGGTGTATGACGGCGGATATAAAATCTATCACTAGTCTGACTTCAGCTGTTTTTACTAGTCTGGCCTCTATCTACTTAGTGAATTTATCCACCATGACCAGTAGGTATTTCTTCTTATGGCTTCCCCCTTTAAGGGGTCCGACCATATCTAGCCCCCAAACCGCAAAAGTCCAGGTAATGGGGATAGTTCTTAGGGCAGTGGGCGACATATGGCTTTGATTGGCGAAGAGTTGGCATCCTGCATAGCGTTGTACAAGGGCCTGTTACATCTGCTCGGGCCGTGGGCCAGAAGAAGCCTGTCTGGAAGGCTTTGCTTATGAGGGCCTGAGCTGTGGCGTGATGGCCACTAAGGCCAGCATGTATTTTGGCCAAGAGTTGCCGCCCCTCTTCTTCAGAGATACATCTTTGAAGAACTCTAGTAGTGTTTTTCTTGTAGAGTTATCCTTCGTGAACTTTATAGGCCTTGGAGCGTCAAACTATGCGATGGGCCTCGTTCTGATCATTAGGAAACTCCTGCCTATTAAGGTAGGCCCAGAAGGGTTCGGTCCATGGAGCAATAACCGCCATGATTACATGAGCGGAAGGTGTTGGCTAAGTGCCCGAGTCCCCGATTATATCCGAATCATGTTCGGCATCCGGGGGTGTGATCGGCGCCGGACTGGTATTTCCGCTCTCATCTTGCCATACCACAGATGGCTTGAAAATCCTTTCCAAAAACGTGTTAGGCGGGACGGGATCGTGTTTAGCGCCCATTCGAGCAAGGATGTCTCCAGCTTGATTGCTATCTCGAGCAACATGATGAAACTCGAGCCCCTCGAGTCGAGTTGATACACTACAAAAAAGACACTTCCGTGATGATACATGTTTGTCATAGTAGGTCACGTTTTTTGTCATGCATGTACATCCATGACAATTTTATGACAAAATTAAGATAGTCATACATGTGTTGTCGTAGAAGTGTTCCATGACATTACCAAAATTATCATCACGGAAGTGTCCACTTCCATGACGATAAATCACGCGTCACATAAGTGCTTTCGTCAAGGGTGACTGACACGTGGCATCCACCGTAACAGGTCGCCATTAAGCTATCAGGTGGTTTTGGATTCGATAACCCGTTAACAGCCCAGACCAATGGGAAATTTCCATGTGTAAAATTCTGATTGGCCGGAGGAAGCATGTGTGAGCTCGTTAGTGGGTTAGATAGGCGCCTATGATATGTCGACACATGCGATGGCCCACCACTGGCCCATTTAGCTTACAAAGGCCGGCCCATTTTACTTAGTCAAAAGTTAGCGGGCTGGCCCATGAAAAGCCTGTTAATGGTCTCTTCACAAATAGCCCATTTTGCGGCCTGGTAACTCTCGACCCGTCAGGGCCTACCCGAAATCGGCCCAACAATGCCATGTGGGCCATCCTCGTTTCACTTTCAGCCCATGTATGGCCCATGACGTCTTTCAGCCCATATGAGGCCTTCGTATCTTTAGGCCCTTTAGAGGCCCACGGTGACTCTAGTCCATAATGAACAGTAAATTTCTTTGTACCCGTTAACGGCCCATGATTCACATGGGCCGTTTCTAGCCTGTGTTAGCTTTCGGCCTACTAACGGCCCATAAGTTCTTGGGCTCCTTTCCGGCCCTCAATTACTTCCGGCCAATTACTGGCCTGTTCCCCTAGTGGGCCAAATTTGGCCCGTGGCAAGAGTCGGCCCGTTTCTGGCCTGTTAACCCGTTGCGCCGTTTCCAGCCCGTCCTATATTCTGGCCCATTAATGACCCATTATGCCTGTGACAGAATTAAGCCTTTGCTATCCTTCAGCCTGTTAACGACCTGTTACCGTGCTGGGCCGATACCAATTATGCCCGTTTACGACCCATGTTGACCCATTTATCTGATGGCCCGAGGCCCACTAATTCTATGACCCTGTTGGAGGCCCATTTATCGACGGCCCGTAGGAGGCCCATGGATCCTACAACCCGTAGCAGGGTCAAGGTTACCACGGTTCGTATATGGCACATGGTTGTTGCATCCACTAGCAAACCATGGAAAAAGAAGACTAGGAAATAAATAAGCCTGAAACTAATGCTAGGCTATTAAGGCGATTGCACAGATTACATCCACTAGGCATCAAAGATCGCCACCAGTGCAAATATAGGGAACACCCTACACTATACAAAAATGGCTTGCTATTTTCTTCAGCTGGTGGCTGCACGTTAAGAACAAATTTTGTATCGCAAGAAAACAAATTACAATTATAAAACAAAAGGAAGGTTGGCATAAAAGTTAACAGTCTGGCAGATAAATGCACCACCAGAAGTTCAGAAGCTCAGCTCATTTGACCTGACTGTTACGTTTTCATGCTGTATTGTTCGATGGAGCACCATAACCTTCGCCTTCATTTCTCCCTGCACTGGCATCATCGGCACCTGCATCTGTGAGTCACGGGGACTCAGCAATCTCACACCCGCGAGATCAAGACTATTTAAGCTTAAGGGTAGGAAAAGGGGTAGTGAGGTGGAGCTGTAGCAAGAACTAGCATATATGGTGGCTAACTTATGCAAAAGAGAGCGAGAAGAGAAGCAAAGCACGGTTGAGAAGCTAATAACGATCAAGAAGTGATCCTGAAGCTACTTACGTTCAAGAATAAGACGAGACCGTGTTCTCTTCCCGGACTCCGTCGAAAAGAGACCATCACGACTACACACGCGGTTGATTCATTTTAATTAAGTTAAGTGTCAAGTTTTTTACAACCAGATATTAACAAATTCCCATCTGCCCATAACCGCGGGCATGACTTTCGAAAGTTCAAAACCCTACAGGGGTGTCCCAACTTAGCCCATCACAAGCTCTCACGGTCAACGAAGGATATTCCTTCTCCCAGGAAGACCCGATCAGACTCGGAATCCCGCTTACAAGACATTTCGACAATGGTAAAACAAGACCAGCAAGACCACCCAACTATGCCGACAAATTCCGATAGGAGCTGCACATATCTCGTTCTCAAGGCACACCGGATAAGCTAAGCGTACATGTACCAACATAACCCATGTTGCCAAGGGACGGTCCCGCACGGTGCTCTAGTTTGGACCAACACTCAGAGGATCACTGGCCCGGGGGTTTAAAATAAAGATGACCCTTGAGTCCGCGGAACCCAAGGGAAAAGGCTTAGGTGGCAAATGGTAAAACCAAGGTTGGGCCTTGCTGGAGGAGTTTTATTCAAGGCGAACTATCACGGGGTTCCTGTAAGTGCATCTAGTGCCACCCCTAGTTGGTTTTGGAGTATTGATGACAAACCTGGTTGAGGGACTAATGAGTTTGTGAGAATTGCAGGATAACACAGGTAGTAGTCCCTCATTGATTCGATTTACCTACCGGAGATGACCCCTAAAAATGTATGAAGACATTGAAGACAAAGGTGGTATGTGAAGGTATTCACATTGAAGACTATGACAAGAGAAGACATCGCGTGAAGACTATGGAGCGTGAAGACTTAGTTGTTTCGTTGTTTCATTTTCTTCTTTGTTAAGTCATAGGAACCACCGTACTGTTAAGTGGGGTCCAAGTGAACCAGTCAGAATGACTGAAGTGATGCTTAACCAAAATCCTATGTCTTCGAGCAAAGACAATGAGAGCAAATCTTATCCAGAGCTGGATAAGTCAGCTTTGCTTGTAGCTCAAGTAAAGTTGCCGTGTGTGTTTGAAATCTGATCGTTGGAACACGTGTCAGTTCCTTAGTGACCCAGGGTCATTTCGGACAAATCAAGTCGGGTTGCCTAGTGGCTATAAATAGCCCACCCCTTACACCATAAATTGGTTGGCTGCTTAGAGTTAGTGCATGGCTTTTGTCGTTTGAGAGCAACCCACCTCGAAGCCTTTGAGAGAGAAATCCTTGCGAGGACAAAGCCCTAAACACCCAGAGCCAAAGAGTGTTAGGCATCACTAAAGTCTTCCTGTCTATGTGATCTGAAGACTTATTACACTTGAGGACTGTGAATCCTCCAGCCGGTTAGGCGTCACATTCTAAGCATCCAAGAGTCATTGTGGATCGCCGGTGAACGAAGTCTGTGAAGGTTTGGAAGTCTACCTTGAAGACTTACCAGAGTGATTGGGCGAGGACTGGGTGTCCTTAGCTCAAGGGGAATAAGGTGAAGACGCGGTCTTCTGAGTTAAATCTCAGCCTCCCTAACCAGACGTACAGTTGTCACAACAACTGGAACTGGTCCAACAAATCATTATCTTCAACGAGCCACTGGTTCTACCATTCCCATCTCTTTATTTGCAGTTGGTCCTTGTGAAGTCATTGCCTGTTTGCATTATCTTTTTGTCTTCACTGAGTAACTGCTTGGTCTGATTGGCTTCATACTATCTTCCATCCTGATCCATACTGCCTAGCTGCTATTAGTCTTTGTGCTTTCACTTCATTGAATACTTGACTATGGCTTGTCTAGTGTAGTCTACCATCCGCTGTATGGTAATAGGTTTATTTCTACCGTTTGTCTTCAAAACTTCCATGTTTTGAAGACTTTCATAAAAATTTCCTATGCACCCCCTCTAGTCGATCACTAGCACTTTCAATTGGTATCAGAGCAAGGTACTCCCTTGTTCTGTGTGATTCGGTTTGACCACCTGGAGTTTTAGCTATGTTGACTACATGGATAATCAAAGTCTCTGTTGCGTGCCCCGTCTTCGATGGAACTGAATATCCCTACTGGAAGAATAAGATGCGCATGCATCTTGAAGCCATTGATGTCGACCTTTGGTATGTCGTCAAGAATGGCGTCCCCAAGGCTGGTGAAGGTGTCACCGCTGCTGATGTGAAGAAGTTCGTTCAGCTGGATTCCACTGCCAAGAACATCATATGTGGTCATCTGACCAAAGGGCAGTATGGCCGTGTGAGTGCTCTGGAAACATCTAAGCTAGTTTGGGACTGGCTCTCCAAGGTCAACGAAGGCGTCTCAACCCAGAGAGATCAAAGGATCAGCGTCCTTCGCAACCTTTTCAACCGCTTCAAGAGAAACAACAATGAGCATGTTCAGCTCACGTTTGATCGCCTCACTAACATCACAAATGAGCTTCAAGCTCTCGGCGCTACTGAGATCACCAAGCATGAAATCGTCAAGACACTCCTGAGATCACTTGACAGCTCATTTGACACCCTAGCCCTGATGATTCAAGAACACCCTGACTTCAAGAGACTCGATCCGTCTGACATACTTGAAAGGCTCAACACACATGAATTTCAGCTTTCTGAGAAAAGAGACATCTACGATCCCAACTATGGCCGAACTCGTGCTTTCAAGGCAAAAGCTGGTTCCTCATCTGAAGAAGAATCTGACTGCAGTTCTGATGATCCTGAAGACATTGGAAAGGAGCTTTCTATGCTTGTGAAGAAGTTCTAGAAATTCACCAAGAAGAAACGCTTTAGAAAGTCCTCACGATCCAGCTCAAGGAATGATGAAGCTTCTGCTCATGACTACAATAAGAGAACATGCCACAAGTGCAAGAAACCTGGTCACTACATCTCTGAATGTCCATAGTGGGACAATGAGAACAACAAGAAGAAGAAGAGCAAGGAATATGATTCTGACGACAAGAAGAAGAAGAAATACTCAAAGTCTTCTTCCAAGTCTTCCTCAAAGTCTTCATCACACAAGAAGAGCTCATCTGGTAAGGCTCGTGCGTTTGTTGGCAAGGAAATGGATTCAGAGGAGGAGTCTGCTTCTGAGGAGGCGGAGGTGGAGTCTGAGGAGGAGTCCGATTCTGGCGTTGCAAGTCTGGCTATAGCCTACGTTGCCAAGTCCATCTTCAATACTGAAGACAATGACTTCATCACCGACGCCGATGCTGATGACAAGGACAACTCCGCTCCCACCTACTGCTTCATGGCACGCGGTGCCAAGGTAAACTCACACACCACTCACTATCAAACATCAAGTGAAGACGACTCTGATTGTGGTTCCGAACCCAGCTACAAAACACTTGCTAAAATTGCAACTGAACAACAGAAAGCTATGGAACATATTCAAAAACTGTTAGACAAAAGTGATGACCTGTTAGACGCTGAAATGACTCGATCTTAGTCCTTAATTGAAGACATAAAAAATCTTCATGTTAAGTATGAGGAACTTGAAAGTCGTCATGAAACGCTCTCAACAACTCATGAAAAGCTTTCCTATGATTATCTTCAAAGGAAGCAAGATCTTGAGAAATTGAGAGCGTCTCATGAAGATCTTCAAAAGGAAAACGAGTCACTTCGCGCCAAACAGATCAGTCCCGCTCAGGAAGGATTTGAACCACCATGTCTTAAATGCATTGAGCGTGACAACGCTACTTCTGTTGCTGGATGTTCTACTGCTGCCACTATTGCAATATCTTCAACTATTGATGTGGTAACTAACCCCTCTGCTGAGGATGCCACTGCTATTGCTGATGAAAATGCTAGGTTGAAGACATTGCTTGAAACAGGGATGTACAAAAGTCTCAAAGGGCATCAGACACTATGTGATGTCCTCAAAAGGCAGATCCTGAACCGAAACCCTAGGAAAGAGGGTGTTTGGTTCGAAAGGAAAATGAATGCTGATGGCTCTTACTGGAAACCTGAGCAGTACCCCAAAACCACATGGGTTGCTGCAAAGGAACCTTCAGTGGATTCATCCACCCTATCTGGCTTCACTTATGCTAATCCCATTGTCATTGATGAATCCTTTGATGTAAACTATAAACTGTTTAAGAATCAGAATGGTGAAGTGTTTGCCAGGTATATTGGTACTAACTGCTGGAATGGGCCACCTATGAAGAAAGTCTGGGTGCCGAAAAAGTGTCTGGAGAATCTTCCTATGAATGTCGTCATGACACCACAAGTGAAGAAGACAAACCCCAGACCACAGGCTTCATATGGTCCAAAGGCTTCATACAGACAAAGGACTCACCTGAGTCGCACGAATGCAAATGTTTTGCAGGGAAACCATACTCAGGCCTATGAATATGAGCGCGTTTCATCAAACCGCCATGTTCATAAGGCCCAGAACTACTCTGCTTATTCTTATGAGTACTATTATCCACCTACAAGACTATTTGCTAGGGCTCCAAAGCCAAAGTTCTCAGATGCTACACTTAGACTCATTGCTTCGAAGCCACCCTTGAAGATGTGGGTGGCTAAGAAAGCTTAACTCTCTTTTGCAGGGAAAGGTCTCCAACCGAAAATCAAATGCATCTGAAGCTATTGCTGGGGACCTTAAACATCTTGTAGGGCGCAAGATCAAATGCCCAAATGGTCTTATTATGTATTTTGTTCCTGAGTCGCTTGCTACTTGCCCTATCAGTCCTAACCTCGATCTAAGCTTTCATAATCCACTTGCTTGTCAAATGTTTATGCTTCACAATGCTCTTTGTGAAGCCTATCCCCCTAACTGCACTGTAGGGTATGACACCAGCTGCTTCAGAATGGATTATTGATAGTGGATGTACTAATCACATGACTGGCAAGCAAAGTCTTCTCATGGACTCAACCTTATGTCCAACTGAAAAAAGTCACATCACATTTGCTGATACTAGTAAAAGCAAGGTATTGGGCCTAGGTAGAGTTGCAATCTCAAAGGATCAACACATGGATAAAGTGATGCTTGTTGAATCCCTTGGTTTCAACTTAATGTCTGTCTCAATGCTTTGCGATTTCAACATTATTGTGATATTTGGAAAATATCGTTGCCTAGTTCTAATGGAATCTGACAAGTCTCTAGTCATTGAAGGGTATCTGAAAGATGATTTGTACATGGTAGATTTCTCAGCAGGACCACGACTTGCCATATGCCTTCTTGCAAAAGCTTCAGAATGCTGGCTCTGGCATCGGAGGCTAGGGCATGCTGGCTTGCGGAACTTGCATGCTCTTGCAAAGAAGAAGCATGTCATAGGCATCATGGGCGTCAAGTTCAAGAAGGATCACTTATACGGTGCCTGCGAAGCTGGAAAGATGACGAGGGCCAAGCATCCCTCAAAGAAAATCATGACAATGACTCAACCCTTCGAACTGCTACATATGGACCTCTTTGGCCCTACTCACTACTCAACCCTTACTACTACTGCTTGTCTCTATGGCTTCGTCATTGTTGATGATTATTCAAGATATACATGGGTGCATATAATCCTCTACAAGACTGAAGTGCTGGATGTCTTCAGACGCTTCGCCAATCGAGCCATGAACAACTATGGCGTCAAGATCAAGCACATCAGAAGTGACAATGGCACTGAATTCAAGAACACCAGCCTCGATACTTATCTTGATACTTTGGGCATCACTCATGAGTTCTCAGCTCCGTACACGCCGCAGCAGAATGGCATCGTGGAACGCAAGAATAGAACACTCATTGAGATGGCTCGGATGATGCAAGATGAATACAAGACACCAAGAAAATTCTGGCCTGAAGCCATTGATACTGCATGCCATGTCATCAACCGTGTTTATCTTCACAAGCTTCTGAAGAAAACATCCTATGAACTCCTCACTGGTAAGAAGCCAAACGTCAGTTACTTCAGAGTATTTGGTGCTAGATGCTGGATCAAGGATCCTCATCACACTTCAAAATTTGCACCGAAAGCACATGAAAGTTTTATGCTTGGTTATGGAAAGGATTCACACTCCCTACAGAGTCTTCAACCTCTTTCACTATAAAGTGGTTGAAAATATGGATGTGCGGTTCGATGAGACTAACGGCCCGCAAAGAGAGCACCTGCCAAATGTGCTAGATGAAATTCCACCCAGTGAATCCATCAAGCTTATAGGAACTGGAGAAATCATACCATCTGAAGTACAGCCTAAAGAGGAACTTATCATCTCTACACCTGATCAACCTGAAGACAATGCTCAGTCTGAAGACAATCCTTCAAACGATGACAATGATCAACAAGAGCAAAATCTTTGTCCAGTTCATCCTCGTGTTGCAAATGAAGTACTTATTGAGAACATAATCGATAGCATCAATGCACCTGGTCCACTCACTCGATCAAGGGCAACACAACTAGAAAATTTATATGGACACTTTGCATTCGTCTCAATATCAGAACCCAAGAAAGTTGATGAAGCCTTCATGGAACCTGAATGGATTCAAGCTATGCAAGAAGAGCTTCAATAGTTTGAGATGAATAATGTATGGGAACTGGTCAAGCGTCCTGATCCTCGTAAACACAATATCATAGGCACTAAATGGATATATCGCAACAAGCAAGATGAGCATGGTCAAGTTGTCAAAAACAAGGCTCGTCTAGTTGCTCAAGGATACACTCAAGTTGAAGGAATTGACTTCGATGAAACATTTGCTCCCGTGGCTAGGCTTGAAGCTATACGCATACTACTAGCCTATGCAAATCATCATAACATCCTTCTGTATCAAATGGATGTGAAGAGTGCTTTTCTCAATGGCAAGATTGAAGAAGAAGTGTATGTTGCACAACCGCCTGGCTTTGAAGATCCAAAACATCCTGACATGGTTTATAAGCTCAACAAGGCACTGTATGGCCTCAAACAAGCCCCTCGTGCTTGGTATGACACACTCAAAGACTTCTTGAAGAGCAAAGGCTTCAAACCTGGTTCCCTAGATCCCACTCTCTTCACGAAGACATATGATGGTGAACTGTTTGTGTGCCAAATATATGTGGATGACATTATCTTCGGCTACACCAATCAGAAATACAGTGATGAGTTTGGATACATGATGCAAGAGCAATATCAGATGTCCATGATGGGTGAGCTGAAGTTCTTCCTTGGTCATCAAATATGGAAGCAACACAACGACATCTTCATATCTCAAGAGAAATACCTCAAAGATTGCCTGAAGAAGTTTGGAATGCAAGACTGCAAAGGTTATACGACGCCAATGCCTACCAAGAGTCATCTAGATTCTGACGCCGATGGTAAAGAGTTCGATCAAAAGGTATACCGCTCCATGATTGGTTCTTTGCTTTATTTATGTGCATCTAGGCCAGATATCATGCTTAGTGTTTGCATGTGTGCCCGATTCCAAGCGACACCAAAGGAATCACATCACTTAGCTGTGAAGCGAATTCTTCGATATTTGGCTTACACCCGAACACTAGGATTATGGTATCCAAAGGGCTCAGAGTTTGATCTAGTTGGATTCTCGGATGCTGATTATGCTGGTGACAAGGTGGATCGCAAGTCTACATTAGGCACATGTCACTTTCTAGGTTGATCACTTGTGTGTTGGTCTTCAAAGAAGCAGAACTGTGTATCTCTCTCCACTGTTGAATCTGAATACATTGCTGCTGGATCTTGCTGCGCTCAGCTTCTATGGATGAAGCAAACACTCAAAGACTATCGCATTCATCTGAAGCAAGTGCCACTCTACTGCGACAATGAAAACGCCATTAAGATCGCCAGCAACCCAGTTCAGCACTCGAAGACAAAGCACATTCAGATTCGTCATCACTTTCTCAGAGATCATGTCATGAAGGAAGATATTGATATCATTCACGTCAACACTGAAGAGCAGCTGGCAGATATCTTCACAAAGCCCTTGGATGAGAAAAGGTTTTGCAAGTTGTGGTGTGAGCTAAATATCTTGGAATCCTCAAATGTCTTGTGATCATGCACACATCCTAACACTTATGCATGTTGATGACTTAGATGTGCAAACACACGAAGTAATGTATATCTTCAACTAATGAAGACTTACACTATAAGTGTGAATACATTAATGTGGAATTTGACTTCGGAGCGCCACGATAATTGTGCGCCGTGTCTGGGTCTAATATTTCCTATACGGTGGGTAATACCACCACCAAACTTGTGTTTGGAATACTTTCTGTTGGCGTTACATTTGCAAAGTCTTCGCATTTTGTTTGTCCTCAATGTTAACATGACTTCATGTTTATCTTCAAGATACTGATTTGGTTTCTGTCCTCTACAGCATTCACTTATAGCTATGTCTTCTAGTTGAATCTTTTGAACTAAGTGAATGTGATCGGACCCTGACCTTTCTATGCTCCCGTCTTAAGTCTATCTATCCAAATCATATGCATTCTATTGAAACTGTCGAATGTCTTCGCTACGTCCTTGTCAGCAGAAGATACAGAGACGAACATTAAATCTGTTTTAAATGCTCAATCCTTTTTACCTGAAACCCGGAGAAGCGGGAACGACCACCCGACAATCCAGGCGTGCGTGGGAACGTGGAACAACCTCCAATGTGTTGCATGATCGCCACATGTCCTTCAGATGTGAACCGCCAGGGGCACCTGCATAATAATGCTGTGCCGCCCCTGTCCCTATAAATACACGCCTCACCCCAGTCATTATCTCTTCTTCCACTCTCGCACAAACCCTAGCACCACCGCTAGCCCTCGACGACGCCGGCGACGAAGCGCTTAGCTGCCGCGACCTCACCGACGTCATCATCATGCCGGCCGCGGACATCGTCTTCTCCGCCGTCGCCGTAGGTGTCCTCCGTCGCCAAGTTAGGGCACGGAAGATCGAACTGCTTGGCTTCATCTCCTACTCTGTCTAGCAGTTCCTTGAGTGGTAAATAAAAACTATTTTTACAGTCTTTTTGATCTGATAGATTCATCCTTTTCAACCACAAGTGGTTTCTGTTCCTACAAAGTTGGTTCTATCTTGTTCTGCATCTCATAACATGCCTAGTATGTTCACTTATGCTTCACAAAGTAGTTAGATTCCTCACTTGTACTTATTCGTGGATTCGTACAAATCTGGAACCAACTCTCTACATATGAGTGCATGTCTTCGCACTATGAGGTCAATGTCTTCTAAAACTGATTTATCTTCAAAATCTTCTGAGAATGCATATGACCTCTTCCCCTTCCCTCGCATCTCTAATGTTGTCACAGGTACATGTCCATGGGAGAATCCCTTGGTTCTCATAGTCTGCATTCACTTGCAGAGTTCTTATAGCATCACATAAATTCTCCTGAAGCCAGTTCCTGTCTGACCAGTAGACGGAAGACTTTGACAGTGTTGAAGCCTTTCAGTCTAAACTTCATGGCAATTGAAAAATCAGTCAGGAAGGGCGGCAGACAGCGCTGTGGAAACACTGCTAAGGACCTGCCACCAGATCTCTGAGTTATACAAGTCAGATCCAGAAGAAACCTATGGAGAACGCAAGAACCGAATCCAATGGATTCGAAGACATTAAGCAGAGGAATGGTTCAAGTACAGATTCGTCACCGATGAATATGCTGAGAAGAATGCCATAAAGGGCCCCAAGGGGAGATATAATATACAAAGGTCTTGAGCCCAAGTCGAAGTTCGAAGCTATTGCTCAGGGCTTCTACCCCTGCATGATTCGTGGACCCCAGCCTGCTAATGCCGACCCATCCTCTCTGTTATGGTGTCGTGAAGATAATCTCTTCAAGCGCAACTATCAGGCTGCAAAGAACTCGGCCAAGGAAAACAAGAAGTCTTTGGGGTTAGACTTCAACCCAGGCCCCTCTGCACCACGTGCTGACGGCACACGGGAAGCTGAACCCAATCTTATTGGGCCCTTCTACAACTTAGAAGGTCTCATCACTCACATTCAGGTTCAAGAGGCAGCTGTGGACCACTCTGCAGATGACGCTGATTCTGACAAAGCGCCTGCACCACCAAAGCCTGTGAAGCAAAAGAAACCAAAGGCTTCAAAGCCCCCCTTTACACCAAAGGTCTCAAAGGCGAAGCCTCTGGCCACTGCACCTCCTGAAGCCAGTGTGCAGTCTGAAGATCTCTCACGCATCTCCAAGTCTGACAAGTTGAAAAAGTCCATGCAACCCACTGGTCAAGCACTAACTCCTGCTGCTGTTTTGAGAAACGCGAATGACGCCATTGATCTGTCCAGCGACGACGATCTTGGCGATGACGCTCTTGAGCAATTGATAAAGAGCAAGCAAGAGGCGGAAATCTTCAATGATCTTCCCCTCTTTGATGTGGAAATCTTGTACAAGTTTACTGATGAGTGGTTTGACAGCCCAGACCTCAGTTTTGATGATCTTCAGCTCCCGATTGGCCTCAACATCTCCTTCCACGGAGCCATCGCTCCTGAGCTGGCTCTTGCACAGAAGATTGTTGAACCGAAGCACAAAATTGACTATGAAAAGGCTCACTTCAAGAAGCACATGGCCAAGCTCAATGTTGAAGACATTCAAAACTTCAAGGTCATGATGCATGAGCTCAAGGAGGCATTCCACAAGAAACAAGAAGAAGCAAAAGGTTCTCGTGACCGCATGAAGAATCTTGCTGCCAAATGTGTTCAAGGATACATTGAAGCTGAAAAGCGCAAGGCTTTGGGGCGACCAGGCATCGACCCCAGAATGGCTGCCAAGAAGAAGAAGAAGCTAGCTGTGGCCGAACTAGAAGCATCAAGGCAGGAAGAACCTCGCATTGTCTTCCTGGCCAATATGACAGGCTCGAAGCCTAATGTCCCCATAGTGGCTTCAGAGTTCAAGAAAACTAGAGCAGCTGAAGCCGAAGCCAGAAAGCGCAAGACCAAAGCCACCACTGATGATGCTCCACCAACCAAGAAAAGAAAAACAAAGAAGCGAGACCGGGCTGCTTCCATAGAGCCCCTTGTTATCGAGCCAATTTCTATTGCTCGTCCTTCCTCTGCACATCGAGAACGTCATTTGGTAGTTCATGAGCCTGCTTCCACAGAGGCTCCTGAAGCTGAAGAGAATCCAGCTGTTGACCCCACCACAGCTGAAGACATTGGTCCTCACGACAATGTTGAAGATGATGAAGTCCTTCCTCAGATCGAGCTAAATTTGGTATCATCGCCTGTTCTCACGAACAACGAACTCATCAGCATTGGTCATCCATTGACGCCAACTGCGCAGGATGACTCATGGGATGATCACCCTCAAGAATCCCCTCGTGATGAAGAAACACCAGTTACTCCCCCACCACAGGTCACCACTCCGGTGATTGACAATGAAGACTCTGAGGCCCAACCAACTCCATCTCCACAGGCGTCGCCAGCATTTCGCAGGCTTCGCAAAGGACCAAGGCCACATGTCACATTATCAAGTGTTCTAGAAGGAGAAGAGCGCCAATCCGTTTCACGCGAAGTCTTTCCTGAAGCCTCTCCTACTGCGAACATCCCTGAATCTGAAGCCAAAACGGCTGAAGATATTTCGGCTGCATCAGCCGATGATCAAGAAGAAGAACCAAGAGATGAAGAAAAAGAGTTGCTACACCCCCGTCCAACCCTGAAGTTGTTCTCGAGGAGAACATGTCTGACCCTCCAGCTCCTGAAGTGGAGGTTACCAATACTGAGGCTGCCACCAACACTGAAGCCAATGACGCTGTCATGGCTGAAGCTAATGTGGTGCCAGATGTCACTGCACCTGAAGCTTATGCTGCACCTGATGCAAATCTGCAGCTTGAAGCCAATGCATCTGCTCCTATACCACCTCCCAGGCCACACACCATCGAGCAAGCATATGATCGTGGTCAGCTTGTTACAGTCCGCTGGCCAATTCTGGTTCCTCCGCCTGCTCCTGGCCCTCAATTTGCCTATCATGTGGAGCACAGGCCTCAGGTCTAGAAGCCAAAGCCAAGGCTACCACGGTTTCCAGGTACTGCAACGTCACCAGGATCATTTAATCTGAATGGATTCAAGGCACACAACATATTCTTCGACAATGACAAGAACCCCTACACAAGGCCAAGAATCTCTTCGGACCAATTCTGGAGTTATCAGGAGCGAAGCTATTATTCATGCATCTTGTACAATCAGGAACACATCTTCCCTCATATGCATCTTGATTGTGAAGCCATTGCTGGACTGCCATGCCTTGAAGAAGCCCTTGACTGCTTTCGTGATGCGGGTCTGCTCAACTTTGTGACTGCCAAGGAACACTGGAATGAAGAACTTTTGCTTCAATTCTATGCTACCCTCCACATTCGTGGATACAACAGGGATCCGAAGACTTGGATCCTTGAGTGGATGACAGGAGATGTTCATCATGAAGCTAAAGCCCAAGACATCATTGAGCTTACAGCCCTGCCCACTCCTGGCGAATATTATGAACCAGGTTGTCAACAACACCAGAATGCTTTGGAGAGCATTTTCCAGAAGCCAGAACCCAACATGAGCCAAATGCTGAGCATGATGAAGCCTTTGCCACGCGACGCTGAATACCCAACCGAATTCTTTGTTGAAGACCTAGAATATCTGCCCCGCACCATTTACCATATCATCAGAAAAACTCTATGGCCTGTCAAAGGACATTCATCTGCAGCGAAGCTTGAAGGAGCAATGAAGACTTTGGTTTTCTATATCCTCAATGGCATAAGCTTCAATGCTCAAGACTTCTTCATCAGGCAGTTGGCTGCATCTGGCTCTGACATCTTTGGTGTGAAGTTCTATGCTCCATGGGTAATGCGTCTTATCAAGCTTCACTCTGCCTTCAACTATCAGCCGTCTGCACGCAATCATCTAGTATTCTTGCTAGAGGTTGATCTGTCTGTTGAAGCTATTTACCCAGAGCCTGCAAAGGATCCAATTTATCTTCACAATGTTGATCGTCAAAGCTTCACCCAGCCCATTGAAGGAGTTCAGGCCGTCTCTCGTGTTAATCCCCTGGCTGGCAACACTCGTGCCCCTCGCGCTCAAACTAAAGCCAATGGAAGCACCATTGCCCAAAGGCCTTGGAAGCGATCTCGCGTTCTCAATGACCGAGAGCTTCTCGTCGCTCTACATCAGAAACAGGATAAACATCATGACTGGCTTAAGCGTCAGATGCAAAGCCTCTTGGTGGACGTCAATCACATTCGCAATCTTGCCACCAAGAATGCCTTTGTTACACATGAAACCTGTCGGAGGTCCTGGAAGAGTTTGACATTGCTCACTGCTGAAGCAGATCTTCAAGACGATGGCTTCACAGAAAGATTCAAGTTTGACTCCACTCCTCCAAGGAATGCTCACTTGTGTCGGACTCCCTCACTTGAAGACTCTGACTATTCTTCCTCAGCTGCAACGGTGAATGCCAGAGTCATAGATGATCAAGATGATGCCACTTCACCACCTCCAACTTCAGCGCGTGTCGACACTACACCAAGTTCTTCTGCACCACCGGACCTCAACGACGACCCTGCTACTTCGCCTACTCCTCATGGGAACGAGTAGAAGCTCTATGTCTTCAAACCTTTTTGGTCATTACTGACGAAAGGGGGAGAAGCATATGAGTTGATAGTCTTCAAGCAGGTCCATATGGGTGGTTGCTTTATTTCTGCTACTTTTGCCAAGTGCTTACAACTCTCGCTTTTGATACATTTGGTTCGTTTTTGAGTTGTAACACTCAAACTTGTTGGTCGTCTACTACCTTTTCGACACTATGTGATGCGATGATAAATTCCGCATGTGCGATGATAAATTCCACACGAAGTCATTTTGCAGACGTTCATTCTTCATTATGCATTTCATTATCTTTGATATATCTTTTCATGCATGATGAATTGTCTTCTTAAGTAGAAGAGGAGCTCCGCAAGTACAACCTGCCATGTGCATTTGCATTCAAAAGCAAAATACTTATATGCACATCTTTAGGGGGAGCCTTCTTGCTACTTACGAAGACAAAACTTAAATTCTTTACAATTTCACATACTTTTATCCCCGTTGAAAACTTCAACCAGTTTGTCATCAATCACCAAAAAGGGGGAGATTGTAAGTGCATCTAGTGCCACCCCTAGTTGGTTTTGGAGTATTCGACAAACCTGGTTGAGGGACTAATGTGTTTGTGAGAATTTCAGGATAACACAGGTAGTAGTCCCTCATTGATTCGGTTTACCTACCGGAGATAACCCCTAAAAATGTATGAAGACATTGAAGACAAAGGTGGTATGTGAAGGTATTCACATTGAAGACTATGACAAGAGAAGACATCGCGTGAAGAATATGGAGCGCAGAGACTTAGTTGTTTCGTTGTTTCATTTTCTTCTTTGTTGAGTCATAGGAACCACCGTACTATTAAGTGGGGTCCAAGTGGACCAGTCAGAATGACTGAAGTGATGCTTAACCAAAATCGTATGTCTTCGAGCAAAGACAATGAGAGCAAATCTTATCAAGAGCTGGATAAGTCAGCTTTGCTTGTAGCTCAAGTAAAGTTGCCGTGTGTGTTTGAAATCTGACCGTTGGAACACATGTCAGTTCCTTAGTGACCCAGGGTCATTTCGAACAAATTAGGTAGGTTGCCTAGTGGCTATAAATAGCCCACCCCTTACACCATAAATTGGTTGGCTACTCAGAGTTAGTGCACGGCTTTTGTCGTTTGAGAGCAACCCACCTCGAAGCCTTTGATAGAGAAATCCTTGCGAGGACAAAGCCCTAAACACCCAGAGCCAAAGAGTGTTAGGCATCACTGAAGTCTTCCTATCTATGTGATCTGAAGACTTATTACACTTGAGGACTGTGAATCCTCCAGCCGGTTAGGCGTCGCGTTTTGAGCATCCAAGAGTCATTGTGGATCGCCGGTGAACGAAGTCTGTGAAGGTTTGGAAGTCTACCTTAAAGACTTACCAGAGTGATTGGGCGAGGACTGGGTGTCCTTAGCTCAAGGGGAATAATGTGAAGATGCATTCTTCTGAGTTAAATCTCAGCCTCCCTAACCAAACGTACAGTTGTCACAGCAACTAGAACTGGTCCAACAAATCATTGTCTTCAACGAGCCACTGGTTCTACCATTCCCATCTCTTTATTTGCAGTTGGTCCTTGTGAAGTCATTGCCTGTTTGCATTATCTTTTTGTCTTCACTGAGTAACTGCTTGTTCTGATTGGCTTCATACTATTTTCCATCCTGATCCATACGGCCTAACTGCTATTAGTCTTTGTGCTTTCACTTCATTGAATACTTGACTATGGCTTGTCTAGTGTAGTCTACCTTCCACTGTATGGTAATAGGTTTATTTCTATCGTTTGTCTTCAAAACTTCCATGTTTTGAAGACTTTCATAAAAGTCGCCTATTCACCCCCCTCTAGTCGATCACTAGCACTTTCAGTTCCCATTATCACCCAACCGTGTAAGGAACGCAAAATCAAGGAACATAACACCGGTATGACAGAAACTAGGGCGGCAAGAGTGGAACAAAACACCAGGCATAAGGCCGAGCCTTCCACCATTTACCAAGTATATAGATGCATTAAAGTAAACAAGATATAATAATGATATCCCAACAATATCCATGTTCCAACATGGAACAAACTTCGACTTCACCTGCAACTAGCAACGCTATAAGAGGGGCTGAGAAAAGCGGTAACATAGCCAAACCATGGTTTGCTAGGAAAGGTGGGTTAGAGGCTTGACATGGAAACATGGGAGGCATGATATAGCAAGTGGTAGGTATCGCGACATAGCAAAAGAGCGAACAACTAGCAAGCAAAGATAGAAGTGATTTCGAGGGTATGGTCATCTTGCCTGCAAAGTTCTCAGAGTTGACGAAAGCTTGATCCTCGTTAGCGTACTCAACGGGTTCCTCGATCACGTACTCGTCTCCCGGCTCTACCCAAAGCAAGATCACAAGCAAAGGAAACAATAATCAACCACAGTGCAATGCACAAGCAACATGATGCAAACATGGCATGATATGCGAGATGTGATATGCAATGCATATGCGTGCTCCAGAAGGAAAAGATTGATCAAGGCATCAACTTGGCAAACCAAGTGTGCCACTGGAAATATGAGATGATTTCGGTCGAAATCGATATAAAGATCACCGGAATCGGATGCACGGTTTGCAAATGGCAAGCAAAACAAGAATGTCACAATTCTGCGATTAACAGCACGATGCCATCTAGAATGCAACAAGAAACTAAGCTACTGCACTCCAACGAAGAAACAAAGCATATGTCAGTGATATACTCAAGATGCTTGACAAAACATGAACACTGAGTTATGGCTAAATCACGCAAGAGCAGGTTCAAACAAGCATGGCAAAAGTGCAAAAGATATCAGCTTCACAGACTTAGTGAAAATACTAACATGCCAGAAATTAACATCAGGAAGCCAGGTTTAGAGCAAGCAAATAACATGCTACAAGAACAGATCATAGCAAACAAAGGCATGACATGAATCTACTAAATGCATAGATCAAAAGTCCCTTACTGACCATGAGCCAAAAATGCATAGCAGATATGATGGCACCCATGTAAACATAGCAAGTTTCGTTAACAGATTTAGACTTAGCAGAAAACTGAGCATGGCATAAACAGAGTTATGAAGGCATCTTTGCGAGCTCGATTCACTCACCACAAGGCACTGAATGACAAAACAAGCATAGCATCAGCAAGAAGACATGTTCATGAAACTAACCATGGCAAGATCAAGTTCATAGCATGCATGGATCAACTACAACAACCATGGCAAAATTGATTAACATGTAAACAATCTGCCAGGAACATTTTATAGCAAAAGTAGAGCAAGATTGAGACATGCTAGAGCACTCCATAATTGCAAACAGGGCCATGGATATATAGAGCATAACCATATGTCCAAATCATCCTTACTGAAGCAACTCAAAACAAGCATGTATCTCACTGAAGCATCATGTTTACATGGCATACAAAGAACAACAGAGCAAAGACTTAGCAAAATGCTAAGTCCCTGAAATCAGCAATATCACGAAGGCTACTTTGCATGCTTGCACTAGTCACCACAAAGATCAAAAAAATACAAGGCACGCACCCCTTTAAAGATGGCATGGAATAGACCAAAACACATGTAGAGCTCATGCTCATATGAAGCACCCATCAAATGTGGCAAAAATGACAAATCATCATACTCTGCTAAGTAACAGGAGCTAACATTTTATAGCACTCTTGCATTAGTGATTTGGGCATCAAGATGGACTCAAACAAGCATGCCACAATGGAATGAAATGAAGAACACATCATGATGAACATTTTGATATATCATGCGCATGAAACAGATCTACGAATGAGAAGTTATGGCATGATGAACAGAGGTACAAAATAATGCAGAAAAGGACTTAGAAGAAAAATCGGGTCAACCTCCGGGTCCAGATCTAGGGTTTGTTCTTGGTATGGATTACGAAGATCACTGGGGTTCATCGCTGGACTCTCCGGAGAAGAGGGAGG